>NW_025533607.1:0-365000 GCF_020615455.1 Coregonus clupeaformis | reverse complement strand
CATATCACTGTGTGTCGACAGCTGTAGGTTGATGTCTGGCAAATATGTAATTTAGTAATAGTCACATTATGTAGGTCAACCGAGTTGCAGTAAAATATACCTCCCAAACCATACACATACACAGCCAGTCGGCCACACACACTAACTCACGTACACAGTCCTGTGCCTGGCTCTTCCTGTTCTTTGATGAGAGCTGTAGTGATGGGCTTTAACAGATTAAGCTGGGCTCTGAAGTTTGGGGGCTTTAATTACAGAGACTATTTACTGCATGTTACTGGGAGATGTGCTCCTACCACCGCCCGACCCACACCAAAGCCTCCTTTTGAAGGGGCAGATTGAGACAGAGGAAGTCCAAGGGCTGTTTCCCATCACTAGATAGAGGGGGAGAAAAGATGAGGTTGGTTACGTGCAGGGGTGGAATTGGGATGGAGGGGGGGATTGGATGGAATCACTCCATGAAACTCCCAATGCAACATACTAGGAATTCACTTTAAAAAACACATTTTATATGTCTTATAACTCTGTTCTTAAGCGTTGCATCCCAATTCCACCCCTGGTTAGTATGAAAGGGAAAAGTATGAGCCACAAGACAAAAAGAGCCCCTTGGCACTTGCATAAAATAACAAAATAAAGACTTTACATCTGTTTTAGAAGTCAACTGTTTCAGCCTTTCTGTTGAACAAGCCCAGTATCATTCATGTCAGTTGCATGTACAGCTATCACCAAAACAAGACTAGACCAAGTGTAGTCAACCATTGACAACATAATTCTAAATGTCGAAGCTCAACAACATAATGAAAACATCACATATTTCACTGGCGGACACGGTAATTGAATTATCCGTGTCATCTCATTTGTGAGCAAGAAGTGAGAGGTTGAGGGAGTATGCTTCTACACATCATTAGGAATGGAAAGTGTGGAAAGAAAGACAGCTGAGTTTCTTTCCTGCAGCATTCCCAATGCTCCTGGCTGGAACCAAAACGAAGCACAGCCTGATGTTTCCTCATTCCCTGGGAGCAGTGTGTGTGTGTGTGTGTGTGCTGACGGTGTGAATGGGGACAGCTGTTAGAGTCGTAATCACTGAGTGTTCAGAGGCCTTTTCTCAAGCATTCCCAAGACTTCCCCCACATTTGGCCGTCGTTAGACCTCTGAGGGATAGGTGAGGGCATGTGTGTGTACATGTGACCGTGTGTGTGTATGTGTGTCTATATCCATTAAGTTGGGCTGCACTTGGATCTACCATCCAGCGAAAGCGAGAACGCTAGAGTATTTCAGTAAGAGGGATATCAAACTAAATGGCACCAAAAATGTTTTCCTTTTCAAAACGACTGAAAGCTTGAACGTGATACCATCATATTTCAACATTTGGTATTTGGAAAACATCAACGCCCCATTTGTTCAAACCAATTATATTTAATGTCACTTTCTATCGGCTTGGGTGTCTCTTTATGCATTCCAAATGAAAACTCTAGCAAAGTACTTTTCATCCAAGACGTATTTCAATTCATCACATAATACGCCTCAGTTTGAATTCAGCATAGCGTAAATATGTGAGTGGATACAGGTAACTCTATCCATGAATGAGTGTTTGTAGTAAGAAAAGTAGATTTGAATGGTGCTTGCATTTGTGAGGCTTCATACATTACATTACTTACAGTTGGGAACCATCACACTGGCTTCCTGTAAGGGCAAGGATAGACATTCCTGAAGTGGAACAGAAAACTGGCACCAAATGGGATAAAACAGACCCAAACAGGGAGGGACTACCTGAACCTGTCCAATAAGAAACACTCGTTTTTGTTTCCCGTTCCAAAAGGCTTTGCTACGGTGTGCCACAATAAACACAACTCAGTATGGTAGGAGGAGCAAAAGTGAGACAAGACACCAAGGATATGTAGTACAGCTGTGGGTATTAAAAAGGTTCTTTTTCAAAATGTCTGTTGCAGCAACGGTACATTGTTACTGTGACAAACTCTCTTGATGGGTGACGCCAAGCAGCAACTCCATCAGCGATCATCTAACAATAACCTACGCAGTTAAATACATTTCTGAAATATACCCAACAGTGCAATTGCGTCCCTTTTTGAAGGAAATGTTTTTACATGAACTGCAGTGCAGGTTAACTTTAGCATGCCCACAACTGTATGATTAACCTTACCACTCCTAAGACATACTATTAGCAAAAGTGCAAACACCAACAAAAGACCACTCCACAAATGTACACATGAATATACTCAATACTGTTCTGCACAGTGCATAGTTTCCACATACATGTACAGAAACTCAAACATGCATACTCTTGCACATGTGTTCTGCACACATGCTTGCATGTTAGCACAGGGACACAAACACATGTACACGCACTCACACATACACACGCACAGGCAGCCAGAGCGTGCACACACACACCTCCTTGTTCACCTTGTGGTGGGCCGGTATCCTGTGTTGACAGTGCGGACTCCCATTGAAAAGTTCACTCTTCTCCTCCCCCCTGGCAGATGTTCACAGTCAGCGGGCAATTTGAGAATGACAGATCCGCTCACGCGGCATTTTAGATATCCCAAATACCCTGAGACATGGCATGGACAGATGGAGAGAGGGAAGAGAAACCATGCATGCCTGACATGCAAAATGGATGGGATAGTCAGTTGGTAGTGCTAGCAATGTCAAGGGTTCAATTCCACAGGGATCACATAGACATACAAAAAATGTATGCACTCACTAAGTGGAATGTATTAAGTATCTGAACCTGGCTGTATGCAGCAACCGACAAGTGAATTGACATCTATGAATCTCTATGGTAAAGAGGAGTGACTGGTGGAATGCACAACAGTTAAGAAAATCTTCTCCCCTTCAGAGGACTCAACATGTCTCTTTATTGCCTAAATTGCAATCCTATCTTGCACAGAGAACAGACTCAGATGCATCATTCTTTAAAGAATCAAACATGTTGTCTATCCTAACTCATAGAGCGGCCCAGTTCAGTTGGACTGGCTAATCTCATCTCTCACCCCAGAGAGTTATGTAAGAAGTACATTTCTCCACGTGGAGCAGAGTGGAGTCTAGAGATAAATATGAAAGGAATGGACATTCATCCCCCATTGCCCTGCAACATGTCAAACATAAACACTGTGTGCCTGTGTTGCACAAAATGGGATGAGAAAGAATCATTAATGCCCACTCCAAACAGACAAGAACCAGCGCCAAGTTGGACAAAGACAAGGCCGCTGCGGGAGCTACACTGCAGCGCGAGAGAGAGAGAGAGAGAGAGAGAGAGAGAGAGAGAGAGAGAGAGAGAGAGAGAGAGAGAGAGAGAGAGAGAGAGAGAGAGAGAGAGAGAGAGAGAGAGAGAGAGAGAGAGAGAGAGAGAGAGAGAGAGAGAGAGAGAGAGAGAGAGAGAGAGAGAGAGAGAGAGAGAGAGAGAGAGAGAGAGAGAGAGAGAGAGAGAGAGAGAGAGAGAGAGAGAGAGAGAGAGAGAGAGAGCATGAGATTGAGTGAGAGTCAGACAGAGAAAAAGACAATGGGAAAGAGAGAGAGAGGGGAATGAGAGAGAGAAAGATAGTGAGAGGGAGGGAGGGAAGGAGCAGGAGGGGGCAGCTGAAAGCAATCATCTGCCATGGGAAGAGGCCGTTACTGATGTATTTCAGATGCTGATGATGATGACAGCTTTCTTCCATCTTCATAACTTCACAAAAATCAGAAACCTTTTGTCCAAAAATGCAGAAAAGATCATCCATGCTTTTGTCACTTCTAGATTAGACTACTGCAATGCTCTACTCTCCGGCTACCCGGATAAAGCACTAAATAAACTTCAGTTAGTGCTAAACACGCCTGCTAGAATCTTGACTAGAACCAACATTTGTTATCATATTACTCCAGTGCTAGCCTCTCTACACTGGCTTCCTGTTAAGGCTAGGGCTGATTTCAAGGTTTTACTGCTAACCTACAAAGCATTACATGGGCTTGCTCCTACCTATCTCTCCGATTTGGTCCTGCCGTACATACCTACACGTACGCTATGGTCACAAGACGCAGGCCTCCTTATTGTCCCTAGAATTTCTAAGCAAACAGCTGGAGGCAGGGCATTCTCCTATAGAGCTCAATTTTCATGGAATGGTCTGCCTATCCATGTGAGAGACGCAGACTCGGTCTCGACCTTTAAGTCTTTACTGAAGACTCATCTCTTCAGTAGGTCATATGATTGAGTGTAGTCTGGCCCAGGGGTGCGAAGGTGAACGGAAAGGCACTAGAGCCTTTGCTGTCTCTGCCTGGCCGGTTCCTGTCTCTCCATTGGGATTCTCTGCCTCTAACCCTATTACGGGGGCTGAGTCACTGGCTTACTGGTGCTTTCCATGCCATCCCTAGGAGGGGTGCATCACTTGAGTGGGTTGAGTCACTGACGTGATCTTCCTGTCCGGTTTGTCGCTCCCTCTGGCGCGTGCAGTGGAGGAAATCTTTGTGGGCTAAACTCAGCCTTGTCTCAGGGTAGTAGGTTGGTGGTTTGTTGATATCCCTCTGGTGGTGTGGGGGCTGTGCTTTGGCAAAGTGGGTGGGGTTTTATCCTGCCTGATTGGCCCTGTCCGGCGGTATCGTCAGAGCAAATTCACACAGGCCACAGTGTCTCCCGACCCCCCCGTCTCAGCCTCCAGTATCTATGCTGCAATAGTCTATGTGCCGGGGGGCTAGGGTCAGTCTGTTATAGCTGGTGTTATTCTCCTGTCTTATCCGGTGTCCTGTGTGAATTTAAGTATGATCCCTCTAATTATCTCTCTTTCCCTCTCTCCCTCCTATCCCGGATGACCTGAGCCCTAGGACCATGCCTCAGGACTACCTGGCTTGATGACTCCTTGCTGTCCCCAGTCCACCTGGTCGTGCTGCTGCTCCAGTTTCCACTCTTCTGCCTGCAGCTATGGAACCTTGACCTATTCACGGACGTGCTACCTTGTCCCAGACCTGCTGTTTTCAACTCTCTCTCTCTACCGCACGTGCTATTTCAACCTCTAAATGCCCGGCTATGAAAAGCCAAGTGACATTTACTCCTGATGTACTGACCTGTTGCAACCTCTACAACCACTGTGATTATTATTTGACCCTGCTGGTCATCTATGAACGTTTGAACATCTTGGAGAAAAATCTGGCCTTAATGGGCCGCCAGAAGGGGACTGGCCACCGCTCAGAGCCTGGATCCTCTCTAGGTTTCTTCCTAGGTTTCTGCCTTTCTAGGGAGTTGTTCCTAGCTACCGTGCTTCTATATCTGCATTGCTTGCTGTTTGGGGTTTTAGGCTGGGTTTCTGTACAGCACTTTGTGACATCTGCTAATGTAAAAACGGCTTTATAAATCAAATTTGATTGATTGATTGATTGATGACAGATTTTGATTGATTACACTGGATATTCTCTGGACATTCCCCTACTTAAACCGTTGTTGTATCAAATTATGTCAATTACACAGTTATTGAGACAGTCAGTTGTAATCAGGGGTGAAATAGGTCAAAACTCACTCTGGATACTGACCATATAAAATTGGAAAACCTTGCCTGACAACTCAAACAGAATTCTCCCACTGCTCTATGTTTGCTACACACTTCAGTCTGAGACTGCCATCGTTGAAGTCGTTGTGGTAACATCAAAATGAGGGGTGTTGTACAAAACAAAGTAATCAGTGATTTGATCATCTCTAACCAATCAGAGTATCAAAACCAATGACACATTTTCAAAACGCTGCTTAAACCACGTGTGTTCTGGCTCTGGCTGAACCCATTGGTTTCTGGGATCAATCAGAATGGTTACAATGTTGTGTTTGCGTTCTAGAAATCGAGGAGGTACTCAGATCCAGACCCATTGTGGAGAAGAAACTAGTGTGACATGGCCGGAGCAAGGAGTTTGGGTAGCAAGCCAATGAAAAACACACTTTTACATGTCAAAATGTTTCCACTCCTACTTGTAATGTCTTATGCAGAACAAGTCTTCCACAGAGAGCAGTGACATGTTGTGAACACTGGCCTATGCAGTTGTCTTAATCCATTTAGATTGGACACTCCCCATGTCTACATCCCATAACTGACTCCAATGCCACAACAAAGTATTTATTTTAGCTGGCACCAGCTTTGCAACTGTGTTGAAAGTCAGTAACCATCGTTGAATTTGTCTGTCCCCTTTAATGTGGGGACAGAAATAAGTCCTTGTGGTTTGGACGAGAGACCCAGCTGGATTTATAGGTCCTATTTAATGTGGAATTCAGAACTCCATTAGTGATATCAAGTTCAGCAGTGATGACTTGATCTGTGTCCATCCATCTAAGTCTGATTAAATCAACTAAAGTCAACAGGAAGACGTCATTATGTGGCTATAAACAAAGACATACATAGTTACTCAGTCACAGCAGTGACTGTACAACTAAATTGCCCTGTGGTCAATGAATCCTTCAGTTTATTGCATCTTAATCCAGTCTTAGATCTTTGTGTTAATTTCCTGCATTTACTAGAGAGTGAAAAAAAAAATGAAAGCAATATATCAAAAGAGAGGGATGGTTGTTTGAGCAACAACTGAAGGACAGGAATCTTCTCTCCAAGTGTTTTCCCTGGCTGCTCATATGGAAACCTTATGCACATTCTGAGTGAAGAAGAGATGCCTCGAAGAGAAACAGACCCTCCGCAACACAAAGTAGATGCTCAGAGGAAAGTCAACAAAACACTGACTATGAGATGAGTGGGTGACACACAGGGTCACATTAAAAATGGGTTGTAAATGGAAGAAAATGTCCTGAAACAGGTTGGCACTACCTGAATTTGTCCAATAAGGAACGCTTGTTTTCGTTTTCAACGGTGTCCCAAAATCAATGACCCTGCAGTCAGTTAGGTCAATCACCCTAATCTCAACTATTTGACTGTTTATTTCCGACCTTGGACAATGAAGTGTTTACAATAGACTTCAACATGATCAGTTGTGGCATCTTTTTTAGACTCTGCAAAATGAGTTACTCTTTGTTGACGTTGGAGTTGAATGAAAGGCAAACCCTTATGAGCTTATAAGGACATCATGACAATGGTGAAGCCAAAGTGTAGTGTTGTCTTTTGTTCTGAGCCTGCCAGAGAATGCATCAGCCCAACAGGACACAGCTCAAACACACGCACACACTTTAATTTAAACATATCTGCATAGTGAAACACAACATTACAAACGTAAAACACACACATCTGGGGATCTAGTTCCATTTTCATGTCCTCATGAGTGGCCAGATGCAGAAAATGTCCTGTTTTCTCAATTGAAAACAACTGTGTAATACTCCAACGCAATTAAGTAAAGACATCATCACAGCCCATGGGGTTGCCTTTAACGAAGCATCCCATCTTGAGACACACAGGAATTCTAGATGGACCCTCTTAACCTCCAGCTGTTTCTAGGCTTATGACACACTTTGCAGCCATAGAAATATCATTACTAGAATGGAGGGAAAAAAGATCTTCATACAACATACATTCGGCTGCACCCTCAGAATGTCAGCTTGAATGGGGATGACCATTCTAGTAATTATATTAATACGGTTGGAGGCTCGGAGCTATTGAGCCGACCCCCGTGGAGACCACCAGTCTTCGTCCTTAGCTGGGGGAGGAGGGGTGGGGTACAGCCAAGCGAGCCAGGCCTCCAGTGGCCAAGGCACAGCCAACCATGACATACTCTATTTGTAGGGGTCTCTGAAGGATGGGCAAGGCTCTGTAGCGTGTCAAACCCCTCGTCATCCACACATTTGTGCCGTTGCTGAGAGACAGCTAGGTCACTCAGCGATGCGCTGTTTGGCAGGATTTTAGGTGACCTCTGGTTTCGAATCTCTGTAATGTCATCAGAGCGAGTTGAAAGCAAAGCAGCATCACAGCGGAGTTCTTGTACAGACAGGTACTGAAAAACACACTAAACAACTATCCAATCACACCGTTTTAATAATTTACTTTAGTCCTCTTCATCTCGGTGGGACATAAGGCAGTAACAATAATTTGTCACTGGCCACAGCTTGTGCCCTGTTCCATGAGACCAATCTCTTCCAGCTTAGCCACCACTGTATAAGGTAACAAACAAAAAAAAAGGCACATCATCCATAACTCAAAATGATCTCACAGGAATCCATGTTACAGGACCGATCAGGAGCTTCTGTGTGATAGCAAATGCAAAGAAGTGTAAAGAAATGAATCCCCCACTAGGAGGGTGTGTTTTTAAAGGGCTGAGGTGAGGCAGTCGAGTAGGGGCACATGCCCGTGGTGCAGGGGGAACAAGCAGGTGCCTTCCTGTTGGAGCAGATCTACCTTGGCCCATGGTCCAAAACTCCCTCAGAGAGAAAAGAGACGCACTGTTTCAATCTAGTATTCAACATACACACGCCACTCTCTGCAGGGAGTCTATACACATTCTGTAATGGCATGAGACAGACCCAAGAGACTAAAAACTATAGGAAGATAACCATTCCTTTCAAATTGGTGAACTGAATACATAGTGAGTGTTTCATTGATGATTTAGGATTCAACACTTAGGGTCATTATCATTACTACACAATATCTGGTGTTCTTGGTTCTACATAGTCAGAGCAAATGCATTTATATTCTTTGAGAAAGTACTCCACCTACTGGCAATGATGGGAAGTTGCGTCAACATTTAAAGTTTCACGTTAAATAAATGTTAGGAATAGCGTATTTTTCCATATCAAAGTTTATTGCTGACATGCATGTAGAGATTTGATGAAGTACAAAAATATGTCTTTTATACAAACTTTTCTAAATCTCTGTACAATTAGCCAGGTTTTTGTATTAGATGCCCATATCCAACCAAGCAGCTTGCAACACAAATCTGGATGGTTTCAACTATTTATACCACCACATCATACACCATAATCTATTTTCCAGTTGAAATATTCAGCAAATCAAATACATCCTTAAACTGACAGACATTTCCCCAATTTTAGAATTATGGTAAAAATGAAAAATCATGTTGAGTATTCATTAAATGAAAAATCGGTTGTATTATGAAAAACATTAGGTTTTTCTGTAAGACTCAAATTCCCAATTCTTCCTGGTTGGTTGGTTGGTTGATTTCAAGGAACTATATTGTGGGACCACCTTGCAAGTAAAAAAATCATGCAAAATCACATTTTACAAAGAGCTCAACATCATGCTTCGTATGGTGCTTTCAGTCCACCTATGAAGGGGACAACTTTCTTAGACATCAAATGGGACAATTCCAACAGCTAAATGTGAACACTATCTTGATAATGCTACAGATAATACATTACTATCAAGGGTCTTTTCTAATAAACCTACATATTTATATCCAATAGTGGGTTATGGTCACCCTCAAGTAAGATGGGATTTCAAATTTGCCTTCAACTTCAGCAAGGGCTGTGGTGTTCACAAAATACATTTTTCTCATGAACTACTGACACACTATCAACTACAATACTGCTTTTATACCCAGAAATTCACATTGAGGTGGGGAAAAAGCAAAATTTTCTCAAAATCTCATTTAATTATAATTTTTTCTCAAAATGTGGTGGCTAGCATCGCCTGCATGTCTATATATCATTTGTTTTAAAGCAGGGCTGTTCAGGAGTGTGCAATGTTACAAAACGTTCAGATAGAAATCAAGATATGATTTTCTGTCATGTTGAATTTGGAATCGTGTCAGTTCTATTCAACACATATCTAGCTGCAACATTTGGAACATTTCACCTCATTGAATGTACCCCTGATCAGAGCTGGTATCATTCCACTAGATGTAGATGGCAGCTCTACTGGTGTTGTCGCTGTCATGTTGGTATTATATTTACATACTGACCATAAGTCTGGTATGGGGCGATAAACAGTTGGCCTGGTCCCAGATCTGTTTGTGCTGGTCATTGTCAAGGCAATAGGCGTTGGCAAGACCGCACAAACAGATCTGGGACCAGGCTAATAAACAGTACATCACTACCATAAATCATTATTTATAATGTGCGATTATTTTCTGTGTAAAAAATAGAACTATGCAGTCCGTTTCATTATTAGTGTAGCTTAATCGACCACGAGTGTGTGGCAACTGCAAAAAAGTATAATAAAGAGATCTTCTTTAATGAAGATAGCTGATAGAGAGAAAAAACTGCAATGGCGGCTCAAGTTTCAATGTCTGGAGAAACAAATGGAACCAGAACACATCTTGCTTAAAGCAAAAATGACTAAGAGATTTGATGCCTGAAAATGGACAGTGAATAAATAAATCAACATACATGAAATTAAGGAGGAAAAATACAACATACAATGAAATAGGAAACTGACTCGAGTTTCTACTCATGTGATCAATTTAGATATAAATAGGGTGGAGGTCTAAGCAATGCGGATACCCATAAAGATGGGCAAGCTTATGTGAACAGATGCCTAATATTGTTCACGAGTTAGTAGTTTAGCAACATTTTGGTAAAGATGTGAATGCATCAACACCTAAAGGCCCCAACACCAACTAACCAATGAGCCTAATCATGGGTTGCACGTTTCTTTACAATATTGTTTTGAACTGATGACTGACTGAACATTCTACTCAATGCATTGTCAATGACCGCTGATTAAGATTTAATCAAAAGTGCGTTACTGTGGCTTGGAAATAAAATGACATTTCATAATTTTGATGTCGCCAGATTGACTGACTGAGCATTCTACTCAATGCATTGTCAATGACCACTGATTAAGATTTAATCAAAAGTGCGTTACTGTGGCTTGGGAAAAAAAATTCATCATTTTGATGTCTCCAGATTGACTTTAGATGGAGTATAACGTTAGCTAGCTAGATAACATTAAGGGGAGCCCACCGGATTTTAGCTAGCTAACATTAGCATTGCTAGCTACTTTTGACAAACTTTGTTAACTAACGACAACATTGCCATCTTTCTAAAGTAAATTTGACGACATGATAATGGCAAAGTTGTTTCCTACCAAATATCTACCTACTTTAGCAATGTCATCGTATTTCCAGGACACTAGTGCAACTTTGACGAAACAGCCGTTAGCCTCCGTCCAGAATGATTGGATTTATCACGACGTTTGGCACCACTATGGCGCCGCCAGCAGAGGGAGGCTTGAAAACGCGCATAACAATGGAATGACGCGACCGAGTGACGGAGACGCAACCTCATTGTTGAGAGTTTCTCTATGAAATATGACACTATCTATTCAATTATCACGATCATCATCATAGTTAAGTCTTTCATGATGAGCTACTACAATATAACTTACAACAGCTAAAGGGGCTCGAGTACTATGATCATTACGGTTTTGTCTGATTTTAAACTTAAGACATTGCTACGCACTAGAGCATTCACGACTAAGACGGGCAACATGTGGGATGCTCATCTTTCATAGCGGACACATTCAGTCTAGCCAGTCTTAGAAAAGCCTGTATGTTCTCGGTGTGTGCAAGCAACTGAGGCAGGCAAGATAAAGACATTGGGAGGATGGCTAGCTTAAGGGTCTGCACTGACTCACTGGGCTTAAATAATGTGGCTCTAGTCTGCACCTACCACTGAAAAGGCCCTGGCTTTGTCTAATACACCCCTGGCTGGAATCACACTTATCTACACACTGACAATCACTGGCATTACCATTGATTCACATTCATGCCCAATACTTGTCCCACAATGATGATGTCACACAGGGTAAGTGGGAAGTTGAATACCTGGAAGTTGTTCAGTGGTGAACGAGGGGGAGGTATAATTTCCTTGGCTAACAATCAGTTAAGACGCTCCATGATTTTTCACCCAAAGAAATGTGTCCACGTCTCGATTATTAATCAAAGATGCCATTTAGAACAGCAATAACGAGAGAGGATCAACATTAAACATCTAATAAATGTCTAATAAACCCCCCCCACCCCCCACCCAGCTCTTGGCATCACAACTTCCAGGTACTTGACACTAGATGCCTAAATGCAAAACAATGGTTCCATAGGGGGTGAGCGAAAGCAAGAAAACAATGCAATCTGCTAGACTTAAAGATAGAAGTTGGCGATTTGGCCACCCTTTGATAGTTAGCATCTTCAATGTAGAATGGATAGAAGGGTAAAATGCTACTTATTACTCATAAGGAAAAAAGCTTATTCATATTCCACATTCCTAACCTTTATGCACCAAAACATAGTAATGCTTTCTGTCTATGGTGACAACACTACCTCTACAATTCCTTGTTTTTCGAGAATGGTGGACATGGCGTAAAATGCACACATGGTTAGAAAGAGATTGAGAGAGGTAGATTTGAAGTCGTAGTTGAGACAGACAGGACAAGTCCAGATCATTTTGGTTATGAGGAAACTAAAGAGTGAGTGGGCGGGCGCGTGAGTGACGTCCATGATCAGGTGATCTCAGTTTGGAGAGTTGAGGGAGGGAGGTTAGAGGAAGGTTGCTACATGGTTCTTCTGGCCCTGTATTGCTCAGGGTTTTCCAAAATAAATGGGGGTAGTTGGAGGGTGATGGCCAGGTCTCAGCAGAGGGAAACACACACGCGTGTCTGGAATCCCCCTGGCCTGTATGAGTCCATATGTGCCCATAGCTGGCTGGCTGAGAGCAGCGTGTGTTTAAGATCAGTGGGGTTCGGTGGAAGCCTTTGGTTCAGATCTTCAGATTCTCCAGCCATCCCATTCCTGTGCACACCGCCGACACCCAGACTTGAAGTGTGAAAACTATGAGAGGTTGTCAGGTGAGTGATCAGTTCTGGTGCTCCCCCATGTCTGTTCCCATTCCACCTACCTAACTCACCACATCTAGGGGCCCCTCTACCCAAGGGAGGGTCGGGCTGGGGCTAAGCTCCCATCGACATTCTCAGTTTTCGGTTCCCTTCCCGACCCAACCCTTATGTGTTCCTCACCCCACGTGTCCTCCAGAGGGCAAGATGAGGGGTGAAGGGGCTACTTCCGGAGGAAGCGCTGGGCCAGGATGGCGGCGTCCAGAGGGCTGACGGGCGTGGCATCGTGGCCCAGGCGCCGCACAGGCGGGATGGCGCCAAACTGGCGCTTGGCGAGGAAGCTGGCCTTGGCCTCGTGAATAGTGTTCTTCTCCTCGGCCAGCAGCAGCTGCTGACGCATGTAGTTCTCAAACTCGTACTGCGACGACTCCTCCGTCACCTTCACCTGGGATAGAGAGACAGATTATGTTAGTTACACACTGGGTCGTGTTCATCAGGGCAGTGGTTTTCAAACCTCTTCTCAGTGACCCCCAGACATTTTACAATGCTGTTATATTTACACATTTGTTATTGATTAGTTTAAAATCAGGTGTACTAGATCTGGTATTGCTCAAATACATGGAAGGCTGGGGGTCACTGAGGAGAGGTTTGAAAACCCCTGCATTAGGGCACAAAATGAGCAAAAGGTAGTCCCTTCCCAGTTTGTTAGTTTTCTTCTGTTTGGTGCCTACTGAACACAGCCCTGCTGTTACACATAGGGATACTGTTGCACAAATTAGAGTCTGGTTAATGATCTCTTCAGCATCCTTGTCAAAACAGAGCTGATTAACCTATGTCAATCTACAGCTTTATGACTGAGAATGTTTCTTGTCAAGCCATACTTGTACACACTTTTGTATTTCTTACAACACCTTTAGATTTATAAAGAACATTGGATTCAACTGCAATGTAATGAAAGTGCTAGCCTCATTGTGGCGCAGTGAGAACAAGGCACCAGTCAGTAAGGGAGGAGCAATTGGCTCTGTTCCCCGGCAGGCTTTGGGTGAGCTGAAGTTCTGTCTGATGATTAGCCATGTGCTAACGCTAAAGGCTGAGGGAGGATCAAGGGGTTGTTGACCACAGGGATCTCACCTCCTGGAGATGCTCTGGGTGGCTGACCTGGTCATCGATGTCCGGTACAACCTGAAGAGGACCGGTCAAAGATGATACTGACTGCCTGCAAAGCACACACACAGGATACAGTTTATCGACACAGCATGGACTGACTGATGATTCTATTGTGCAGCGTTTAAATTAACCTATGAAGCTATGTTGCACCAAGTTAAACATCTTGATGGCATTAAAGATGATATTCTCACACCTTATTGTATTGTTGTTATGCACTTTTCCAACCACAAAATCACTACTGCCAATATTTCCAGTTCCCACCAGGGGGCATGACTCACCATGAGGCGATAATGCCGCTGAGAGACTCCAGGACCTCTGCGGCGGTCAGCCTCTGCTGGGGGTCCAGCACCAGCAACTTCCGTATAAGACACACAGTGTTCTCCGACACACGCCCGTCCCTGAGGGGAGAGAGGGAGGAAAGGGAAGAAGGAGAAAGGGGGAAGGGTTATATTTATGGCCTTCAGCACCAGAAGGAGAAACTGTTGAATAATACATTGGAGGAACCAATAAGAGCATGGTGCTCTGTAGATCAGCTGGTATAGCATAGCGTTTGCAATGCCAGGATAGTGGGTTCGATTCCAAGGACCACCTGTACGTAAAATGTATGCATGCATGACTAAGTCACTTTGGATAAAAGCATCTGCTAAATGGCATATTACTATTAGTTATAATAGTGTGTGGCTCAGAACTGAATTGATATTGGCAGACTTGCACAAAGTCCTTGAGTAGCCCAACTGTCATGATATGCATCATTGTAGCGTCTTCCAATTTACACCAACGCAGTATAAAAATGGCCTTGAAAAATGCCTATTTGCCGCTGTATGATGGAAGGTGTTGTATGACATGTAGCACGCACTCTGTATGGGGTGCATGGTGTAATAATGCTTGTGGTTTTGTATGGGATGTGTGGTACTGTGTGGCGTGTTGTATGTTGACCTACTCTGGGATGGAGTACTCTGCAGCCTTGATCTTGCGGAATAGCTCCTGAGGTATGCTGTCGTAGAAGGGGAACTGGCCATAGAGCATGGTGAACAGCACCACGCCAAGGGCCCACATGTCACTGGGCTTACCGTGGTACGGCCGACCTTCAAAAGGAAGATAGGGAGACATTAATAGATTAATTTCAATGTTTCACTAGCTAGGTTTCTATCCAATTTGCGACAGATTTTCATGCGAATCTTTAATAATTCTACATAAAAAACAATGTGCATTTTCCCCAAAAGAGATGTTTCCATCAAATGTACAAATGTACTGATGACGTAGTGCACATAAAAATACTTTGTGGTTAAATTCCCATGTACCGATAGAAAGATACTGGCACGTGCACTCTAGCCAACAGTCCTATCTGCACGTTGTTGGCTAGAGAGCACGTATAGCCTACATTTAACATTAACATTTTTGTTCATTTAGCAGACGCTCTTATACAGAGCGACTTCCATGAGCAATTAAGCTACATGAGATTATTGTTACGGACAAAAAAGCAGAATAATTTTTATTTGTCAAACGGCAGCCAAGCATCAACTTTCATGTCACCAGAATAAGACCCTCGATATTTATTGGAAAGGAGCATCAAGCTCATCACCGTGCACTTTCACCATCTTGTGAAGCTCATCATAATTTATTTAATCTGTAGCCTAATAAACTGCATGCTTTCTCGACAAGTCGTAGTGGGAGGACCACACAACATGTCATCGCGTGACTCCAAGTTTACTTCGATATGATGTTATTATATCAATTTGAGCATAAAAATAATTTCCACCGGCATTTCGTGCGGAATTAATTTTACAGACAAAAAAATAAAAAAAGAGATCAGCTCCAGCGTATTTTTTGTTTTGTCAACATTTGGAAAGTTTACCGAAAAACATTTTTCGACATTTGGAATGTTTACCATTTCCATAATGACATTTATTATCCTACATGTTTGGATGGAAACCTGGTTAACATTTTGCGACTGAGAATTGACTCATCTTCTTTAAAAACATATTGCATATAGGCTTACATATCATGTAACAGTATTTATCATGTACGTACATGCACCAGTACAATGACACTCTCAAATATTAATTCAACTACAAATGACATTGTCGTTAATCCTCAACCCACTGCCCTTCGCCTCTAGAACCATACAGAATATCTAATTATCAACCACAGAATGAAAGATTAACCAATTGGACACAAACAGAAGACCATGTGACTCTACACTATCCAACTGCAGATCTAGACTCATCTTTCCAAGAAATTTCCAACCACAATTACATTTGGCAATAACATACCTCCATTATGCTTAAACCTATCAAACAGTAAAGGCATGATGAGTCAGAAGCCAGTGATTGTAATGGTGGAGCAATGAGCATGGTGTTCTGCTTTAGGACCAGAGGCAAGTGTTGTTATAAAGAGGTGGCAGCAGTTGCTTCCCTCCCTTCACCCATGGTGCAATTATGGTAATGCTTTTGACACACGCACACAGGGGGGAGGGGTTGGGAGTAGTTTCCCTCTCGGTGAGTCATCAGTGTGACTCACTGGAGCTCCATTTCATTGTTCTGTTTTCAACTTGTCATGTTCCGCTCATATATGCCTGGGTTCTATCTGTTTTAATGGAGAGAGGGGAAGAGGCAAGCAAACAACAGCCCAATCTGCTCTTTTCACACATTTCCTGCCAATCGTGTCTAGACTGAAGAACTGAGAATTACTTTTCAAATGGTTAGAACCTCAGTGTATGCACAAACTACTGAGTGATGGAATAGTGTACAGTCTCTTGCAGCAAGCAATTAAAATACTAGAAAAATGTAGCGCAGTAACGTGTTTGCAATAAAACCAAACAAAATCAACACCACATACCCTAACACATAGCTTAGCACGAGAGAACATCATGCAACTCTGATGATTAAGTCAATAAATGAAAAAAATGCCTTGAGATATTTTCAGCCTTAGCCTATTTTGCAAACTTGGAAATCTGTGTTGCCTAATAACCGGAAAACAAACATTACGCAAGCCTCCTGACTGACTCGCAGGTCGACCCAGATTAACTAGGCTGACCCTTCCTTTCAACAGAACAGTAAACGATAACAGGAGCTTAGTCAAACCACCACTAATACATTTCACAAATAACATGTGAATTACCCTTGGAAATCAATAGGCCTACATGATTTGAATCCACTTGTTACATAAAGTAAGCATGGAGATATGGAAGTTTCAATTTAACTGTTATGTGATTGTGTTTGGCATCAGTCAGTAGCATTTGTGACAGACTGATAGAGAACTTCCCTCTCCTTTCCCCTCTCATGCCATGTGTGTGTGTGTGTGTGTGTGTGTGTGTGTGTGTGTGTGTGTGTGTGTGTGTGTATATATATATATATATATATATATATATATATATCTGAGTCATCTCACCACTCAGTACGTCAGGGCTGATGTAGGCTGGACTTCCTCGCTGGTCCTTCAGCAGGTCGTCCTCACTCACCAGGTGCTTGCCCAGGCAGAAGTTGGTGATGGAGATCCGGTGAATCCTAGGGTACACAGAGAGACACCAACACACCAGGGTCATATTCAGTAGACACAAAACGGAAGGTAGGCCTGTGAGACACACAATGCTTCATGAAACAACGAAATAGATACAGGCTGACGTTAAAGTGGTTTTTCAGGGAGGCGTAGTTCACTCACTGCTTCATTTACTATCACAGTAAACTGAACATAGCATTGACTCCTTAGCATCATCTTAAAAGAAACCAGAGGAAGTTTCAAAGAGAAACAAGACTATACGATCATCACGACCACCAGTTGAAGGGCCAACTCCAAACCAGAAGGACAGTGATATCTAGAGACAGCGTAAACTCCAGACAGTGTGGCGCTCAAGCACCGTTGCTAGGTACCATATTGGTTTCTGTGGAAACATCATAGGCCTATCAGATGTTTGCCTGAGTCATCGTAGATAAACAGTGTGTGTGGGGGGAGGGGAGCCATGCAGGGTTTAATGGTAGACTTTCATACAGTATCCCCCTGTCCTTTCCAGTACATTTAGAAAGAAAGAGGAAATAAAAAAGCTGCACTGACAAACATGTGAGTCAACCTGTGGTTTGGGATAATTGTCTCGATGACTAATCCTGCATTGCATTGGGTTGACGAATGTGTATGCAAAGCACATAAGGAAAAGTGCACACACAAGCTTAAGTCCACCCACACGCGCAAGCACACACACACACGCATGCACGACACGCACAGGGTACACAATCACAAATGCAATTTAGTGCCCGAGTCCACTCAAGATCACATTCTCACCCACATCCCCTTTCTCAAAGGACTGAGGTCAATGCAGCTTCCCTTATTCTCTCTCACTTTCACACTGTATGTAGTTCACATTCTGCTCACACAGACAGAAGGCCACATGCAGGCTAAGGTTAATTCCTGTGAAAACACATGCTTGCTAAGAATGCCACATTGTAAAAACATTTTTGAAGATGAAATAATTCTGTCTACAGTCGTGATCAAAAGTTTTGAGAAGTATTGATCTTCACTAAGGTTCGCTGCTTCAGTGTTTTTAGATATTTTTGTCAGATGTTACTATGGTATACTGAAGTATAATTACAAGCATTCCATAAGTGTTAAAGGCTTTTATTGACAATTACATTAAGTTTATGCAAAGAGTCAATATTTGCAGTGTTGACCCTTCTTTTTCAAGACCTCTGCAATCCGACCTGGCATGCTGTCAATTAACTTCTGGGCCACATCCTGACTGATGGCAGCCCATTCTTTGTCAGAATTTGTGGGTTTTTGTTTGTTCACCCGCCTCTTGAGGATCGACCACAAGTTCTCAATGGGATTAAGGTCTGGGGAGTTTCCTGGCTATGGACCCAAAATGTCAATGTTTGTTCCACGAGCCACTTAGTTATCACTTTTGCCTTATGGCAAGGTGCTCCATCATGCTGGAAAAGGTATTGTTCGTCACCAAACTGTTCTTGGATGGTTGGGAGAAGTTGCTCTCGGAGGATGTGTTGGTCCCATTCTTTATTCATGGCTGTGTTCTTAGGCAAAATTGTGAGTGAGCCCACTCCCTTGGCTGAAAAGCAACCCCACACATGAATGGTCTCAGGATGCTTTACTGTTGGCATGACACAGGACTCACCTTGTCTTCTCCGGACAAGCTTTTTTCCGGATGCCCCAAGCAATCGGAAAGGGGATTCATCAGAGAAAATGACTTTACCCCAGTCCTCAGCAGTCCAATCCCTGTACCTTTTGCAGAATAACAGTCTGTCCCTGATGTTTTTCCTGGAGAGAAGTGGCTTCCTCGCTGCCCTTCTTGAAACCAGGCCATCCTCCAAAAGTCATTCACACCTGCCTGCTGCCATTCCTGAGCAAGCTCTGCACTGGTGGTGCCCCGATCCCGCAGCTGAATCAACTTTAGGAGACGGTCCTGGCGCTTGCTGGACTTTCTTGGGCGCCCTGAAGCCTTCTTCACAACAATTGAACCTCTCTCCTTGAAGTTCTTGATGATCCGATAAATGGTTGATTTAGGTGCAATCTTACTAGCAGCAATATCCTTGCCTGTGAAGCCCTTTTTGTGCAAAGCAATGATGACGGCACGTGTTTCCTTGCAGGTAACCATGGTTAACAGAGGAAGAACAATGATTTCAAGCACCACCCTCCTTTTAAAGCTTCCAGCCTGTTATTCTAACTCAATCAGCATGACAGAGTGATCTCCAGCCTTGTCCTCGTCAACACTCACCTGTGTTAACGAGAGAATCACTGACATGATGTCAGCTGGTCCTTTTGTGGCAGGGCTGAAATGCAGTGAAAATGTTTTTTTGGGATTAAGTTCATTTTCATGGCAAAGAGGGACTTTGCAATTAATTGCAATTCATCTGATCACTCTTCATAACATTCTGGAGTATATGCAAATTGCCATCATAAAAACTGAGGCAACAGACTTTGTGAAAATTAATGTGTGTCATTCTCAAAACATTTGACCACGACTGTAGATAGTCTACCATCGCAGTAAGCTGTTCAAAATGATTAGTGAACATGAGTTGTCTATAATACAGTAGCCTTTTGAACTTCACAATGACAGGAGGCTGCGCTTGAAGGGCTCTCTAGATAAAAAGCTGCTTTATGAAGGGGGCCTTTCTTTTGCTGGCACTCATCACACAACTGCGGTTGCTATTCTTACTCTGGATCCTCTCCATGAATGAGATAGCGTGTTCGCCTTGTGAGAGGGACCCTTAGGACTGGGTCGACCAAAAGAACCACACCGTCTCCGCTTTCTGGTCATGTGACCCCAGGAGACAGGAAACCAGAAACCTCAACATCCCTTGTGACTCCCCCCGTCCTGCCCAAAATAACCCGACTGATGGGAAAGGGGTTGAACATGGCATCCTCTGGCTCTGCATGAAGTTCAACAAATTGCACTCAAAAATAAACGAAAACTATCAATAGTTCAGCAGGAGTCCCTCAATTGAAGCTACATTTAATTGAGAGATTTTATCTTCAGAAAAACAACATTAGAACAGGGTGGTGAGGTTAAGGACTTCTCTCAAACATTTAGGGATTTACCTGTGCGTGACTAGTGTCCCATCCAACACAATTTACATTATTAAAAAGGACAACTTGGCTTTCCAATAAATAAATAAAAAATAAAAAGATTCACTATGAAATGCTACTAAAAGCTGCTCCTATTTTTGTAATGTTGCTATTTTTACTTATTTGTCAACCCGGTACTGCCAGCCAAACCTTTTTTTTAGTTTGATTTGCAAATGTTTATTTCCTGCATAAGCAAACTACTGACAATGATACAGCACACTGAGTTTGCAAGACGGGGAGAAGTTGGTGAGGGGAGGAAGGTATGATTGTAAAGGTGTAAACTAATCTTCAGCACAGTCAGTGGGATTAAATGCATCAGAGGTTGATGTCAGTGTCAGCTGACAGAAGCCTGATGAAACAAGCATTATTCGCACCTCACCATCTAAAGACTGTGCCTAGACGGACGAGAGGGAGGGATGACCTGACAAGTGCAGCCTCAAGTCTAGTTTGCGATCAACCCAACATCTTACAACCCTGAAGTACACCCTCAACGTTATGGTTAATTTAAGAATTACTAGCCTACAAACACCAGCTATTTAAAACAACTTGCTGGCAAGATACAATAATAGCCTCATTAACCAGGTTTCCATCCATTTCATGCTAATTAATTACCTGACACATTTAAAAAAATTAAATCATGACCGGGCTGATGGAAACAGGAAATGTCGGTACAATTTTATAAACGTCGGCATGCAATTTGTTCGTTCGACATGGTGGAATCTTTTTGAGTCTGTAAAATTAATTATGCGAGAAATGGCACCTTTATGCACAAATATTAATATAATAGCCATCATATGGGCTCCCGAGTGGCGCAGCGGTCTAAGGCACTGCATCTCAGTGCTTGAGGCGTCACTACAGACCCCCGGTTCGATTCCAGGCTGTATCACAACCGGCCGTTATTGGGAATCCCATAGGGCAGCGCACAATCGGCCCAGCGTCATCCGGGTTTGGCCGGTGTAGGCCATCATTGTAAATAAGAATTGGTTCTTAACTGACTTGCCTAGTTAAATAAAGGTTAAATAAAAAATAAATACAAATATCAAAGTAAATTTGGATTCACGCGATGATAGGCTATGTTGTGTGGTCCTCCCACTAGGACTCGGGAAAGCATGCAGTTTATTAGGCAACAGATGAAATAAGTTAGTGAGTGGGGTCACAGTCAGGGATCAGCCATTATTGTTGGCGACTCTGGAGCAATTATGGTTAAGTACCTTGCTCAAGGGCAGAACGACACATTTGTCACAGTCAGCTCGGGGATTCAAACTAGCAATCTTTTGGTTACTGGCCCAATGCTGATTAGCTTGATGCTCCTTTCCAATAAATATCGATGGTCTTATTCTGGTGACATTGTGATCGATGCTTGGCTGCCATTTGACAAATCAAAATAATCTCGCTCTTATCCATAATAATCTCTTCATTTAGGCTACCCTACCCACACTGTATGAGCGAGCTGTTGGCTAGAGTGCACGTGCCAAGACTAGAGTGGATACATTTGCTATATAACGCAACAGTTGTGATAAAACCATCGGTAGAGTTGAAAATGTTATGGAAAACCATTTAAGTCCCGTGTAGCTCTGTTGGTAGAGCATGGCGTTTGCAACGCCAGGGTTGTGGGTTCGTTTCCCATGGGGAAGCAGTATGAAGAAGAAAAAAAAAATTTATGCACTCACTAACTGTAAGTCACTCTGGATAAGAGCATCTGCTAAATGACTAAACCATTTTTTTCTTATAATTTGTTATTAAAAGTAATTTTTTATTTGCACTAAGTCATCACGCACAGCCTTTTATCCGCAATAATTCCATTTGATGGAAAAACATCTCTGGTGGGAAAATGTGCAAAATGTTCTATGCAGATTATTTTATATTTGCATGAAACTCTGTCATCAATTGGTTTGAAACCTATTGGTGACAGACGTTGCATCAGGCCATGTGATGAGTGATATGAAAAGCACTACAAAGAAACCTGGGAGAGGCCTTCCTCCCTACATCTCTCCATCCATCCCCCACACTGTATGCATGCACACATGAAACACAAAATGAGAGCAAACGGCGAAAGACAAAAAAGGAAGACGAGGGAATGGAAGAAGGGAATCATGAGAAAGAAAAAACTGAAAAAGGAGTAACGAGCAAAGACAGTTTGAGTAAAAAAAGAAAGCCTTCTGACAGACAGAGCAGAGGGAGAGAAAGTAAATAGAGGGCTGAGTGTGTGTGTGTGTGTGTGTGTAAGACGTGTGTATCCGTGGTGAGTCAGCCCTGAGCTATGGAGGGCCTTTGGCAGGCCTCTCCTTTTGTCTCCAGCTGGGACAGAGTGTTCCACTCGTCTGCTCTGTTCCGTGAAGCAGCCCCAACGGCCAAAACAAAACACTTTGTTTCATCACCACTACGGCTGCCGCATGGCGCTCACTAGGGATGCACAATTAATCGAATTTTAATTTAAAATTGCGAAATTGACATCCACAATATCTATATCGCAAGAGGCTGCGATATTTTGAAATGCCACTTAGCCATCTGTAACGCATACTTTTTTTACTTTTGATTTATTGCTTGTAGTTCAGAGTTCTCTCAGTCTCTCCTCTTTTGGCCACTACCCAAACACCAAGCCCCACCCCTCAAGCAGGCACTTCCTCATGCTAGATTCACTATAGATGGGTTAGCGGACAACGTCACGAAAACGATGTGTGCTCCCATGGTGCAGAAGTCAGCGTGTTGTTGAGATTCTGGATGGCCAGATTGCTAGGATGAATGACAAGAAACTTCCATGTGGGGAATTGAAAGTGGCTTGTTTCATCTTGTTATCGATACCATGTGTTGTTGAGGTGTTTTGAATGATTTTAGGTCAATTCAAAAATTTGCTAGCTAGCTAACCAACAACTGTAACGATGTATTTGAGAGACAAGTGCTCATTGTGCAAATGTAAAACAGAGATTAAATATAGCTTACATGTTGTCATCACTAAGCCAACACAGTCTATTTTCCCCCCATAGTCGCGCACACCTCGGTTTTGTTGCTAAACAACCAACCAATCTATGCATGCATTGACCAAACAGCATGCTCTCAACAGATGTCGAAACAAGAACACAGCTTTTCACTTTTCTTATTAATATAAATCCACGTTTTCTACATTATACTACTCATTTGTGTAACTTGCTCTCTGCAAATCGCTAGCTTGTTGGTCTTAGTAAGCTTCTAAATCTCACTAAACCACTGAGATCCTGCTAGCAGACTTTTGCTCTAATACAGGCTGGTACCAGCAGTGGAGTATATCAGCATTGTTTATGCAACAGCTTGTTCTTAAATCAGAGAGGAAAAGACAAATCTGTCTGAATATACCTATTTAAATCTAATTAGGGTCCCATGGGAAACACTGACAACACTTTGGTTCCTACTGTCACAACCAACCCCTCCCTTACTTTTTCCATTTGTTGTCATAAGAAAAAACTGCATTCCAAGTGCCCACTGTATTCCAACCATAAAATTTGAATGACCATTCCATTTCTAGGATGCCATCAGTTTACCCAAGTGTTTTGATCTATAATCACAAGTAAAAATCACAATATTTGGTACAAAAAAAAAAATATATACAACAATTCGTTTTTTTGCAGCCCTAGCGCTCACCATTACGGGCACCGGCCGGCTCTGTTCCCAGTGTGTGCGCGCACAGCAGTGTTTCCCAATCCTGGTCCTGAGGATCCAAAGGGGTGCACACTTTTCTTTTTGCTTAATTCAACTAAATCAGCTTATTAACAAGCCTTTAGTTGACCAGGATCGGGAAACACTGCTGCGCAGTACGTTAGTGTGTAGTGGAGAGGGGGTGGGGAGAAGGAATTGAGGTAGTAAACACTTCCTAGCAGTGGCTAAAATGCTTTATGTGCATAGACTCACATTTAGGTGGTGTATGGCCACTTGTATGTGTGAGTGGGATTATGTAAATCCATGATTATACGCACACTAATATGATGTATGCATCATGAAACTCATTCAGACACATTAATATGCCACTTTCCCATTGTTTAATAGCATACACATGCAGACATACTATATGAGCACATGGAGCCAAGGGGAGGAATAGCAAAAGCCTGCACTCTGTTGATCTATTACAAAACAGTCACTAGCATACTCCTACATTTCATGGGCTCAAGACATAACACAGTGAATTTAGATAAATACACATTCACTGTAAAAAAATAAATAACCTGTGTGTCTTTAAAAATGAAGAAATCCAGGGTTTTTGAGAGGCTCTGGGTGCACAATAGGGCTGGGAATTTCCAGGGATCTCACGATATGATATCACGATACTTAGGTGCCGATATGTATTGCAATTCTCACAATTCTATATGTATTGCGATTCAATACTGTGATTTTATTGCGATTCGATGTTCCAAACATATTGCTCACCATACATCTGCTACAGAGGGACAAGAGAGGATGAGAAAACAAGTTTTGATCAGCCATGGAAATAAAAGTGCTGAAAACAAATTGGCTCCCTATTTAAAAAGATGGAAAACTAGCTATGAAGGAAAAATACTGATGTTTTTGGTGCAGGTACAGCCAACTAGCACAAAAACAATATTGTGATATTGTCAAAACGATATATCGTCAAAAATAATATCCTGATATGCAACTATCGATTTGTTCCCAGATCACTAGTCCACAACCCCCCTCCGCCCTCACTAACACGCACTCCTTTCACACATACGGCACATACAGTGGGGGACAAAGTATTTAGTCAGCCACCAATTGTGCAAGTTCTCCCACTTAAAAAGATGAGGCCTGTAATTTTCATCATAGGTACAAGTCAACTATGACAGACAAATTGAGGGAAAAAAGTTCCAGAAAATCACATTGTAGGATTTTTAATGAATTTATTTGCAAATTATGGTGGAAAATAAGTATTTGGTCACCTACAAACAAGCAAGATTTCTGGCTCTCACAGACCTGTAACTTCTTCTTTAAGAGGCTCCTCTGTCCTCCACTCATTACCTGTATTAATGGCACCTGTTTGAACTTGTTATCAGTATAAAAGACACCTGTCCACAACCTCAAACAGTCACACTCCAAACTCCACTATGGCCAAGACCAAAGAGCTGTCAAAGGACACCAGAAACAAAAATTGTAAACCTGCACCAGGCTGGGAAGACTGAATCTGCAATAGGTAAGCAGCTTGGTTTGAAGAAATCAACTGTGGGAGCAATTATTAGGAAATGGAAGACATACAAGACCACTGATAATCTCCCTCGATCTGGGGCTCCACGCAAGATCTCACCCCGTGGGGTCAAAATGATCACAAGAACGGTGAGCAAAAATCCCAGAACCACACGGGGGGACCTAGTGAATGACCTGCAGAGAGCTGGGACCAAAGTAACAAAGCCTACCATCAGTAACACACTACGCCACCAGGGACTCAAATCCTGCAGTGCCAGACGTGTCCCCCTGCTTAAGCCAGTACATGTCCAGGCCCGTCTGAAGTTTGCTAGAGTGCATTTGGATGATCCAGAAGAGGATTGGGAGAATGTCAAATGGTCAGATGAAACCAAAATAGAACTTTTTGGTAAAAACTCAACTCGTCGTGTTTGGAGGACAAAGAATGATGAGTTGCATCCAAAGAACACCATACCTACTGTGAAGCATGGGGGTGGAAACATCATGCTTTGGGGCTGTTTTTCTGCAAAGGGACCAGGACGACTGATCCGTGTAAAGGAAAGAATGAATGGGGCCATGTATCGTGAGATTTTGAGTGAAAACCTCCTTCCATCAGCAAGGGCATTGAAGATGAAACGTGGCTGGGTCTTTCAGCATGACAATGATCCCAAACACACCGCCCGGGCAACGAAGGAGTGGCTTCGTAAGAAACATTTCAAGGTCCTGGAGTGGCCTAGCCAGTCTCCAGATCTCAACCCCATAGAAAATCTTTGGAGGGAGTTGAAAGTCTGTGTTGCCCAGCGACAGCCCCAAAACATCACTGCTCTAGAGGAGATCTGCATGGAGGAATGGGCCAAAATACCAGCAACAGTGTGTGAAAACCTTGAAGACTTACAGAAAACGTTTGACCTGTGTCATTGCCAACAAAGGGTATATAACAAAGTATTGAGAAACTTTTGTTATTGACCAAATACTTATTTACCACCATAATTTGCAAATAAATTCATAAAAAATCCTACAATGTGATTTTCTGGAAAAAAAAATCTCATTTTGTCTGTCATAGTTGACGTGTACCTATGATGAAAATTACAGGCTTATCTCATCTTTTTAAGTGGGAGAACTTACACAATTGGTGGCTGACTAAATACTTTTTTTCCCCACTGTATGTGCCCCAATTCTTGAAGTTGGGCGTATGATGCAGTTTCCTACTTCACAGGAGAGGGATTCAAAAGTAAAATTGTTTTTTTCATCTAAATGTATATATTTTTTTGCAGAAATGCCTTTTTGGAAATGTGAACTTTCATGTGCCTTAATAACAAACTTGTATGTAATCTGTAAATATATTTGAAATGTGAAATCACGAAGCTGTTTGGCCACGGAGAAAATACAGAACATTGCCTAGCCATGATTGGTTGAGATAATGAGGGGGCTGTGACATTCACGAGAAAGAGTCTCAATTATGTCACTCAAGGCTTCCCTGTCAAATGGCACGTCCTGATCTCTGCTACTGCGGATATTTGTAAGCTTCATTGGATTGACTCATTTTCATCATGGACAACATGCAAAGTGTAGCTACAGCTTTCAATAACAGCGTTGTCCTGAATACAGCTGCTGGTATCGACACAGCTTTGTCTTCTGTGGCAAAAGCAGTCTGAAGCATAGTGGGAAGGATTATTTTGAAAGTTTTTGTCTGCCGTGAATCATAATGCATACACAGGTAAGAGCTTACAGTTAAAATGGCGATATAGCTACATGTGCATACGTTATTGGCTCAACTGTATCAAAATGTCATTTTAATTGTTAGACAGTTGCATACAGGTAACATTATAGCCAGCTAGCTAGCTGAGCTGGCCAGTTGCATTCTGAAGTTAATGTTGATTGCTGATGTGCAAAGCCATGACGATAATGTTTGTCAGCAATGAAAATAGCCACTGTGGTGCGAATGCTAATTGATTAGCAAGCTAATCAAACCAAGTTAAGTGACAGGTATACATGAAATGATGACTAAATAGCTAGCTATCTACACTGGATTATAGACTGAGGTAGTTTTTTTTTCATGTTCAACTAGCTGGCTAGCAAGATGAATACTAGCTTCTTTTAGAATCCGAGAGTGAAATAGTTACATACTCATCCCTAACATGTAGGCTCAGCATTCCCGAACAGACCCATTACAAGTCAGAATATTGAACAAACGTCATTTCAACATACTTTACCGGTTATCCGCAGATTTGGTCCCGATGTCGGAGGTAATCTGATACAAAATATCCACAGGGAAGTGTTATCAACCTGACCTTTTGTACGCTGGTCTGTATATCGGTTTGAATTTCCGGTTGTTATTTTCAACACTGATGCAATTCGCACGTGACAAACACTTGCACAATATGGCAGAGTCTAACCAAACCACAGACCGAACGGCAAACACTTCCAGCTGATTGTGAGGAAACGTGCGTCAGATGACTACGTTAGGTTACATTCGGCTCTTGTTTACATAGTGTATCACGTGTAATTCGTCAAAAAATTGAAATTACAAGCGACAGAAACTACTGGCACCGGAAAAAGTTGGGTAAACACTTTCCTGTGGATACCCTATCTCCACCTCCTACCGACAGCATGTACAACCGGTAAAGTGTAAATTTTTAATAAAAATACATGGAGTAACCATGGTAAGTCTGATGTTTAGGCAAGATTAAGTTAAATGTTTGCTAAATCTAGCTAGTTATCTTGTAATGTCTGCATTACCATTGTTTGGCTGGAAACAGGTTGTGTGTTTACAGTGCATTTTAGTACAGCTGTAGCCGTCAACAGGCAATAACAAGCTATATATTTTTTACCTATTTTTCTGGAATTTGTCTTTCAGCATAAACCTGCTCTTCGCCACAAGTATAAGGAGATGAACGAGGGTGAACAAGCAGCATTTCAGGTATTTTTTCTTTGTACTTGAGCTTATTGCTTGGGGTTCAATTAATGTTATTACTGATATGCAAGTTTTAATGCCTTGTCTATTTTTGTCTGCCTTCCTCCTTTACAGCTTAAATTGTCTGGAGCCTGGTGTTGTTGTGGCCAAGGAGCTTTCACTCCGATGGAACCAGGTTTCAGCTGCTGTGCAACATTGATGTCCTTCCTCCCAGAGATGTGCAAGCATCCCCTGGACTGGACACAACCCGGCAAACATATTTTTGAGAAGATAAGGACTTTTGCAATGAAAAGGCCATGGACATTACATGCCCTGTTCCAAAAGGGCAAGACATAAATATGTTCTCAGGCTAGATTCCTTTGTTCATATCATAACATGACCTGAACCAAAGTCACTCAAAGGATCACATGATATAGGCCTAGATAGTGTTTTTACCTAAGCATTTATGTGTTACGTTTTTTCTAATTGTAGGCTACTACCTTTAGCACTTGAAGTTAATACAAGTATTTTAATCTTGAAATATTTTGTCTTTCAAGCACTACCTCACTGCTTTAGCACATGGCCACAGTCAGGTGTTCATTTTTGAATTATTTAAGAGATGGTTGGGTCTAAGGCTTAAGAGGGTGTGAACAATGCTAAACGGGAGTAAACAAAGAGCAACACGTAGCTGTTCAATGTGAAAGGTTATCTTTATTATACAACAATAGGCAATTTAATACTGTTAATGGTTTGCCTAATGGGGGAACTTGGTGAGATACTAATGTTCAGAGAATCCATTTTGGCAATTTGGTGAAAGTATTCCTTTTCTAAATATATGTTTCCTAAGGATTAATGTAGAGCAAGTGTGAAATCATAGCAAAATGTTTGAATGCCCTTTTTTCCTAAATGGGATTATACGTTTATTAACTTTTAAAGCAGCATTACTTCCTCATGTTTTCTCCAACTGCAGTTTATGATGTACCATTTTGAAGCTCTGAGTCAAATTTTATCCAACGTAAAAAACAATTTCTGATTTTGGAACATAAGACTGAAAAGAGATAGGGGGTGTTTGGAAAGGGGGCTATACGGATGAGGAGCTGGCTGCATTCTGTAGGGCCTATAGGCACTGTGACCTGATGTGCACATGAGCCAGAGTTCAAACCATGTGCGGTTCCACCCCCCTCTCTCCCAGAGAACACAGAGGGCACGTTCCTCACTCTCTCTATTTTTCCTCGCTAGGTTCCCATCACTGCCTTCCAAACCCGACCACAGGGAATGATTCACTGACTCGTACGAGAGAAAGAAAGTGGGAGGGTGAAGGGGGACTGGGTTGGGATATCAGTCTCTGCCTTGAGGCTGCGAGGACTTGACCCTGCTCGGGTTGAAGGCCAGTTGCACACCGGATATACGCTAGATGGGGCCTCTCGCATGGCTGAACCAAATATGAAAGCGTGAATCTGAGCCCTTACCGTTTGTTCAGCACCATGTTTCCAAGCTTCAGGTCTCGGTGCACTATGTTTTTCTGCAGGGGGAAAGAGGTAGAGATGGATCAGATTAGTCACCGTCAGACTGTTGTTGAATGAAGCACTGGAACAAAAGCAACTCAAGTCAATGCTGTTTCTGCACTATAGGAGCGGTTTATCTTGGACGATGACTTATCGGAGGGGCTACATAACAAAAATGTAACATTCTGATTTTTCTGAACCCGACAAACACTTACATTACCGGTCAAATGTTTTAGAACACCTACTCATTCAAGGGTTTTTCTTTATTTTCTACATTGTAGAATAATAGTGAAGACATCAAAACTATGAAATAACACATATGGAATAATGTAGTAACCAAAAAAACAAAAACAGAATATATTTTAAATTTGAGATTCTTCAAATAGCCACCCCTTTGCCTTGGCAGCTTGAGTAAAGGAAAAGCAGCCAACATGTGTTCAGCATATGTGGGAACTCCTTCAAGACTGTTGGAATACGCTTGACATCTTTACTAGATGCTGTTCTTCTACTAATCTCACTGCAACTCCCCTCCATGTCTCCGACCACTACTTTGTATCCTTTTCTCTCTCGCTCTCCTCCAACACTACTCACTCTGCCCCTACACAGATGGTAATGCGCCGTCGCAACCGTTGCTCTCTCTCTCCCGCTACTCTCTCCTCTTCCATCCTATCATCTCTTCCCTCTGCTCAATCCTTCTCCCTCCAATCTCCTGATTCTGCCTCCTCAAACCTCCTCTCCTCCCTTTCTGCATCATTTGACTCTCTATGTCCCCTATCCTCCCGGCCGGCTCGGTCCTCCCCTCCAGCTCCGTGGCTTGATGACTCATTGCGAGCTCACAGAACAGAGCTCCGGGCAGCCGAGCGGAAATGGAGGAAAACTAGACTCCCTGCAGACCTGGCATCTTTTCACTCCCTCCTCTCTACATTTTCTTCATCTGTTTCTGCTGCTAAGGCCACTTTCTACCACTCTAAATTCCAAGCATCTGCCTCTAACCCTAGGAAGCTCTTTTGCCACCTTCTCCTCCCTGCTGAATCCTCCTCTCCCCCTCCTCCTCTGTGGATGACTTCGTCAACCATTTTGAAAAGAAGGTTGACGACATCCGATCCTCGTTTGTTAAGTCAAATGACACTGCTGGTCCTGCTCACACTGCCCTACCCTATGCTTTGACTTCTTTCTCCCCTCTCTCTCCAGATAAAATCTTGCGACTTGTGACGGCCGGCCGCCCAACAACCTGCCCGCTTGACCCTATCCCCTCCTCTCTTCTCCAGACCATCTCCGGTGACCTTCTCCCTTACCTCACCTCGCTCATCAACTCATCCTTGACCGCTGGCTATGTCCCTTCTGTCTTCAAGAGACCGAGAGTTGCACCCCTTCTCAAAAAACCAACACTCGATCCCTCTGACAACAACTACAGACCAGTATCCCTTCTTTCTTTTCTCTCCAAAACTATTGAGCGTGCCGTCTTTAGCCAACTCTTGCTATCTCTCTCAGAATGACCTTCTTGATCCAAACCAGTCAGGTTTCAAGACTGGTCATTCAACTGAGACTGCTCTTCTCTGTGTCACGGAGGCTCTCCGCACTGCTAATGCTAACTCTCTCTCCTCTGCTCTTGTCCTTCTAGACCTGTCTGCTGCCTTTGATACTGTGAACCATCAGATCCTCCTCTCCACCCTCTCCGAGCTGGGCATCTCCGGCGCGGCTCACTCTTGGATTGCGTCCTACCTGACCGGTCGCTCCTACCAAGTGGCGTGGCGAGAAGCTGTATCCGCACCACGTGCTCTCACCACTGGTGTCCCCCAGGGCTCAGTTCTAGGCCCTCTCCTATTCTCGCTATACACCAAGTCACTTGGCTCTGTCATATCCTCACATGGCCTCTCCTATCATTGCTACGCTGACGACACAACTAATCTTCTCCTTTCCCCCTTCTGATAACCAGGTGGCGAATCGCATCTCTGCATGTCTGGCAGACATATCAGTATGGATGACGGATCACCACCTCAAGCTGAACCTTGGCAAGACGGAGCTGCTCTTCCTCCCGGGAAGGGACTGCCTGTTCCATGATCTCGCCATCACGGTTGACAACTCCGTTGTGTCCTCCTCCCAGAGTGCGAAGAGCCTTGGCGTGACCCTGGACAACACCCTGTCGTTCTCCGCTAACATCAAGGCGGTGACCCGATCCTGTAGGTTCATGCTCTACAACATTCGGAGAGTACGACCCTGCCTTACACAGGAAGCGGCACAGGTCCTAATCCAGGCACTTGTCATCTCCCGTCTGGATTACTGCAACTCGCTGTTGGCTGGGCTCCCTGCCTGTGCCATTAAACCCCTACAACTCATCCAGAATGCCGCAGCCCGTCTGGTGTTCAACCTTCCCAAGTTCTCTCATGTCACCCCCCTCCTCCGCACACTCCACTGGCTTCCAGTTGAAGCTCGCATCTGTTACAAGACCATGGTGCTTGCCTATGGAGCTGTGAGGGGAACGGCACCTCCGTACCTTCAGGCTCTGATCAGTCCCTACACCCAAACGAGGGCATTGCGTTCATCCACCTCTGGCCTGCTGGCTCCCCTTCCTCTGCGGAAGCATAGTTCCCGCTCAGCCCAGTCAAAACTGTTCGCTGCTCTGGCACCCCAATGGTGGAACAAGCTCCCTCACGACGCCAGGACAGCGGAGTCACTCGCCACCTTCCGGAGACATTTGAAACCCCACCTCTTTAAGGAATACCTGGGATAGGATAAAGTAATCATTCTACCCCTCCCTTACAACAACCCACCCACCCACCCACCCCCCCCAAAAATAAAAAAATAAAACACATTGTAAAGTGGTTATCCCACTGGCTATAAGGTGAATGCACCAATTTGTAAGTCGCTCTGGATAAGAGCGTATGCTAAATGACGTAAATGTAAATGAATAGCACTCCAGCTAAAGCTGGTTGAGAGAATGCCAAGAGTGTGCAAAGCTGTCATTAAAGCAAAGGGTGGCAATTTGAAGATTCTCACATTTTGATTTGTTTAACACTTTTTTGGTTACTACATGATTCCATATGTGTTATTTCATAGTTTTTTATTCTACAATGTAGAAAATAGTAAACATAAAGAAACATCCTTGAATGAGTAGGTGTTCTAAATCTTTTGGCCGGTAGTGCAAGTTGGAGACGGTAAAGAAAATACACTTAGATAATACATCTATCTTTCAAAAACAAATTGTCAAAGCTATGCGTCACCTTGGCTCTAGATTACTATATAGTCAAGTCAGTGACCAATTACTTGATCATGAAGGTCAGCCTGTCAAGGCAGTAGGCACTGACCAGATAATCTGATCTACAAATCACTAACTTCCAAACAACTGGCCATCAACAGATAATGAAAAGTCTAGTAAATCTGCAAAGCACATAGCAGAGACTGAACCTTAGTCAAGAAGCAGATGGATTTAGACTGTTTCGAACACGTCCAAACAGCTACATTGTAGTTGGACTGAGTAGAATCACTGATCTACAAATCACCTCGCATTCCAAATAATCAGGTACACGCATTATGTGATCAAGATTAGCGCCTCGTCTTCCTCAAACTGATCCCCTCAAATGTGCTGTACGCGTTTTGTTGGTCGGTCTCACCTTGTGCAGGGCCTCCACCACGCGCACCACGTCATAGAAGACGACAATGGCCTCGCGCTCGCTCAGCCGCTTCTCCTTGATGACGTAGTGCTGCAGGTTGATGAGGTCCGCAGTCTTGTCGCTGAAGTCGTGCGCACAGAGGCAGTCCAGCACCAGGCAGATCCGCTTCTTCATCCGGCGCACCTTGCCATTGTTGGCCTCCGGGTCCTCCACGATCTCATACGCCCGGTCCTAAAGTGGACAGGGAGGGAGAGCGGGTTGGTTAGGGTGATGAGAGAGGAGACCATATTCTTTATCTGTGCGTGTTACGATCTGTTGATATGGGTAGTGTTCAGTAAGCACAAAACAAAAGGCTTGTCCAATAAAACATTGGTTTTCCATTGCAAAACATTTTGCTACGGTGTGCCCTAAAGAACACAACTCTGGGGCATCTCTTTAGAAGCATGTAAGAAAGAATATACATTCTGACAAAAGTCATGACAATTGAACAGCTTCCAAATCGTATGTGCCAAATGGCATCACATGGACCACCTCTTCCATAGCAGAGTGAAGTTGCAGTCTGGCTTCAATCAGCTATGAGAGAGAGAATAGTGGAGGAGATGACAGGGCTCAGTGATCTGTGCACAATCATCCCATCTCCAATGTGAATAGGACACATTTACCTCTCTACTGAGCCTGGGGGGGGTTGAGATGAATAACAAAGGTCATTCTTCTCTATTCACCTCAGAGCGAGCCATCGTCCCCAACTGCTCACCATTGGTATTGGTTTGTCCAGGTTTAGAGATGGCTGGGCCTCTAAAGGCTTTCTGAGACAAATCATTATTAACTGGTCCTCTTGGAGATGGAACTATATTAAACCGATCAATACCACTGTAGCCTTGAATGAATCACGCCGCAGCCGCACGGCTCAATGTAGCTATTCTAGGTAGAGCGCGTCGAGGATCAGGAATAGGGTTGTGAAAGAGAGAGAGGCGGCAGATGGAACAATAACAAAGTTATAAAGAAATGGGAAGGGCGGGAGGGCTGAGTCACTCTACGTGAGTGGTCGGCTGGGAAAGTGATGGCTTGAAAAAAAAAAAAGGTGCTTCAATATCTCTATGGAAGTACCTCTAAATTCAACTGGACTGGGATTGTGCAGTGTGGTTACTCGCAATGTGCTAACTTGTGAGAGCTCCTGACAGTGTGGTTGGTAGGTAGGGGGTTTGATTATAACTTTGGGAGGCTGGCAGAAAACTATGCAAGTCTCTCATCAGAAAGAATAATGTACAATCACAGTAATTCAGTACAGGTCTGTGAAGTTCTCATCATTAAAAGACATTGCAATGGGCAGCAGCGCCTAGCGATGTACCTGAACGTTTGTGACACTCCAAGTAAACTCTTGCTATTTACCTGGAACAGGCCATGGTGGTGCACCACTCCGTCCTGGTTATGTAGCAGAGAGAGGAGGGAGTACTCGGTGTGCAACAGCATCTTCCCCTGCCTCTCCTCCTGGGTCTCCCCGGCCGCGTCTGCCCGCTCCTCCAGCGTCAGAATCTACAACAGAAAGCAGCAGCAGGGTCGTGTTCATTAGGCACCAAAAGTAAGAAAACTGACTGAAACAGTGAGGGCCCACCAAGATTTGTCAAATAAGAAACGCTTGTTTTTGTTTCCCATTGCAAAACATCTTGCTACTGTGTCGCCTAATGAATTCGACCCAGAGGTCACGAGCCCAGACGCTCTGGGACTGGGGAGAAATCCCTAAACAATGAACCACATGCAGTCGTCTCCCCACAACAATGCCTAAAGATGTACCATAACAGCTGACCCCAGACAGGTGATCTAGGCCTCGGGAAAGCACTTAGGAAGAGGGGGTTGCGAGCCAGAGGGGACACAATACAGGCCTGCATGTTTGGCACATGTCCCTAAATGCTACGGTCAACACACTCAGGAGACACTGAAGGAGGGGTCATACCATAGACTTAGCACTGGAGCCAAAGCAGGGTGGGGAGCCACCTTTTCACTCTTCCTCCTCCTAAAACACCTTGTGTGTAAAACAGATTATTGGATTGCCCCAATAAACAAATTGCCTCTACAGTTTGCCTTCCCCTAAGCAAGCGCAGGCTGCTGCTCTCAAATAGGGCTGTAAAGGAATAACTGAACACCAACAAAGACGTCGGTTTAAGAAGGTCAAAGGTTCAAATGGCTATTGGACACTAACTAACTAGCTATTGTTTGAAGAGACTAATTAATCTCCATCGAACAATGAAAATAAACAATTCAAAAGAAACAGATATTGAGTGTGAGTCTGTGTGTTCACTCACCTTTAGCTGGTAGAAGTCATCCGTCCCATCCTTCCTGGCCAGACACTGCACTATGCTTGGCACGGGCGAGTTCCCCAAACGAGGCCCTGTAAAGAAGAAGTGGCAACAGCTGCATGACCAAAAGGTAAGGAGTGTGTGTGTGTGCCCTAACGCAAACCATTAGGAGGCATGCAAATTTCAACACCCCTAACATAACGTTTTCTTACACGTCATCTAGCAGACAGCAGAAGTCTTGTGCTAAGGTTTCACAATAAAGCTAACAGCATACATTTCCTGAAAAGATTGAAGAAACAACAACTCTGCAGAATAGATTCTGAGCCGTCTACCCAATGTCAAAAATTCCTCACATTCTTGTCTCAGGCAAACTGAATCCCCCCAACTCTTTCCTTGTTTCCTTCGCGCACACACATAGTTGTAAGAGGCCAACCTTTCCCCCTGAGTAAACCCCATCTCTTACCCAGGACGAAGGGACCTGCCCTCTTGGCGTTGCTTCCAGCTATTCCAGGACACAGGAGCTTGCTGGCCCTGCCTGAGGTCTCTCCGGCCCCCCTCTCCAAAGAGCGCCGCTTTGACATGCTGGAGCTCTGCAGGAAGAACACAGTGACAAAAAGCTAAATCAGATAACATCAGATCAAGATAGGCACGTTAAATGGCGTAGGACAGAAATGTGACCACAAGAAGCAACTCTCTCAAACTAGCTAATACGGTCTTGATGTTCTTCCAGGCCACTAGCAAAATATCAATTTTGAGCTGCATAATTAAACCGCTAAGATTCTGACCAAAATTCTATCAATGTGTCATACAGTAGAAAATACATTAGTTCTCAATTATCAATGAAACTGCATGACTATACCTGGGTCTCTCCAGAAGTTCTCTAATGACTATTGACTAATGCAGCAGACTGTCTGTCTTGTGGTATGAGAGAGGAGAGGTTTGAACCCCTCCCAACCACTTTACAAAAGCCCTCCCACAAGTTTACCAACACAGTGTGAATAGCTAGCCATTAAAGGTTAATTCAGATGATGACTCTGGTGAGAGCGATGACACCTCAGCTTTAATCCCCACAATGTGGCATGCAAACGAAACATCCATGTACTCCCACTGAATGACAAATGCCTTGATGCAGAATGCAGTAGGATTACTGCAACATCAGCTCCTGCAAGGGTGTAATTCTGGTGAAAATGCTAAAGATGGCAAAAAATGTAATAGGGCTAGGCTGAATGCTTTTTCATGCTGGTTTCATTTGATTATGTGAATTGATTGCCCCCCATCTATCCTCAGAGTTCGTACTGCTTGGTGACCTAAATTGGGATATGCTTAACACCCCGGCCATCCTACAATCTAAACTAGATGCCCTCAATCTCACACAAATTATCAACGAACCTACCAGGTACAACCCTAAATCCGTAAACATGGGTACCCTCATAGATATCATCCTGACTAATTTACCCTCTAAATACACCTCCGCTGTCTTCAACCAGGATCTCAGCGATCACTGCCTTATTGCCTGCATCTGTAACGGGTCCGCGGTCAAACGACCACCCCTCATCACTGTCAAACGCTCCCAAAAACACTTCAGCGAGCAGGCCTTCCTAATTGACCTGGCCCAGGTATCCTGGATGGATATAGATCTCATTCCGTCAGTAGAGGATGCCTGGTTGTTCTTTAAAAGTAATTTCCTCTCAATCTTAAATAAATATGCCCCATTCAAAAAATACAGAACTAAGAACAGATATAGCCCCTGGTTCTCCTCAGACTTGACTGCCCTTGACCAGCACAAAAACATCCTGTGGCGTACTGCATTAGCATCAAATAGCCCCCGCGATATGCAACTTTTCAGGGAAGTTAGGAACCAATATACACAAGCAGTTAGGAAAGCAAAGGCTAACTTTTTCAAACAGAAATTTGCATCCTGTAGCACTAACTCCAAAAAGTTTTGGGACACTGTAAAGTCCATGGAAAATAAGAGCACTTCCTCCCAGCTGCCCACTGCACTGAGGCTAGGAAACACTATCACCACCGATAAATCTACAATAATCGTGAATTTCAACAAGCATTTTGCTACGGCTGGCCATGCTTTCCACCTGGCTACCACTACCCCGGCCACCAGCTCTGCACCCTCCGCTGCAACTTGCCCATGCCCCCCCCCCGCTTCTCCTGCACACAAATCCTGACAGCTGATGTTCTGAAAGAGCTGCAAAATCTGGACCCTGACAAATCAACTGGGCTAGACAATCTGGACCCTTTCTTTCTAAAACTAGCCGCCGAAATTGTCGCAACCCCTTTTACTAGCCTGTTCAACCTCTCCTTCGTAACGTCTGAGATCCCCAGAGATTGGAAAGCTGCCGCGGTCATCCCCCTCTTCAAAGGGGGTGACACTCTAGATCCAAACTGTTACAGACCCATATCCATCCTGCCCTGCCTTTCAAACGTTTTTGAAAGCCAAGTTAACAAACAGATCACCGACCATTTCGAATCCCACCGTACCTTCTCCGCTATGCAATCCGGTTTCGAGCTGGTCATGGGTGCACTTCAGCCACGCTCAAGGTCCTAAACGATATTATAACCGCGATCGATAATAGACAGTACTGTGCAGCCGTTTTCATTGACCTGGCCAAGGCTTTCGACTCTGTCAACCACCGCATTCTTATTGGCAGACTAAATAGCCTTGGTTTCTCAAATGACTGCCTCGCCTGGTTCACCAACTACTTCTCTGATAGAGTTCAATGTGTCAAATCGGAGGGCCTGTTGTCTGGACCTATGGCAGTCTCTATGGGGGTGCCACAGGGTTCAATTCTTGGGCCGACTCTTTTCTCTGTGTATATCAATGACGTCGCTCTTGCTGCTGGTGACTCTCAGATCCACCTCTACGCAGACGACACCATTTTGTATACATCTGGCCCTTCATTGGACACTGTGTTAACAAACATCCAAATGAGCTGCAATGCCATACAACACTCCTTCAGTAGCCTCCAACTGCTCTTAAACACTAGTAAAACTAAATGCATGCTCTTCAACCGAACGCTGCTTGCACCCGCCCACCCGACTAGAATCACTACTCTCGACGGGTCTGACCTAGAGTATGTGGACAACTACAAATATCTAGGTGTCTGGTTAGACTGTAAACTCTCCTTCCAGACTCACATTAAGAATATCCAATCCAAAGTTAAATCTAGAATCGGTTTCCTATTTCGCAACAAAGCCTCCTTCACTCATGCTGCCAAACATGCCCTCGTAAAACTGACTATCCTACCGATCCTTGACTTCGGCGATGTCATTTACAAAATAGCCTCCAACACTCTACTCAGCAAATTGGATGTAGTCTATCACAGTGCCATCCGTTTTGTCTCCAAAGCCCCATATACTACCCACCACTGTGACCTGTACGCTCTTGTTGGCTGGTCCTCACTACATATTCGCGCGCCAAACCCACTGGCTCCAGGCCATCTATAAATCACTGCTAGGCAAATCCCCGCCTTATCTTAGCTCATTGGTCACCATAGCAACACCCACCCGTAGTATGCGCTCCAGCAGGTATATCTCACTGGTCATCCCCAAAGCCAACACCTCCTTTGGCCGCCTTTCCTTCCAGTTCTCTGCTGCCAATGACTGGAACAAATTGCAAAAATCTCTGAAGCTGGAGACTCTTATCTCCCTCACTAACTTTAAGCATCAGTTGTCAGAGCACCTTACCGATCACTGCACATGTACACAGCCCATCTGAAATTAGCCCGCCCAACTACCTCATCCCTATATTGTTATTTATTTTGCTCATTTGTACCCCAGTATCTCTATTTGCACATCATCTCTTGCACATCTATCATTCCAGTGTTAATACTAATTGTAATTATTTTGCACTATAGCCTATTTATTGCCTTACCTCCATAACTTGCTACATTTGCACACACTGTATATATATTTATTTCTGTTGTATTTTTGACTTTGTTTTGTTTTACCCCATATGTAACTCTGTGTTGTTGTTTTTATCGCACTGCTTTGCTTTATCTTGGCCAGGTCGCAGTTGTAAATGAGAACTTGTTCTCAACTGGCTTACCTGGTTAAATAAAGGTGAAAAAAAAATGGGAAAAAAATCCTTTACAATTACTTTCTGAAAATCCTGCTGCAGCTCTTAGGACCTCTATATCAGGCGGTGTGAAAGGAAGGCCCGGAAAATCGTTAAAGACTCCAGCCACCCAAGCTATAGACTGTTCTCTCTGCTTCCGTACAGCAAGCGGTACCGGTGCATCAAGTATGACACCAACAGGCTCCCGAACAGCTTCTACACCCAAGCCATAAGACTGCTAAATAGCTGACAGAATGGCTACACGGACTGACTGAGTTGACCCTTGTATTTTTGCACTGTTTATGCACACTCACAGGACTCTACACACTCACTGACACTCCAACACACACATGTATACTGACTCTACACACATGCACTCACATACAATCATCATTTATGCTGCTGCTAGTCTGTTAATCATATATCTGGATGCCTAATCACCTTACCCCTATACATATCCAACTATCACTCCAGTATCCCTACACATTGTAAATATGGTATTGGAACTGACCCTGTATATAGCTTCTTACTTTTTTGTATTCTTCTTATTTCTATATCTTAAGTTATTTTTAGTGCTACATTGATATTGATTACTGGATTGTTGGGTTTGGAGCTTGCAAGAAAGACATTTCACAGTACTTGTGCACATTACATTAAAACTTTAAACTTAATCTGCACTGGTTCGTGGTTCTCTCAAAATCTGTGGCCTAGGCTATGTGGTGAGTTTCAACCATTGACAGTAAAAGGCCACGACTTCCTCTCAGAAGACAGTTTCCCATAAAAGGTTAGGCTCATGGCTTTTTTCATGACAGAAAAATAAATACCAATGCTACCATTTCTGATAAGGAACTGAAGGCACATGCCAGGGGAACCTGTGTGTGACACATTGTGACATCTATTTACAGTAACCTGCCTACCTTTATAAGACCTATGGTATTCTATCTTTGAGCGGTATTTGCTTTGCTTGCTGCCTGCTGATAATGAGTTCCTAAGTGATGAAATGCGCTCTGGTTCCCGTAACAGGGAAGTAATGCCCAGAACCAACTGGAGGGGAGTGAATCACTCGGTTCAGTCGCCCCCAGGGTTACCATGGACTAGGATTTGTCAGAAATACTAAAACGTCAGAGGGATGACACCAATAAGAGCGTGAACTGAAACATGTCCCAGAGTGTAAAAAGGGGGCATCGTTTCAGAGTGAAAACAATGTGAGAATTTCTGTTGTGAAAATGCAGCACAAAGATAGTAGGTCAATGTGCCTAAAGACAGCATTGTGGTGACCGTAGATCTTTAGTGGACACATGCCAGTACAATTTCAACCCTACTAGAGACGTTCCAGGGTGAGATGAATCGGGCTGATAAAAAAGTGGGAGCATAGAGGGCAATAACATTGCATTTGAATTACCTGCATGAGAGTAGACATTTGAAACTGACACACACCCAAAAAACTCAAAGTATGCATTCCAGGCAACACTAGTCAAAATGCTCACACATTAAGCAAACACAGCGAACATTAGAATTAACCCACGAATAATGAGACATCTTTCCTCTTTGAAACTATTCCGCCATGGGCCACACAGCTTGGCTCTGGTGAGGACAGGACAGTTTGCAGCAGTCAGTGGGCCTACACAAATTCTCACTTCTATGAGGATTTTTTCAGATCCCAGACAGCAGACAGTGTCATAATCATGTCTCTCGCCTGTCTGTCGCCATCTCAAGCAGTCATCAATCACCCAGGGAGGCTTATGAACAGTGTTTTTCATATGACTCCCAGTCACATGTGCAACTGTAGGAGAGCAGTATATTATATCAATCAATTACCATACTATTTATTTACACAAGTCATCTAAACTAAATCCATGTTAGACATTGCAATTTGCAGAGATGGAATAGTACACAGGGTATGCTGCTAAAATGACTGTCCAACAAGGTAAGTATTACAAACAGCACCTGCCGGCTCTGATTCAGATGTGCATTTCTACAAAAGCACTGTACTGCCCTAAAACCATCTGACAAAACAATTACTTTTCTGTAATGCATGCACCTTAGGCTTCCCTGAAATGGGCTGCTCACAACTTGACTTCAGATTAGTTTGACGAATGTAAGCCAACTACCAATAGATCAAGAACCAAAGGTCAAACCAACACAATGATTGGCAAGAATAACTTCAGTGCAATGGCATGCTAAGATGCAGTCTTATCTGCTGCTGACTGTACTGAGAGAGTAGGAACATAGCCCACTGAATCATATCAGACAAAAGGCACCAGAGAGAGAATCTCCCACACCATCCACGAGAACATGCGCTCTTTAAATAGCTAGAGAGAGCGCACACACACACAAGGCCACCATAGGTGACTGGAGATCCACCCACGGCCTATTATAGCGGCATGATTCATGCATTACACACCATGTTCTGTTGCAAAACAAAATAATTTGCTAAAAGCATTGCTAAAGGAGCCAACCCTAAATAAAAAAGAATAGAACCAACTCTTTTTTACACATTCATACCTGGAACCTAGGCTATAACCTGATAATTAATTGAAAAAGAATAGTCCAAGCTATCACAATGTTGTCAGAGGATTTGATTCACACAAATCACGTGTGATCGAAGTTGAACAAAGGATTATTGACTTGAGGTTGCACCTGTCAATCACCCTAACTATATTGGACATCATGATAAAGATACCTAGCTAGCTCGTAATGGGCTATTTGTTTTGCTGTTTGATGTACATTGGTGAAACCTTAACAGCCTTCAGCGCTCTTATGGTTACCTACCATCTTGCAGCTGGCTGCCTATTGTTACATTTTGAATGCCCTTGGCCATACAAGGTCACAAAAAAATAACTACAGACATAGGAATGACGACATAATTTTACAAGGGGGTGTCCGTTGCAACATTGTATCAGGCTATCATTTGAGAAATGACCACGCATCGCAGCTATGCAATCCCTCAAGTACACGACCCCTTTTGACTCCTACAACGGACACGAGCGCCAACAATCACCATTTGTCCTCAAGCCATTGAGCCACCCCGATCTTAGCTATGTCATGACATGAGTAAAGTCTAACTAGGTACCATTTATAGTACCGACAACCCACGAGCGTTCACAAACAAGCCCCACGCCCGAACGCAATGTTGTAGCAAAATAAGTTTGTAAACGAACAGGAATTAGTAAAAACACAGCGCATATATGGTGTATGGAAAAAGTGGGTACGTTAATTACAAAACAATGTACGATAATCGGCGTCAGCGAAGCTATGCTAGGTAGCCTAACTAAGGTTAGCTAAATGTGCTAAGTCCATTCGGCACGAGCAACCCAAAGCTAGCGCGAACTACAACAATGCACACCGTTCACACATAGGAACGACCCAATGACAAATGTGCATGGTATTTCTGGCAATTAATTTGTGCCGTTTCCAATTTACCCATTGTCTGCTAAACAATACACATTGCGCAGAACAACGGGGAGGTCATTTAAACAAAGTACATGCTAGCTAGCTACTACTAACGTTACTACCGCTAGAGCAAGCTCGTTCGCCACCTCGCTCACTCAGGTCTTTTTTCTTTATCAACAACTTACCTCGAGCTGAAAACGCCGAGGAAAGTCTACGTTGTATTGCTACAGCATGGGCATTTCTTTAAAAGTATTGTTCCGTGCATACGAAGTTGGTTCCCCCAACCAAAGGAGACCGTATATGGAGGGTTGATATCGCGCTATGTTTGTTTTAGCCACTATTACCGAAATGACCACTCAGGAAAAGCTGCCATTCGTCAGCTTTCTGATCGCATCTTTCCATAGCAGCGCCACCTGACAACGGAAATGACGCAAATTGCATGACTGACAGACTTGCTCAGCCAATAAAAAAAAAACATAATTTGGTTTAGTAATTTTGTCTCGCAGATGCAGTTGATTGATTGAGCGTTTGATGAAATGTGTGCGACAGGAGGACTAGCAATGACATAACGTTGAGCAGAGGTTCAGTGTCAAACTATGTGTCAAATTCAATTCAATATAGTTTCAAAATGCACACATGGTTTTACAACACTGTTATACAAAAATGAATAAGTAAATTGTGAGCTTGGAAGCAAATATTGTATCCATTCATAACCAATCAGTGGCAGCAAAAAGTCCAGCATTACACTCAATGCTCCATTCACATGTTGTGATAGCTTTGTGCCTTAGTGAAATTCTATATCCTTAATTGCAAACAATTCCTCCATTCATGAGAAAGGATCTAGCAAGGGAGAGGAATGTCCCTTGAGAATGAAATAGGCTACAATAACTTTACATTCCTATCATTATCCTCATCTCTACTCAGATGGATAACAGGATTTTGGTTTGACTCCCAAACATATCTACACCTTCATTATAATGCATGACTATCGTACATATCATACATATTGTACGAGATAACTTGAGTATTATACAGTTATACAGTCATATACAGTACATGTATTTGATTGATTAGTAATCTTTTAAGCATAAATTAAAGGTGCAGAACCACTCTGAAAAAATAATAGTTCCATGTGTCTGAAATGTGCTCCCTTTCCTCCCTGACCTGTTATGCTGACTAACATTTCCTTTGGTCCAAAAAATGAATCCTTCTACAAGCAGACCCTCCCATGCTGATCCAAATTTAGCATCCCTCTTATGGAACAATAATCTCTCCCCCACTTACTAGTTTCGATCCAGTGGGTAGGTAATAGGGGCGGCTTGTCAAACAAAAAGGGGGGATGTAAAGGGCACAAAGTGATTTGGGCTGCACTAGTCTTCCTGTGTTGACTCAGCACAATGGATGCCCCTGGCCACATGAAACACTTGTCAGCCTGTGTGGTTAACAGTGTCCAGCCCACAGCTTTTGATGAGGAAACTATGAATCATACCTTAAGAGAGCTTAGAGGTAGAGAGGGACATACACTATATTTCTAAAGTGTTCTATTTAATTCTGTGGGAAGCGACTCGGCCTTGTAACAGTCTGCCATTCGCATCCATTGATATGGCACATTCTCTCTTTATATGCTTTAATTAAAACATGAAAAATAGTGGATGATTGGTTTAGGAATATAATGTATATAAACCATGCCCTTATGTAAGGCTCTGGTCTGACATCTCTCTCTCCCCAGCAGACTGTAAGGAAGGCCTCACCTGAATCCCCCACCCACAGGTCTATTCAGCACAGCCATGTCTCAGCATGTTTTGACTGCTTGGTATGCACTGATCTTGTGTCTGTGTGTGTGTGTGTGTGTGTGAGAGAGTGAAAGAGAGAATGTCTGGGTGTGTGGTTGACTGGGGGAGAGGGTTCTTCAGGGACATGCCCAGACTATCCGTTTCTCTTTGACTTGATTTTAGGAGGCACTCAAACAACCCAAACACATGCAGGTACAGCATTGTGCTGTTTACATTGCAATCTTAATTGTAGGCCGGCCTATGCAGACAAGGAGGGAGTTGGTGCCAAATTTGGGAAGGGTGAGATTTACTTGGACATAGTGTTTGTGTCAGATATTAGGTTTGTATGTTATGATGGCTAATCCCATGTTCCGTATAATGCTGTGATGTTGTTTTATAGAGATGAGTTGACTATAGTATTTTGTGACAGATTTGTTTCTGGGTGACGATATTATGAGTTGACTGACTTTAGATGGGCAATGTGGGTGTCTTTATGGAAAGGTAAACGAGTGCTAAAGTCACAACCCAGGGAGTGGGAGTAGACTCGTCACCCCTGTAATGACAATACAACTTTTTCAGTATTGCTCAATTGAGAAACTCAGTTAACACGAAATGTCTCAGCAGTGTGTGGGCAAGGGGGTGATAGTGTGGGCGAGAATAAACCAGATTACAAGAAATGAGGAGCAATATTCTCCCCTCTCTCTCGCCTTGAAAATGATTTTGCCTCAGGCAAAATGTTTGTACTCTGAATGTAACGAAAACTCTTGAAAAAAAAAAAAAAACTATTTCTGCACTCTCATACTGCTGTTAAGCAGTCTAGACATGACTATATACAAAGTTATAAAGCAACAGCTCCCTCTAGTGACAGGACTCCTCTACAACAACAACAACAACAAAAAGGAGACAGTAACCAAACAGCTCTAGATTAGCACTCTATTGCATCATCAAGGGCACTTAAAAGGGTCAATCTGCTATTGAAACAATAACAAAGCAGGGACCCCGTCTGTTTTGGTAAAAAGTTGAGGAATGGGCCAGGAGAAAAGTAACCCCTCTCAAATTCATAGACAGAGCTACGGGTGCAAGGACTGACCATCCATGTCAAAATGATCATTTTAACCATGTTTTGAGGAGTAAAACAATCGTATATTTTGGAATCTGAAGGGGTGTGACAATTGAACCAAGCTCATGAGTAATTTAAGTTATATTCTTCAAGAATCAATGGGTATATATCATTAATTTATAAGTCAAAAAATGGATGTAGCAACTGCAGATTGACCCTTTAAATAGAAATGAATACAGTATATAAATTAAACAAAGCTAATGAGAGTTTCATATTTATTTACTTTCCAATCTATGTATTCCGAAATTGACTTTTCTATAAAACATTTTTTTACAATCTTTAATATTTCACCCCCCCAAAAAAACTGAAAAAGACATACACTGAAAACATGTACACCTCATGATAAATAAATAAATACATCTTGGACCATCTGTCATATTGCATAAAAGAATCAGCTACTTCCATACATTATTGTGGTTACATTAGTGTTGTGTCACAATCTATTAGCATCACATTTGATGACATTTTGCAATAATTCACATAATATATTTACAAATTATTTGAAGACACTAAAGCTCGCCCTAAACATGCTTTATATATTTTTTATCCCATACCAAAAAATTAAATCAAGGTACAGTAGAACTTTCTCAAAATAGGTTTTGGGATTTTTGAATTACAATGACAAGTGCACTTGGGTTTCTTTCAGTTCCACCAGCCTCTTCAGGTCAGGGGTGTCAAACTAAATTCCTGGAAGGTCGTGTGTTTGCTGGCTTTTGTAATTTATGTCAAATTAAGGCCTAGAGAACTAGATGAGAAGATTGAAAACCCGCAGACCCAAGGCGCTCCAGGAATTGAGTTTAGAGTAAATCAGATTAAGAAAGCCAGCAAAAAGTCTAAATACTGTATTACAGCAGATATGTGATAGAGAAAACAGCTTTATCTAAACATCATGGCGTGATAACAAATGAAAGACGAAGTTACTATTTCTCTGGGAGGAAAAGTAACAAGAAATATTGTTTAACATGACATCCACGGAATGTCAACTTTAAATACCATACATTGATTGAAGCGGGATCAGCAGAGCAGAAACCATTGATTGGAACAAATATGTTCCAACGATTCCATTTGACGTTTCAGTGTGACCTCTAGTACAGAGCTGTTGTATATGTAACTTTTTAAAAAACTATTGAGATTACCACAATAGCACAAAATACAATCAGCGGCCAGTTTATTAGGTACACCTGGTTCACGAAAATTGATCGCTCCTACAGACAGTGAGTCACGTGGCCTGCTATATAAAGCAGGCAGACAGGCATCAAGGCATTCAATTACTGTTCGATTGAACGTTAGAATGGGCAAAACGAGTGACCTACAGTGGGGAAATAAAGTATTTAGTCAGCCACCAATTATGCAAGTTCTCCCACTTAAAAAAGATGAGAGAGGCCTGTAATTTTCATCATAGGTACACGTCAACTATGACAGACAAAATGAGAAAATAAAATCCATAAAATCACATTGTAGGATTTTTAATGAGTTTATTTGCAAATTATGGTGGAAAATAAGTATTTGGTCAATAACAAAAGTTTCTCAATACTTTGTTATATACCCTTTGTTGGCAATGACACAGGTCAAACATTTTCTGTAAGTCTTCACAAGGTTTTCACACACTGTTGCTGGTATTTTGGCCCATTCCTCCATGCAGATCTCCTCTAGAGCAGTGATGTTTTGGGGCTGTCGCTGGGCAACACAGACTTTCAACTCCCTCCAAAGATTTTCTATGGGGTTGAGATCTGGAGACTGGCTAGGCCACTCCAGGACCTTGAAATGCTTCTTACGAAGCCACTCCTTCGTTGCCCGGGCGGTGTGTTTGGGATCATTGTCATGCTGAAAGACCCAGCCACGTTTCATCTTCAATGCCCTTGGTGATGAAAGGAGGTTTTCACTCAAAATCTCACGATACATGGCCCCATTCATTCTTTCCTTTACACGGATCAGTCGTCCTGGTCCCTTTGCAGAAAAACAGCCCCAAAGCATGATGTTTCCACCCCCATGCTTCACAGTAGGTATGGTGTTCTTTGGATGCAACTCAGCATTCTTTGTCCTCCAAACACGACGAGTTGAGTTTTTACCAAAAAGTTCTATTTTGGTTTCATCTGACCATATGACATTCTCCCAATCCTCTTCTGGATCATCCAAATGCACTCTAGCAAACTTCAGACGGGCCTGGACATGTACTGGCTTAAGCAGGGGGACACGTCTGGCACTGCAGGATTTGAGTCCCTGGCGGCGTAGTGTGTTACTGATGGTAGGCTTTGTTACTTTGGTCCCAGCTCTCTGCAGGTCATTCACTAGGTCCCCCCGTGTGGTTCTGGGATTTTTGCTCACCGTTCTTGTGATCATTTTGACCCCACGGGGTGAGATCTTGCGTGGAGCCCCAGATCGAGGGAGATTATCAGTGGTCTTGTATGTCTTCACATTACCATTTCCTAATAATTGCTCCCACAGTTGATTTCTTCAAACCAAGCTGCTTACCTATTGCAGATTCAGTCTTCCCAGCCTGGTGCAGGTCTACAATTTTGTTTCTGGTGTCCTTTGACAGCTCTTTGGTCTTGGCCATAGTGGAGTTTGGAGTGTGACTGTTTGAGGTTGTGGACAGGTGTCTTTTATACTGATAACAAGTTCAAACAGGTGCCATTAATACAGGTAACGAGTGGAAGACAGAGGAGCCTCTTAAAGAAGAAGTTACAGGTCTGTGAGAGCCAGAAATCTTGCTTGTTTGTAGGTGACCAAATACTTATTTTCCACCATAATTTGCAAATAAATTCATTAAAAATCCTACAATGTGATTTTTCTCAATTTGTCTGTCATAGTTGACGTGTACCTATGATGAAAATTACAGGCCTCTCTCATCTTTTTAAGTGGGAGAACTTGCACAATTGGTGGCTGACTAAATACTTTTTTTCCCCACTGTAAGTGACTTTGAGCGTGGTATGATCATCGGTGCCAGGCGCGCCGTATCCAATATCTCAGAAACGGCCGCCCTCCTGGGCTTTTCACGCACGACAGTGTCTAGGGTTTACCGAGAATGGTGCGACAAACTAAAAACATCCAGTCAGCGGCCGTCCTGTGGGTGAAAACAGCTTGTTGATGAGAGAGGTCGAAGGAGAATGGCAAGAATAGTGCAAGGTAACAGGAGGCCACGAACAGAGAAATAACGGAGCAGTACAACAGTGATGTGCCGAACGGCATCTCGGAATGCACAACTCATCGATCCTTGTCACGGATGGGCTATTGCAGCAGACGACCACACCAGGTTCCACTCCTATAAGCTAAAAACAAGAAGAAGCGGCTCCAGTGGGCATGCGATCACCAACACTGGACAATTGAGGAGTGGAACAAAGTCGCCTGGTCCGACGAATCCCGGTTTCTGTTGCGTCATGCTGATGGAAGAGTCAGAATTTGGCGTAAGCAGCATGAGTCCATGGCCCCATCCTGCCTGGTGTCAACGGCACAGGGTGGTGGCGGTGGTGTAATGGTGTAGGGAATGTTTTCCTGGCACACGTTAGGTCCCTTGATACCAGTTGATCAACGTTTGAATGACACAACGTATCTGAACATTGTTGCTGAACAGGTGCATCCCTTCATGGCTACAGGGGGGTCCGACCCGGTACTAGATGGGTGTACCTAATAAACTGGCCACAGTGTATATTCAAGCTTACAACGTTTCCCCCCTCTCTTTTGCAAAATGCACAGTCTTGCAGACAGTTTACAGTTGGTCCTTGCTGAACAAATGAATTGACCTGCTCACGTCACATCAGCATCGAAAAGCTCTACAGACACACGAAGATGAGGTTTGTGTTGTTTGTGCGTTTGTTAGACAGTTGCCATATTTGCTGAGTGAGAAAGACGGCACAGCACAGCAGAGCAGACAAGACACTGTCCTACAGTAGAACACACCATTCCTAACCAACTCAGCTTTGAGCCCCGCCCTCGGATTCTGGTCACCATGGTAACACTGTCACAGCCCGTCCATCATGGCCAGAAGGTCATCCCCTTTACTGCTAGCACTCGATGGGCACGGCTTGCCAGCCTCCTCCGTGAAGTCCCCCATGATCTTGGCCAGCTCCGCATTGGCTTGCTGGTTCTGAAAGACAACGCAAGCCATCAATGGCAGATCTGAAAGGTCTTGTTTGGGGAGGGGCTTATGATTGATTACGGTACATCTTGTTAGACTGGCCCATCCTGATCCTAATGCCTCTCAGATAACCTACAATCCTTAGCCTGTCAATTAGACAAGCTATTCCGTTTGGGCAGCATGTCTGATCATGGGTTGTTCGTAAGTGCTAAGAGATGACTGCATGGGTGCAGTAAGTCTCCTGTGACAGGTTTCATGGGGACCTTTTTGATGGTTACACCACAGCAAGCATTTCGCTACACCTGCAATAACATCTGCTAAAATAGAAATTGATGTACAGTAGGATGGTCTCGATCTATGAAATGCTTCCATCTCATCCCTTTCAGTTACATAAAAGCATGTTACATGGTTGAATATTTATCTAGCCTCTGTGACAGAAAGAATATAGGTTAAAATTAACTTTACCATAGTCGCTTGGATTTTTATGACGTCATATGAAAACTCGTCTGGTCTTGATATCAAGGCCTCCCTGTGAGGAAGACAAATCCACATTATTGTTAAAAGGCCCAGTGCAGTCAAAAACGTGATTTTCCTGTGTTTTACACACCACACGACCAAAAAGTAAGTGGACACCTGCTCATCGAACATCTCATTCCAAAATCATGAGCATTAATATGGAGTTGGTCGCCCATTTGCTGCTATAACAGCCTCCACTCTTATGGGAAGGCTTTCCACTAGATGTTGGAACATTGCTGAGGGGACTTGCTGCCATTCAGCCACAAGAGCATTAGTGAGGTCGGGCACTGATGTTGGGCGATTAGGCCTGGCTCGCAGTCGGCGTTCCAATTCATCCCAAAGGTGTTCAATGGGGTTGAGATCAGGGCTCTGTGCAGGCCAGTCAAGTTCTTCCACACCGATCTCGACAAACCATTTCTGTATGGACCTCGCTTTGTGCACAGGGGCATTGTCAGGCTGAAACAGGAAAGGACCTTCCCCAAACTGTTGCCACAAAGTTGGAAGCACAGAATCGTCTAGAATGTCATTGTATGTTGTAGCGTTAAGATTTCCCTTCACTGGAACTAAGGGGCCTAGCCTGAACCATGGAAAACAGCCCCAGATCATTATTCCTCCTCCATCAAACTCTACAGTTGGAACTATGCATTGGGGCAGGTAGCGTTCTCCTGGCATCCGCCAAACCCAAATTTGTCTGTCAGACTGCCAGATGGTGAAGCGTGATTCATCACTCCAAGGAATGCGTTTTCACTGCTCCAGAGTCCAATGGCGGCGAGCTTTACACCACTCCAGCCGATGCTTGGCATTGTGCATGGTGATTTTAGGCTTGTGTGCGGCTGCTCGGCCATGGAAACCCATTTCATCAAGCTCCCGACGAACAGTTATTGTGCTGACGTTGCTTCCAGAAGCAATTTGGATCTCGGTAGCGAGTGTTGCAACAGAGGACAGACAATTTTTACGCGCTACGCGCTTCAGCACTCGCCGGTCCCGTTCTGTGAGATTGTGTGGCCTACTACTTCGTGGCTGAATCGTTGTTGCTCCTAGACGTTTCCATTTCACAATAACAGCACTTACAGTTGACCGGGGCAGCTCTAGCAGGGCAGAAATTAGACTGACTTTTTGGAAAGGTGGCATCCTATGACGGTGCCACATTGAAAGTCACTGAGCTCTTCAGTAAGGCCATTCTACTGCCAATTTTTGTCTATGGAGATTGTATGGCTGTGTGCTCGATTTTATACACCTGTCAGCAACAGGTGTGGCTGAAATAGCTGAAGCCACTAATTTGAAGGGTGTTCACATACTTTTGCATATATAGTGTATATATTTTCACACAATGAGGTTGGAATAATAGTGTGAAATTGTGAAAATTACGATAATGCCCTTTTAGTGTAAGAGCCATTTGAAAAGACTGCCTGAAATATCAGCCTGTTTTGGAGGAATGGAGTTTTGGCTTGCCTGGTGACATCACCAAGCGGTAAATTAGTTAATAGACCAATAAGAAAGACAGTTCAAAACCTCTCTGCCAATAATAGCTAGTTTCCAGTTTCCCCTCCCCACTCAGACCACTCCCAGACAGTCCTAGCAAAATTCTTGGTTGAGAATTTGCTCTGCTAAGAAGCTAGTTTTGTTTCTTTTTGACAATTTTTATTGGAAACAATCACAGTAAGTTACTTAAATCGTTAGCCAGAAACGATTTGATATTGAGATAAAAACGGCTACATTGGACCTTTAACACTGATAGTGATTCTTAACTCTGACAGTAATTTTTATCACAACACTGAACATAATTCAAAATTCAGGTTCAGTCCATTTCATCAAGTTGTGAGAAGTACTGTTGTAATTCCATCTTTAATTGATCCACAATGACACAAAATACAACAAAACAATGCTCATAACATAAAGGGGACTTACTCTTCTTCCTCATCTGTGGCAAAGAGGTTGACTCGGAAGCCACCGTCTGCATTTCCTGGTTTCTGGACTTCCAGACCCCCCATTAACCTGGCCAACATGTTCAGCTCCTCTTTGGCCAGGGGGTTTGGAGCGGTGTTGACCTGTATACACAGTGAATATGCGCATAATCATTAACATAACGCATTATTTAGCTGTCTAGGGCATTGTCCATTACATTTAAGGCTTAATTACAGATGTAGCTTAGTCTGACTAGGTCAAAAAAAGCACTTCAATGAAGAATTGTCATTAAACAATTTTGGTCTTAGACTAGGCTTAATCTTTGTCTGGGAAACTACTTCAACCCTTTGTCAAAAATAAAATATTGTAGGACATGCTGTAAAATGACATTTATGAGCAAACATGCAAGGCCTTGCAGGATAAATGCCTGTAAGAAATAAATATACAGCGTAGTGGTTAAGCATAATTTGAACTCACCGAATTTTGCTGTGCAGAGTTTTTGGACGTCCCTGACATGTGTGTTTCTACCGGACGGCTCACACTGTACCTGTGGGTAAACAGAAGTCAAGCACTTGACAAACTGAAATATAATGTAGCATCATGGGGGAGGCTAATAAACCTGTCACTGTGTAAATTATTCACTAAACAATTTGCAGTGACTGAGTTACCATGTTGATTTAGGCCTATATGACCATTGACCACAGTAGAGGAAATAGTAGATAATTTAGTAGTATCAGTGGGGGTATGTCCAGGAAGGTCAATGGTTGTCAATACAGTGTGGAGCAGGTGGGCAGCACAGCACTTACATGTTAGTGCCCAGCTTGATGACCCTCTCTCCAAACATCTCAAAGGAACCCTCGCGGAGAGCGCTGGTGTAGTTCCCACCGTTACGGAACTGCAGTCTCTTCACCTCTTCGCCATTGCAGCTGAACATTCTGAGGATAACAAAAAATACACACACAAAATATTCAGTAAGAATACATCATATGAAGCAACTGATCATTTCCTAAAGATATTTTGCAACTTCTCCTGTTTCCCAGAAGACACTTCAAACAATGCAAAGATGATACTGTTCAGGATAGACATTGATCCCAAGACACAATAAATGAGTTAAGTACGGCTGCACTCAATCCCTTGGCAAATACAGCTGTGCTAAAAGTAGGCTTTTCTAAATTTAGACGGCGGCTCGTTCAACACACCCTCAGTAATGCAATTAGCTGCAGATATGCCGGTCTAAATTAAGCCGACAGTGTCTGCGAAAGGAAAGCAAATAGATGCCATCAAACAGCACAAAACAAACAATGGATACAGCCATATTCAATGTATCTAATAAAATAGAGATTTTGCTCTATTGCAACAAACTTGGCTTGGTTGGATTGGTGGGATTCCATGTTATTTGGGTGTGGACAATTATAGCTGTACGGCTGTGGTACCTGATAAGTCCTGGGATATGTGTTCCGTGAGGCACAGGACCCGAGATCGGGAGGACAAAACGCCCATTGGAATTCTGCACTTTGTCTTTGAGGAAGATGGACACCTGCAAATACAGATGAGCAAAATGTAGTGATAATTGTGTAACATTTTGTATAATCTCTCGTGGACAGACTACTTAAACCTAAATGGTACCGTAGATCTGTCCTGATACAACGGCATGTGTGAGATAACGAGCAGCATTAGTTCCGGAGCTTTGGAAAAAAAAAAAAAATCACGATTTGGCAGGTGTTAGCATCTGACCAATTCTCGCAAGACTTTAGTTCTGGGTTAACCGAGATTACGCTCTGTATAATTTATGATGGGGTTATAATGCATCGTAAATGGACAGTTCACCCAAATTACATACTGGTTTCCTTAACTTGTAAACAGTCTATGGACAAGTTATGACAGCAATTCATGCTTTGGTTTAGCTTCCCTGGCACTAATTCAAATGCTAACGTTTTAGCATTTGTGACACAAAGTCATGGTACCTTTATTAACATGTTCTATCTCTGAAACCCATCAAAATATGCCCCACTCCCCCTTCCCAACACACTCATTATCTGTCGAAAAAGTTAGACAAACTACTGGGAGATCATGAACTCACCCTTATGTGCATGTCTTGAAAGAAGATGAGGAGCGTTTGCCGGATGAGCTGAAATTCACCACTAGACAAGGGTGTGTACATCTATAAATAAGAGCACAAAACATGCAATGAATAAGAGATCATATTGAACACTTAGCTGAGGTTTGGGCAATTAAAGGGAAGTTCATTATACCTCTATGAGCTGTCTGTATGTCTCTTCAACCTGGCTGAGAATGCTTGGGGTGTCCTTCACAAAATCCTTGATGGCATCCATATGGTTGAAGGACACAAGGAGGATATCTTTGGGCCGCGGGCAGAGGAGCACCTGGTACTTGAAGGCCATGGTCATCAAGTCATACAGCTGTGTGCATGAACAACATAGTCATATGGATGATGATGGGTTATTGTCATGCTCAAAAATAGCTGCTGCCAGTTCATAATGTACACCAGAGGGAGCCGTCAGCATATTTGAACAAACTGCTCTGCAGTTGAACTTATATAACATTTAAGCTTACAGCCATGATTAATATTTTAAAATGCTGAAGATATTCTATTTGATAGCCTATATCAAACCACTTTTTAAACACAACAGATAGAACTCTTCAAAATAGTCAAGCAATAATGGTGCAATAAATGATGAACGCTTTGAAAATATTGGTCTACATGGGGTTTTAAGTGACTTGGACAATTTCCCCAAGTACCTAGAATTAAGACTATTAAAGGGTCACTGGGTACAGAGGATGTGATTATGAGAATGTAATGATAAAAATTGTAATGTCGTCATGACAGCTACTCAGCTGACTCCAAAATGTGGTGAATCATAGTTAGATAGATAGATAGATGTTAAATAAATCCCTTTCTCAGAAACGGGATAACAACTCGATTGCCTTTCACTTCTGACAAAGGGTCCTGTTAATCAGGCACGAAACGGAAGAAAACAGACAAACACAGAGGGACTACACATCCTTGTCCAATAAAGAACGCCTATTTTCGTTTTGCTACGGCGTGCCCTGAACATGACCCAGGTGACACGATTCCATCCATACCTTGTCCATGCTGGCCTGGTTGAGTCTCATGATGGAGGCGTGGGCCAGTCGGTCAAACACGGTCCTGAGGGCTTTCTTGGAGTACAGCTCCTGTGGCTTGAACAGCTCCTCCAAAAACGTTTTATTGAACATGGTGGTGATGATGTCATTCATAACTGGCAGAGTGAGGGCACAGGAGAACAAGGTTGAGGCCAGGTCACAAGTAGGGGACTGGAATAATGTTGGTCTGTAATGTTAGACTCATTAAGATGGCATCATCAACATAAACATTGGGAGGTCTTTCCGACTTAAAGACATTCGATTTTTTTGTTTTACAAACAACCAAATCTGCTAAGACTGTTATTATTGGCTCTTCCTAATGGAGCCCATAATATAGGCCTAACGCAGTCTTGATAGAACTGGGCCCATATTCAACAAGTGTCTCTGAGTAAGAGTACTGATGTAGGATCAGATCCCCCTGTCCATTCATTATAATCTAAAAGGCTGAACTGATCCTGGATCAGCACTCCTACTCTGAGATGTATTATGAATACCAGCCCTGGTTTTAACTGTTGATGTTTGTAGGTGTGAAGTCCCCCCCTTGTTTATGATTATGACAACTGGGGTGTATTCATTACGGAAACCGATAAAGCCAAACGAATTTGTCCAATAGAAACTCTTGTTTGCGTTTTCCGTTAGGAGTAAACGGTTTGCAACAGAATCGGCGTAATGATTACACCCCTGGCAGAGTCTACCTTTAAAATCAATTAGTGCCGTGCTCAAATGAGTCTATCTTTAAGCAAGCAGATGTGCATTCTATAGGCAAGGTTTAACGTCCACCTATTCCCAATTGCCCTGAGAAAGCAACAGCCTTTTAAACCATCAGCAGCATTATCAGCGTGCAAAGTTATTTGATTTGGGAGGTAGAAACCGGATTTATATTCTTAATAAAGCCCATGGCTGAAATCTCTACAATCTTGAGGGCAGAGTGAATGAATATCTCTGGGCAAAGATTTCATCCAGATTGTTCTACCAATACTCTGTTGGTTTCCTTGAAGGCCTCAAAGCAGAGCATGTAGGCCTAGAGATGCACTGCATGAGAAACATCAAAATACCTCTCCTTCTGTCATCCTCTATCCAATCAGCTACAAGTACAATGAAGAATTTGCAGGTTAAAACACAGGCAGGGAGACACATGGATGAGCTCCAATTTATGGCAACCAGGTTGTGGACATGACAAGGTCAGTGATTCACCTGTTGGTCAGGTAGCTAGTTGAATTCTAGCCTAATACACCCAGACAGCTAAGCTAGTTAACGTTAGCTAACTAGCTAGCTATAATGTTACCTTTCTTGGCTTTGTCAGCTGGAATATTCTGAGCTCTTAGGCGTTGATCCAAGATGTAGAGCATTTCTCCACCGAGATTAATAAAAAGCAGGGGTAGCGTCCTCGAAGACATATTTGTCGTATTGTGCTGGATAGCTAGCTAGTGAAATGTCTCGTTTAAGCGTATGTAAGCTTCCACTTGGTTGCCAGGTCACGAAGTAAAAGGACCAATCAGGTAGCACGTACGTAACGTGCAAATATTTATTTGTATTTTTTGTGCAAATCAGAGATCAAAACGTTTTAGTAAAGGCTTGACCGTTCATGTTCATATATACCTCAGTGTTATGAATGTCCCTGGGACAGCAGCCTGTAAATCATCCTGAAAAAGGACAAAATGCCATTGGAGACAAGAAAAAACAGAACTTTATTGTACATCTTATGTTCATACATGGTGCTATGACTTCTTAGAGCAGTACTGTTTGGGGGTAGGGGGTCAAATTTAAACAAAACAAAATTTTAAATGTACATAGTATAACAATTACAATTTGTATCAACAATATGTGACATGAGATTCATTTAACTTCCACTTGAAAATCTATTCAATTGACTGTACAAGTCAAACGTCCCCATTCCTGATGCGAATTTCACGGGCCATCCTGCACATCTCAAAGAATCCACAGCAACAGGTCATCAACGCATCATTGCATATCGTCCCCTGTAAGAAAATATGATAATAAAATATGATGAGAATGAATCCACCAAATATTTGACAGTTCAAGTTCCTCAAACTAGGGAAAACCAGTAGGCTAATTTGTCAATATGTGTACTGATGAAATGGTCCCTTCCTGTCTTTCCTAATAAAAGGGTGAGACTGGCTGGGAAAGGAATGAGTTGCAGTTCTCCCTAGTGTGCTTTAAAATGACATACTCAATGCCTCACCATCCCTAATTACTTTAGGCTTCTAAGGGTAACATACCTGAATCCCATAGGTCAATCTCATGTGGGTCCTCATGGCTGTCATGCCTCCTGGAACACAGCCCAGGCATGGGTTCTCACCATACTTGTTAGCTGTGTAGCAACTCAATGCTGGTGGGCAGATGAAGCCCAAAGCACCTGTATGACAACATTTTACCTTATTGTAAAATCCAGAAAATAGGAAACACTTTTGACTTGAAACACTTGACAACCATTAAACCCTATGGTATGATACCAGGTAGGCCTACTTAGTGATGATACATAAGGTCTTATTTGTCTCAATACTCACAGACTAGGATGTCACTGCAGCAGGAGCACAGCCCAGTGCTCCACTCGCCCGTCTGCACATTTGTCCCATAAGAGCCTGCTCCTGGCTGGTGGGTGATGACTGGGTTCGACATGTCAATCAAATGGGGTCAGCTTCAGTCACCTAAAAACTAACCACATCGAACAGTTAGCACAGTGGTTGAAGTTTGATCATTTCCCCAATACAGCAATAAAACAAAACTAGCAGCAGGTAGACTGTTGTGGGATAGGAAATGTTCATTATCGTTTTTTCCTTCCTTCAAAATCATTGCTCATAGGAAAGTTCACATAAAAGTTCCATACACTGGTACTCAAGTTTATACACGGGTCCATTCATCCCTTGAACCACCATATACTGAAACCCTCTTATGTATTGCAATAGGTTTTAATATAATTACATAAAATGGGATATTGTTGTATTGCCATTTCATTAAACAAAGACTAATGATAACTGTTGTATAACTGTTCTGTATCATCAAAATTGTACAAGGACAAGACATGTACATCAATTTCAACTGTTTCTGAGAAAGCGGTAAACCTGAACATTTTAGGTAGTTGTTTATTATTAAGTAGTTACTCTATTGTAGCTTTTCTACAGATGTGAGAGCAGAGGAAAGAGCATGTCACTCACCTACGTTGTCTGCAACTCTGAGCCTCTCCAGATCTGAGTCGATACACTTTAACAGGAAGTTGTGATACTAAAGCTGTGAACAAGCGCTGATCACACACTCCTATGTTTCTCAAGACAACTCTCAACAGTAATGCAAACACCAAAATTCACAGTACGACAGTTAAGCTGTTTTATGACCTCACCATTCCTCAGAATTATAGGTTTCTAGGTCAATTCACAGGTGACAGATCATGAATATAACCTCGGTTTAACATACGAGGTGGATGAACACCCAATATCTGATGTTCTTTCAGTTTTCGTAAACACGATTGCAAGCTAAGTTCAGGGAAGTCATCATATGATTAATCTTACACTTCAGTTTCAACCACAGTTCAACCCATAGGGCGTAATGTTCTTATTTCTCATATCTTTCATTAGCATTTTAATCAGCATCAAGTAGAAGTGTTTTCTCTCTTTCAATTGGGGTAGTTACACATCACCATACACAAGTGACTATAAGTGATAAAGGTGAAACATGGATAAAAAAAGGATCGCAAACAATACATTTTATTAAATTAAATGATTAATTGTGGGTTTATTTGATAGTCTCAGGTCACATATGCTGAGTACAAATAGAAATTGCCCACCCTAAAACCACATATCTGCATCACTGCGTTTATTTGGACCAAATGTGGTTTGATGATGCATCAACTTGCAGAGGGGACAGGAAGAATGAAGACTTGGTGTACTACAAACAATAAGTTATTCATGTTTCTTATTACAGTATAGCAATACATGGGAAAATGTATTTTGCATTGCTGGTGCCACGGGTGGGTGGAGATTTGTCCTTAGGACAAATATGAATGGTCGAAAATTAGCAAACCCCGCCCACCTGGGGCCATGCAAAATGAATTTGCCCATTGAGAGCAAGACTGAATGGATCGAGTAAGACAGACATTGGAGCGTGCCTTGCAATATACCCCGATACTGTAGTAGTTTATTGGGTTCCTATAGCGGTTGTCCTGGCTGGTTCTGCCAGTATGGGGGCGAGGGTCTGCTTCATTTTCTTCCTTTGCTCCAGTTTCTGTTTCTGCACCTCTTTGAAGACCTAAGAAAAGGACACAGTCATATAAACCAACAGCAAAAATGACAACAACAACAAAACTATAAATGTCTCCATCTTTGCTTTGGCTTTTAGATTAAGTCATGCATTTGACAAATGGTAAAAGCCATGGTTCCACAGCCTGCATACAGCAGAAAGATTAACAACAAGAAAATTGCAAGTCTGGTCCCAGATCGGTTTGTGCTGTCTTGCCAACCATACAGTACAAACCACTCTGGGACCAAGCTAGAAAACTGCGCTAAGTAAAGTGAATGGAGTTTGGTTGTCTACCTTTATGCACAGGGCCTTCTTGGCCAGCCAGCGTCGGGTGGCGTGTCTGTAGTACTCCGGGGGGAAAGTGTAGGTGATTCCCAGCTGCTGGCAGACATGTTCAAAGGCGTCGTAGCGAGTCACCCTCAGGTGCTTGAGCAGCTTCTTCCTGCGGTCAATGGCCATGAGCATCCGTCGCTTGTTCGCTTTGTCCTGATACAAAGATGGGGGGTCAAAACACAGAGTCAGAGGTGAAATGGAGAAAAAAAATATGCTTAAAGGGATAACAATATTTAGGGCTCGATTAAATCCGTAGTGCTGAAGAGCAGTGCTGTAGCGCGATTGAAATTTAAAGGTAATTTCCCATTGAGCCGACTATTGCAGCGTTCACCGTGAATGGAGTCTCCGCGAACGCAGGAACATTGCCTTTAAATTTCTGTCGTGCTGTAGCGCAGCTCTTCAGGACTACAGATTGAATCGAACCCCTAGTCTGGGAACATGTGTGTTTTACATAATAGAGGAGTTGCTTTTCTTATTAAAAATAGCATAGCTATTTTGAGACAGTCAAAACTGTCTAAAAGTGAGATACTTTATAGAGACAGACTGCCAAACCTTGGCTTCAACATTTTAGCTGTGCTAAAGGTTAGATAAACTGTTATATTTTGCAATATGTCTGCAAAAATGTTGGATACAATGTTACGTGTATACGTTGTGACAGTGTACATTCCCAGCATGCAGCAGCACCATTACTAGTCTGTCAAATGTCATGGTGGGTATACGCACTACACAGGAAATCCTGTTGACAAACCTCACACCAGATAGGGAGGGGTTCGGAAATGAAACGTGTGGAAATAATATGCATTCACGTCACTGTTACTATAGGGACCTAAAATTACACAGTCTTGCATTTACCCTTCGCCCATACACACCTTAGTATGTTTGTGCAGGTGCTCCTGGTAGTTTCGGATTTTGGAGGTCAAAATGGCCACTAAAAGGTAAAGAAAGGGGTTAAGAAGTGAACAAACGATTGCTGAAATAAGGTGGTTCCTCAGAGGAAAAGCACAGTTATTTACTAGGTCCAAAACAGGAATTTACCCTTGACTTCTGTAGAGCTGCGGTCAGCTTCATCTCTCTGGACTTTTGCAATCAGCTGCTCCGTTTTCAATCGCAACTTCTCGCTCTGGTGACACACAACATGGTGGTTTGATTATGCAATATCCAGCATAGGTATAGAAAAACTATTGTACCATAATGTAAACTATAGCAACTAACAGAGGTATACAACAATTGTAGTTACTCGTATGTAGATATTCTTATGAGCACAAAGAGAAAGATTAATAGAATGTAGGAGCAAGGTGAAAAGAACATACGTGGCTTGCTAGTTCCAGTGTCAGAAGTCTCTTGACCAGGTCATCAGCTCTGTAAACACATATTAACAGATCAGCATTAGGAAGAGAAGTACTGTATAGTAGACGTATAGTACAAACACTGAGTAGGCCTACATACAGTGCATTCTGAAAGTATTCAGACCCCTTCCCTTTTTCCACATTTTGTTATGTTACAGCCTTATTCTAAAATTGATTAAATAAATGTTTTCCCTCATTAATCTACACACAATACCCCATTACGACAAAGCGAAAACAGTTTTTTATAAATTTGAGCAAATGTATGAAAATAAGAAAACAGAAATACCTTATTTACATAAGTATTCAGACCCTTTGCTATGAAACTCAAAATTGAGCTCAGGTGCATCCTGTTTCCATTGCTCATCCTTGAGATGTTTCTACAACTTGATTCGAGTCCACCTGTGGTAAATTCAATTGATTGGACATGATTTGGAAAGGCACACACATGTCTATATAAGGTCCCACAGCTGACAGTGCATGTCAGAGCAAAAACCAAGCCATGAGGTCGAAGGAATTTTCCATAGAGCTCCGAGACTGGATTGTGTCGAGGCACAGATCTGGGGAAGGGTATCCATTTTTTTTGCAGCATTGAAGGTCCCCAAGAACACAGTGACCTCCATCATTCTAAAATGGAAGAAGTTTGGCACCACCAAGACATTCCCTAGAGCTGGCAGCCCGGTCAAACTGATCAATCGGGGAGTAGGGCCTTGGTCAGAGAGGTGACCAAGAACCCGATGGTCACTCTGACAGAGTTCCAGAGTTCCTCTGTGGAGATGGGAGAAACATCCTTCCAGAAGGACAACCATCTCTGCAGCACTCCACCAATCAGGCCTTTATAGTGGAGTGGCCAGATGGAAGCCACTCCTCAGTAAAAGGCACATGACAGCCCGCTTGGAGTTTGCCAAAAGGCACCTAAAGGACTCGCAGACCATGAGAAACAAGATTCTCTGGTCTGATGAAACCAAGATTGAACTCTTTGGCCTGAATGCAAAACGTCATGTCTGGAGGAAACCTGGCACCATCCCTATGGTGAAGCATGGTGGTGGCAGCATCAAGCTGTGGGGATGTTTTTCAGCGGCAGGGACTGGGAGACCAGTCAGGATCGAGGGAAAGATGAATGGAGCAAAGTACAGAGAGATCCTTGATGAAAACCTGCTCCAGAGTGCTCAGGATCTCAGACTTGGGCAAAGGCTCACCTTCCAACAGGACAATGACCCAAAGCACACAGCCGAGACAACGCAGGAGTGGCTTCGGGACAAGTCTCTGAATGTCCTTGAGTGGCCCAGTCAGAGCCCGGACTTGAACACGATCGAACATCTCTGGAGAGACCTGAAAATAGCTGTGCAGCAACGCTTCATACCCAAGAAGACTCAAGGCTGTAATTGCTGCCAAAGGTGCTTCAACAAAGTACTGAGTAAAGAGTTTGAATACTTATGTAAAATGTTTTAGATCTAATAAAATTGCAAACATTTCTATAAACCTGTTTTTGCTTTGTCATTATGGGGTATTGTGTATAGATTGAGGTAAAAAAAAAAAAAAAAAATCAATTTTAGAATAAGGCTGTAACGTAACAAAATGTGGAAAAAGTCAAGGGGTCTTAATACTTTCCAAATGCACTGTATTGTACAAATAACTACATAGAATAACTATTTTAAACAACATCTCAGTGCCGTAGTTGTTTGGACATGGGAGAGATGAACATACATGAGCCATGTCTGCATGACATAAAATACATGTAATTTAAAATCAGGACAAATTAAATGTACATACGTTTGAGCGAGTGGAACAGCAGCATATTCCATTTTCAGCATTGTTGGAGAAAGATCACTCAGCTGACTTTGCATCACTGATGGAAAAAAACTTAGACAGTAAATATCAAATATCCAAGTGGTCTTAGATCAAATAGTTGACCTTGGTCCTCCATACCTGGCTTCTTCTTTCTTACGGCACGGGCATAGTTTCTCACAGGCTGAATGGTGAAACTTCCAATACCTGGTAAGAATTAAACAAATTATCAAACAATACATAATTACTCTTAGTCCATTGCTTTATGAACCATAGGATTGTGCCAGGTTTATGCCTGCAACTACACAGAGTGTACAAAACATTAAGAACATTGCATAGACTGACCAGGTGAATCCAGGTAAAAGCTATGATCCCTTTTTGATGTCACTTATTAAATTAACTTCAAATCAGTTTAGATGAAGGGGAGGAGACAGGTTAAAGAAGGATTTTTAAGCCTTGAGACATGGATAGTGTATTTGTGCCATTCGGAGGGTGAATGGGCAAGACAAATGATTTAAGTGCCTTTGAACGGTATGGTAGTTGGTGCCAGGTGCAACGGTTTGTGTCAAGAACGGCAATGTTGCTGGGTTTTTCATGCTAAACAGTTTTCTGTGTGTAGAATGGTCCACCACCCAAAGAACATCCAGACAACTTGACAACTGTGGGAAGCATTGGAGTCAACATGGGCCAGCGTTTCTCAGGAACGCTTTTCGACACAGTCCATGCCCCGACGAATTGAGGCTGTTAATGAGGGCAGCTCAATATTAGGAAGGTTTTCTTAATGTTTTGTACACTCAGTGTATGTGCATGCATGAGAAAGTGTATGTAAGCATGTTCAGCAGTAAGAGTTGGGATGTCTTACTATAGTACTACTTGTTCTGATGTAGGCCTACATTTTGTGAACTGTGGTGCAGAGATCATAGAAACAAGAGTGGAGTGTCATGTTCTGCATAAATGATCAAGAGTGGTGGAGTGACTGTGAGAAAAGCTGCTGCATACACATTGCAGGGGACCAGTGGGGAAAATAACTGGTTCCCACATCCTCTTCATAAAAAACACTTACTAGCAGACTGACTGATTGCATGATAAGAAATGTATTAGTCATACAGTTGAAGTCGTAAGTTTATATACACTTAGGTTGGAGTCATTAAAACTTGTTTTTCAACCAATCCACACATTTCTTGTTAAACTATATTTTTGGCAAGTCAGTTAGGACATCTACTTTGTGCATGACACAAGTAATTCTTCCAACAATTGTTTACAAACAGATTATTTCACTTATAATTCACTGTATCACAATTCCAGTGGGTCAGATGTTTACATACACTAAGTTGACTGTGCCTTTAAACTGCTTGGAAAATTCCAGAAAACGATGTCATGGCTTTAGAAGCTTCTGATAGGCTAATTGACATCCTTTGAGTCAATTGGAGGTGTACCTGTGGATGTATTTCAAGGCCTCCCTTCAAACTCAGTGCCTCTTTGCTTGACATCATGGGAAAATCAAAAGAAATCAGCCAAGGCCTCAGAAAAAAATTGGAGACCTCCACAAGTCTGGTTCATCCTTGGGAGAAATTTCCAAAGGCCTGAAGGTACCACATTCATCTGTACAAACAATAGTATGCAAGTATAAACACCATGGGACCACGCAGCCTTCATACCGCTCAGAAAGGAGACGCGTTCTGTCTCCAAGAGATGAACCTGCCACTGCTCCAAAACCGCCATAAAAAAGACAGACTACGGTTTGCAACTGCACATGGGGACAAAGATCGTACTTTTTGGAGAAATGTCCTCTGGTCTGATTAAACAAAAATAGAACTGTTTGGCCATAATGACCATCGTTATGTTTGGAGGAAAAAGGGGGCGCTTGCAAGCCAAAGAACACCATCACAACCGTGAAGCACGGGGGTGGCAGCATCATGCTGTGGGGGTACTTTGCTGCAGGAGGGACAGGTGCACTTCACAAAATAGATGGCATCATGAGGAAGGAAAATTATGTGGATATATTGAAGCAACATCTCAAGACATCAGTCAGGAAGTTAAAGCTTGGTAGCAAATGGGTCTTCCAAATGGACAATGACCCCAAGCATACTTCCAAAGTTGTGGCAAAATGGCTTAAGGACAACAAAGTCAAGGTATTGGAGTGGCCATCACAAAGCCCTGACCTCAATCCTATAGAAAATTTGTGGGCAGAACTGAAAAAGCGTTTGCGAGCAAGGAGGCCTACAAACCTGACCCAGTTACACCAGCTCTGTCATTTATTGTGGGAAGCTTGTGTAAGGCTACCCGAAACATTTGACCCAAGTTAAACAATTTAAAGGCAATGCTACCAAATACTAATTGAGTGTATCTAAACTTCTGACCCACTGGGAATGTGATGAAAGAAATAGAAGCTGAAATAAATCACTCTCTCTACTATTATTCTGACATTTCACATTCTTAAAATAAAGTGGTGATCCTAACTGACCTAAAACAGGGAATTTTTACTAGGATTAAATGTCTGGAATTGTGAAACTGAGTTTAAATGTATTTGGCTAAGGTGTATGTAAACTTCCGACTTCAACTGCATGTCTGGGTTAAAATGGCATTACCTTCGCACCAGTCTAGTTACAAATGATTCCTTTCATTTCAGCTATTTGTACATAAAATAATGTTCATGATCTGTTTTGATGTAATCTATTTTTATAATGAAACCATTTGGCTAGCCTAGTTAGTACACACAGGATGATAAGGATAATGGAGTAGTGAATGTATGTCCCTATACAAATAACAAGCCTGTGTCACTGTGTACACAAAGATAATAACTCTTGTGTACCGGTCTATAAATGTGTTGTTGTGATTTACTATCCGTGCACTAGACATCCTAGCTAATTGCTGCAGTGCCCTCTCCTGGCCTACTCAAGGAAGAATTGTACTCATGACATGACTAATGGAAAATCACCTTTTTACGAGGTGTTATGATGATGATACGTGGGTTCACACAACATCTACCTTTCCCTATTTTTCAGTAATGGTCAATTGATTATTGCTCGGCGTGTGCAGTTAGCTAGTTGACATGCATGCGAGCAAGTGCAAAAAAATAATCGGCGCGCGCATTGACAAGCCGTTTCATTGTGGCATTGACTTATACGGACTCCTTAGCTAACTAAAATATCGCAAGCACACGTCTACTCTATGAAATGAGTAGTATAAATATATATTTATTTATTTACCTGTCAATACAGTCTCATTGTTGCTGTTTGAAGGCCCTGTGATGACAGAGGTACATGCCCCATGTTTAAATGGGAGAGACGCACAGGTTCCTTTCAGCCTGGATAAAACACCACATTCTCGCAGAACGACAGATGTCGATTTAAGAGCACTTCTTAAAGCCATGCTTATTAACATACTGATTAAGAGATGATTTTATATGTATGTCAGGTTTTACTGGTCAAAATGTAACGAGTGAACAGCATTCGTCCCCTACAGGAGGATCGCCATTTTGATTAGACGTCACTAATCAGACGGAGAAGTCGATTCAGGAAATGAGAAGGATGCATGAATAATCTATCGAGTCACTCGTTCAAGCGTTTTTTTTTTGTTGCTGTAGTTGCCTGCGTCATAACATTTATCCACCGGACAGTACCGGTATGTTCAAAAAAGACTATAGCATTATTATCCTTGACATTTACAGTATTTATTTTATTCACATGAAAGAGTGACATTTTTACAGAATCCTTTTATTTTTTATGAAAGAGTGAAATATAATTGTATAGGCCAATACCAATACCTTAAAGGTCCCGCACACTCATCCTATTTCCCAAGTTAAAATAGCCTTTGAATGACCAAAACATCACCCATAATATTTTTATGCAACTAAAATGCTCAGAATTGAAGAAATTGTACATTTTCTCTCATCTCAAACTATCAGGAAGCCTGAAAGAACAGGCTGAGTGGGCAGGGAGCAGGGTTGCCATGTCTGTAGTTTTCCGGTAAAATTGGGCTACTTTGAAAACTATGCTGCGGGTGAAAATGTATTGGTCACGGGTTGCAGGTTTTTGCGCTACTTCTAAATTGCACCGCGGCAACCATGGCATCTCTTTACATTTTTATTTTATTAATTTCACACTGCTACCGCTGACTATCAAGCAATGAGGCAGGCTGTTGCTGAGTGAATGAGTGAGTCAGTGAGTGGTAGGGAGGGGGAGGGCCGGAGGGGTGTGTGTGTTGAGCACAGTCATTGGTGTTGAGAGAGCGCTGCAGCAGGCAGACATGACAAGTGATGTGAGAACAACTAACTAATTAACTAACACTAGCTCGCTACATACTTTTCCCTCATAATTCTTCTTTGCCTCATTCGTTGTATCCCGACCACCCCCAGTCCTACACTCTTAGAAAAAAGGGTTATTTCGGGTTCTATATTGAACCTTTTGCTTCTTTGGACGAGATTAAAGAACCCTTTACTAAAAAGGTGCTATAAACCCAGTGAAGGCAAATAACCTTGAGGGTTCTATCCCTACCCCAGAGTGTAATGTGAATTTACAAACAACAGCTAACAAAAGCTAACACAGTCACATCAAACTCTGAAATGACAGCGAACTAGCTCCTTTTTCATTTGTTTTAGCTGTTTTGCATTGACATTTATATCTATATTAATGTGCTGTTGCAAGATAAATGTTAGCTAAAAGCAAGAGGAAATAATGTGTTTAAAAGCTTACACTCTTAGGGTGCGTTCGTAAATTCACTTTGGCTATCTACTCCGATTTCAGAGCATTCTCATTTGAGTGTGACAAAGTGCAGAATAACTGATGAATTTACGAACGCGCAACACCCGTTGAATATGACCGTTATCAGTAAACATAGTAAAAAAAACACAATTAAACTGTTGCCAGCAGCACAGTTAGTCACCAACGCTCTAGATAAGGGTGAGTAAAATGGTCAGTGTTCCCTCATTTGTGTATGGAAGTAGCTAGCAAGCTAGCTAACTTTAGCCAGTTAGCGTGGGTGCTTGACTGCCGTTGTGAGATCAGAACGCTCGGATTAACCCTACTCCTGGCCAGAGCTTCCAGTGTGCGCTCTGAACGCTCCGAGAGCAAAATGCTCTGAATTTATGAAAACACAATCTGACAACGCTCTGAATTTATGAATGCCCAGAGTGCACTCTGAGGGGTTCTTTATAGAACCTTTTGGTCAATTCAAATTTTAACTGCCATTTTGTTTAAAAAATCCACTGCCATTCCAGCGTGATGATGCAAGAGGATGGTGGTTGAAGTTGCGAATAGCCTACCAATAAGCACATTCTTTTTCAATTTATTAAGGTAAGCAAAGTTGATTATTTAATTCAAAATAAATGCAGCCAAAGTCATATGATAAACTATAGCTAGGCTAGATAGAATTTGAGCACCGTTTGTACGCTAACTTTGCTAGCTAGCTAACTTTTCTAGCTAGCTAACTACACAGGAAAAAGCTAGGCTACTTTAATTAGTCACTTTACAAGCTACCTAGCTAACTCTTACAAATAAACATTATTTTTGCATTATGGAATATGCCAAATAGGGCTACAGACCCAGCCTGACATCGGCTATTAGCTTGTTACTTTTATTTAGGTATTTATGTCAGTGTGGAGTCAGATGAGGGGACTATGTTTTATGAAGATATTAGAAGACTGTTGCTGACCTCAGTTGAATGTGCATGATGGGCAGTGGGCTGACTGAGAGGAGGTACAGTGAGGGAAAAAAGTATTTGATCCCCAGCTGATTTTGTACGTTTGCCCACTGACAAAGACATGATCAGTCTATAATTTTAATGGTAGGTTTATTTGAACAGTGAGAGACAGAATAACAACAAAAAAATCCAGAAAAACGCATGTCAAACATTTTATGAATTGATTTGCATTTTAATGAGGGAAATAAGTATTTGACCCCTCTGCAAAACATGACTTAGTACTTGGTGGCAAAACCCTTGTTGGTAATCACAGAGGTCAGACGTTTCTTGTAGTTGGCCACCAGGTTTGCACACATCTCAGGAGGGATTTTGTTCCACTCCTCTTTGCAGATCTTCTCCAAATCATTAAGGTTTCGAGTCTGACGTTTGGCAACTCGAACGTTCAGCTCCCTCCACAGATTTTCTATGGGATTAAGGTCTGGAGACTGGCTAGGCCTCTCCAGGACCTTAATGTGCTTCTTCTTGAGCCACTCCTTTGTTGCCTTGGCCGTGTGTTTTGGGTCATTGTCATGCTGGAATACCCATCCACGACCCATTTTCAATGCCCTGGCTGAGGGAAGGAGGTTCTCACCCAAGATTTGATGGTACATGGCCCAGTCCATCGTCCCTTTGATGCAGTGAAGTTGTCCTGTCCCCTTAGTAGAAAAACACCCCCAAAGCATAATGTTTCCACCTCCATGTCTGACGGTGGGGATGGTGTTCTTGGGGTCATAGGCAGCATTCCTCCTCCTCCAAACACGGCGAGTTGAGTTGATGCCAAAGAGCTCGACTTTGGTCTCATCTGACCACAACACTTTCACTCAGTTCTCCTCTGAATCCTTCAGATGTTCATTGGCAAACTTCAGACGGCCCTGTATATGTGCTTTATTGAGCAGGGGGACCTTGCGGGCGCTGCAAGATTTCAGTCCTTCACGGCGTAGTGTGTTACCAATTGTTTTCTTGGTGACTATGGTCCCAGCTGCCTTGAGATCATTGACAAGATCCTCCCGTGTAGTTCTGGGCTGATTCCTCACCGTTCTCATGATCATTGCAACTCCACGAGGTGAGATCTTGCATGGAGCCCCAGGCCGAGGGAGATTGACAGTTCTTTTGTGTTTCTTCCATTTGCGAATAATCGCACCAACTGTTGTCACCTTCTCACCAAGCTGCTTGGCGATGGTCTTGTATTACATTCCAGCCTTGTGTAGGTCTACAATCTTGTCCCTGACATCCTTGGAGAGCTCTTTGGTCTTGGCCATGGTGGAGAGTTTGGAATCTGATTGATTGATTGCTTCTGTGGACAGGTGTCTTTTATACAGGTAACAAGCTGAGATTAGGCACACTCCCTTTAAGAGTTTGCTCCTAATCTCAGCTCGTTACCTGTATAAAAGACGCCTGGGAGCCAGAAATCTTTCTGATTGAGAGGGGGTCAAATACTTATTTCCCTCATTAAAATGCAAATCAATTTATAACATTTTTTACATGCGTTTTTCTGGATTTTGTTGTTGTTATTCTGTCTCTCACTGTTCAAATAAACCTACCATTAAAATGATAGACTGATCATTTCTTTGTCAGTGGGCAAAAGTACAAAATCAGCAGGGGATCAAATACTTTTTTCCCTCACTGTATGCATCTAAATTATTTATATTAAATTATGTATAATAAGTATTGGTGATTCAATAGCCTAGTTAATCATTGCATGACTTTTTTAACATACTATCTATGTTTTTCTCAGTCTGGCAGTAGCCAACTATCAGATGCAGAGAATCTCTATTTTGGCTGCTGCTGACAACAACTGCATGTAAGTTGTTCTTCTACATCATAACAATTAAATGTGTGCATAGAATCTTGTCTTCATTTTGGCAGATTCATGTTTTTGCTCCTTTTTTCTTCTTCTCAGGAACCAGCCTAGACAACAACCCAAACTGTACTGTTCCATAAAGAAGTCAGCCAGAGTTGATACCAAGATTGACGTGGGCCACCATTCAAACAAACAGATGCCTCCCTGGCCACCAGTGTTTATTTCCAAACTAAGTTTGCATATAATGACAATAACATCTCAAAACTACGCTGGTATTCCATTGTCCATTATTTAATTGTTTTTTATATTAAATGTTTAGCTACAAATATTACAATTAATTAGTAGTAGCCATAATTCCTAAATGTCACCATACAGGGTTCTATATGGAACCAATTTTGTTTCAGTGAAGAAGAACCCTTGGGGTTCTGATCAAAGAACCCTATAAAAGTGTTCTATATAGAACTTTTAGGGTTTCCATATATGAAGCAAGTGATAGAACCCTTTTGGATATTTAAAGAACCTTTTTTTCTAAGAGTGTACCAATCATTACTAAAGCCAACACAGAAAGGGAGAGAAACTGAGAAATAATCATCCAACATTTCCAGAGAGAAGGAGAGAGGAACCAAATTAAAGGGATACCTTTTATGATACCCTTTATTGACTGATGCCCAATGATGCCCTTTATCTACAGTGGGGAAAAAAAGTATTTAGTCAGCCACCAATTGTGCATGTTCTCCCACTTAAAAAGATGAGAGAGGCCTGTAATTTTCATCATAGGTACACGTCAACTATGACAGACAAAATGAGAAAAAAAAATCCAGAAAATCACATTGTAGGATTTTTAATGAATGTATTTGCAAATTATGGTGGAAAATAAGTATTTGGTCAATAACAAAAGTTTCTCAATACTTTGTTATATACCCTTTGTTGGCAATGACACAGGTCAAACGTTTTCTGTAAGTCTTCACAAGGTTTTCACACACTGTTGCTGGTATTTTGGCCCATTCCTCCATGCAGATCTCCTCTAGAGCAGTGATGTTTTGGGGCTGTCGCTGGGCAACAAGGACTTTCAACTCCCTCCAAAGATTTTCTATGGGGTTGAGATCTGGAGACTGGCTAGGCCACTCCAGGACCTTGAAATGCTTCTTACGAAGCCACTCCTTCGTTGCCCGGGCGGTGTGTTTGGGATCATTGTCATGCTGAAAGACCCAGCCACGTTTCATCTTCAATGCCCTTGCTGATGGAAGGAGGTTTTCACTCAAAATCTCACGATCCATGGCCCCATTCATTCATTCTTTCCTTTACACGGATCAGTCGTCCTGGTCCCTTTGCAGAAAAACAGCCCCAAAGCATGATGTTTCCACCCCCATGCTTCACAGTAGGTATGGTGTTCTTTGGATGCAACTCAGCATTCTTTGTCCTCCAAACACGACGAGTTTAGTTTTTACCAAAAAGTTCTATTTTGGTTTCATCTGACCATATGACATTCTCTTAATCCTCTTCTGGATCATCCAAATGCACTCTAGCAAACTTCAGACGGGCCTGGACATGTACTGGCTTAAGCAGGGGGACACGTCTGGCACTGCAGGATTTGAGTCCCTGGCGGCGTAGTGTGTTACTGATGGTAGGCTTTGTTACTTTGGTCCCAGCTCTCTGCAGGTCATTCACTAGGTCCCCCCGTGTGGTTCTGGAATTTTTGCTCACCGTTCTTGTGATCATTTTGACCCCACGGGGTGAGATCTTGCGTGGAGCCCCAGATCGAGGGAGATTATCAGTGGTCTTGTATGTCTTCCATTTCCTAATAATTGCTCCCACTGTTGATTTCTTCAAACCAAGCTGCTTACGTATTGCAGATTCAGTCTTCTCAGCCTGGTGCAGGTCTACAATTTTGTTTCTGGTGTCCTTTGACAGCTCTTTGATCTTGGCCATAGTGGAGTTTGGAGTGTGACTGTTTGAGGTTGTGGACAGGTGTCTTTTATACTGATAACAAGTTCAAACAGGTGCCATTAATACAGGTAACAAGTGGAGGACAGAGGAGCATCTTAAAGAAGAAGTTACAGGTCTGTGAGAGCCAGAAATCTTGCTTGTTTGTAGGTGACCAAATACTTATTTTCCACCATAATTTGCAAATAAATTCATTAAAAATCCTACAATGTGATTTTCTGGATTTCTTTTTCTCAATTTGTCTGTCATAGTTGACGTGTACCTATGATGAAAATTACAGGCCTCTCTCATCTTTTTAAGTGGGAGAACTTGCACAATTGGTGGCTGACTAAATACTTTTTCCCCCACTGTACTTCCCCAGAGTCAAATGAACTTCTGGATATCATTTGTATGTTTCTGTGTCAATTATGAAGGAAGTTAGAGGTAGTTTAGTGAGCATGCTAGCAGATACCCATAGACTTATAGTCATTGCACGCTAGTTAGCAATTGCTCGAGCGCAACTTCCTTAAAAGTGCACGCAGAGACATAAAAATTGTAGCACGCTCTGGAATATGTTCCGGGATTCATCCAATGGCATTGAGGAGTATACCATCTCAGTCACCAGCTTCATCAATAAGTGCATCAATGATGTCGTCCCCACAGTGACGTTCGTACATATCCCAACCAGAAGCCATGGATTACAGGCAACATCTGCACCGAGCTAAAGGCTAGAGCTGGCACTTTCAAGGAGCGGGATACTAATCCGGACACTTATAAGATATTGTCGTGTATTGGGATTATGCTGTTGTTAAATGTTTTTAAGTGGAACTGAAAGAATGTTGATTTTAGTATCAAGAGGGAATGTTTTAGTGTAACGCCACATACAACAGACAGGAAGAGTGTTGTAGACAGGGGAGACTGGTGATTGGCCAGAAGAGGGAGCCACTCATCTTTTTGCATTGTTTATAAATAGGGGCTAGACACAGAAAGGGCAGAGCAGCCATTAGAATTGGAGGACACTGCTCTCCAGACCTCGCGAGTCTGTAAACTTATGCTGTAAGCTTGTGATAATGAATAAAGACTTCTAATCAAGGTACAGCTTAAGCGGACTTCTTTGTTTGACAGCAATAGCCACCGGCAGCCGACGCGACACGACAAATGGTGGCCAGTACGGGTACTGATTGCATCGTTCTTTGTTCCTTTTCTGAGTGTCGAGTTGACTACTGCTCAAGCCGGCTAAGGTGAGATTTCTCCCAATTTGGGCATTAGTTGTGTCGATTGCTCATAAGGGGAATGGGATAGTATGTACAGTGTGAATTTTGGGCTGGTGTGGTGTGATTGCTGTTGACTAGGAGTCTGAAAAATATTCTAAATTTGGTTGATGGGTAAACGGTAAATAATAGGAAGTCTAGAACAATGGATTGGTAGTGAATAAAGGCAGATATACGTATATGCAATATTAGAGCATTGTGAATCTGGAAAGACCCCCCAGCGGGGCGACTCGTAGAGTGGGCCACAAATCCTGGGGACGTATTAGACTTCGTCAGGTTGGTTCTGGGAACCATGAGTTGAACTATTGTATTTATGTTATACTCCTCTTCTAGCCGACGGGATATTGGTTGGGGGTAACCTCTCGATATGATATTCATCATTCACGGCAGCATAAAGTTAGCGGAGATATGGATAATGATTTGGGCACAATGCAGGGTACTTAGGGCGTGGTAGGCCGCAGTTAGCTAAAGGCTAAGGCTAATTCTAAATGCTTGATTGTGTTTCAGGCCACATGGTACATAGCGGCTAAGGCTAATGCTAAATGCTGGAGTGTGGGTCATGCTACATTGTACATAGCGGCTAATGCTAAATGCTAATGCTAAATGCTAATTGTGTTGCGTGCTACATGCTAACGTGTCCTTAGAGGACCATTGCGATGGATTCAAGCCTCTTAAACTTGTTTGTATGTGGGTGGAACTCAAAGTTCCACGCAAATGTGAGCTCTGTTATGTGTATTGTTTGATTATAAGGTATAAAATAGTGAAGCTGTAGCGTAATGCTGGCGTTCTATGGTGTGGCAAGCATGGGGTTAAGTGGATGTGCGCATGTGCATGATTTTACGGCGCTAAAACTACGACATGCGGTTATTTGCTAAAACTACAAAACGGCATTGTGGGTAAGGGTCATAGGTCCCATCTGGGGTTACCCTGCAGGGGGAGAAATAGACAGACAGAGGAGAGATTTTAACACGAATCTTCTAGTTGTTACATCGGCGGATGGTTAAAGATGAAACTTGTTTTGTGACCTATTGAATTTATAAATTAGATATATGGTAACGGATTATAATAAATTGAATTAAATAATTAAAAGACGATTAAAATTAAATAAAATGTTTTTGAGCGATCGATAATTATTCCTGAGTTAATTGTTAGAGCGAATGTAGAACGAACGAATATTGAATGGTTGGAAATACTCAGTGATTGCATTAACTACTAAAATGTTATTCTGTGTGTATGTTATTTTGTCATATGAGAGGAGCAATAGGACATACGACAGGAGAGGAGAGAGAGAGGAGATACAGTAAGTGCTGACGTGACATCACGTGACGCGGCAGAGGATCGGATCAGATATCAGGCTAGTTCACAAAATATGTGATGGTATGACAATTTCACATAGGCTTGGCAAATACCCATTTGAATAAAATTTGCATTTTGGAGTCTCTGTGCATCACTGGGCTGGATTACAGTTCGGTTGGAAATCGGGTACTGACATTATTCTGCAATTAAGATACTTGGGTGCATATTAAACAATGGAATTTATAAAAATCAAAGGGTTGTAAGGTTAGAAGGCTTTGTTTTTGGGATTGCTTTGAAGTTGACTAACTTACATTTACTTTCCTGATGGGTTGTGGTAAGATAGCCACTAATTGATAAATTGGTGACATAGGATATAGGAATAAAAATTGGTTTTAATTATTCATGATTTTTAATTGATTTATTTTTTTCGGGTTGTTTAGGTTATATTAATAATTAAAGGGGGGGAAGCCATAGGCTATATAGGCTAAAATAAAATAATTCACGATAAAGGAATATAAAAGAGTAGTTACAATGGGGAAAAATGACATCAAGGCTATAAAAGTCATTACACCGGTTGATATAGTACAAAATGGTAATCCTTTAACTAAAGTATTGCTAGGTTATCCGGCAAATGAAACAAATGTTGCCCTTCATTCTTAAACAAAAACTGATAAAAGATTCCAGCGATAAGATAAACAAAGCTATAGAGATAAGGCTAAGGGAAGTAGAGCTTAGGGATGTTTATCCTCAGCTTCCGGTGATCATCCAGGAGGGTGATTGTTGCATCAGAGATGAAGACGAATAATAGATAGAGGACAAGCAGAAACGACGATCACAGAAGAAAAGTAAGAAGATGATGGAAGATGATATTTTGAGGACAGAACTTAGAATATAAGCTGTTGAAGAATCCTGATATGTCAACAACAAAGAACAGGACGAAGAAACTCTGAGAAAACTCAATCATACAACTGGTGGAGAAGAGAAGTTTTGGTTATGAAGAATCAGAGTGAACCAAATCAACAATCACTGTTACAGCGTCAACTGAACAATATCAAATGCAATTGTACCAGCCAAGGGGGGTACCAGGTGTTCCATATCCACAGCCAGTTTCTGGACAGACACAGAATTGGAGAGGAAGAGGACGAGAAGGCTTAGAAGGAGGAGGAAGATTTTAGCTACACTTTCAGCAACTTTCAGAAGACTGTTATAATTATGGACAGGTTGGTCACTTTACCTGTGATGGAAATGCGCCAGGGGAAAACAACAGAGGAAGATAAAGGAGCAAGTGAAGATCACCTGTTAGTGCCTAGAAGATACAAAGGGGGGTGTCAGCTGGTAGCACCAATTAGGAAGAAAATATCTAACAATTGAAGTAAAAACCGGAGGACTATGAGAAGAATGGTGAATAGTGGAAAAACTTATCTGTGTTCAGCCTAAAGAGGTTAAACATCTCACTATGTAGAATTAACTAATTAGGATAGGGATTTGAGGTAGTAAAACAGTTAATTACTCTTAAGGTACTAATATTAGAAGATACTGTTATTGCATTGTTGGGAAGAGATGCATTGTTTAAATTGAATTGTACAATAGGATGTACACTAAATGGCTGTCTGGTAGAAGATGTTAAAAAAGTAGGGTTTTTGGGAATCATATTGGCTTAAAAAGATAATATCATAGGAAGGATGATAATCTATTAGACTGTCTATTAGACAATCTGTCTGGAAAATAAAGTTAAAAGGGGTGACTGTTATTCTGGGTTACATTCTTACACTAAGAGATTTCAGGCTAGGCTAAAAGGTGTTTAGTCGTTTGCCAAGTCTGTGTGTAAAAAAAGTCAGAAGCAGGTGGGGACTTTCCCAATCACATATTCTAAAAATTTGGTGGTAAAGGGATTTTGTGAATAAATCAGTGGAAAATGTTTTTAAAGGTTAGGAGAAAAGATTAGATTAAAATAAGTTAGGAGAACTAGGTTGAAGGAACTCTAAGACAGTAAGCTAAGTTTCAAAGTTAGTAGTAAGAGAGAGAGAACAGTAGTGAAGGACATTTTAAAGTTTAGTGGGAAGATATGGTAGGAGTTTAGATCTGTTAGGAGCAGATGCATTGAGAAAGTATGTGTTGCTGAATGATAAGAGAAGATTGAGGGTGATTGAGTATCTATAGTTACAGTTCCCAGCAGGGAGATCAAGGTAATTATAGGTGTATTTTTTATAATCAAAAGTTTGAAAGTCAGGGATTAGAGATAGGACTGAGAGTTGGGAAAAAGTGACACTAGTGGTGATAGATGGAAGTACAAGCAAAAACTAGAAGTAACTAAGGACATTAACACTTCAGTCTATTATAACAACAGTGAGAAGCAAGTTAACTCTTTCAACATTTATAGTTATTAAAGCCATAAGTATATCGCATTTGATTATAAGGGAACCAATAGCTCCAGCACCAATTTTAGGGAAAAAAATACTTATTAGGGTTAGGATGGGGACGTTCCTCCCACATGGAGAGATAATTATGGAGAAGAAGTATACTTATCTAGTGCAAGCATTAGAATTTGTTCCGGTTAAGAATTATTGGTTAAAAGGCTATGTAATTCATAAAGTAACGCTTATAATGGAAGAGTTGAGGTCTGTTGTAGCCTCCACAGTCATTGAGGGAGTTCAGGAGGAGTAGATTACAGTAGCCACTCCAACAGTAGATAATACACAGAGGATAACGGGAACTTTCGCACTAGAAGTAATTAAGGTTGATACATCAACTAAATCAACTACTTTAATGGTAACTTTGGAAGGGATTAATGATACGATGGCAATAGCAAATGTAGGAAGTATGACATCGACAACAACTTTTCTGAAATTAAAGGGGTTTATGTTACGGATGGAGAGTGCTGTCAATGATAGTGAGAATATAGATTCATCATGGAGGTACAGGATGAGGTCTTTGATTTTAATGACAGACAAGGAGAGGTATCTGATCAGTACCGCTCGTTAGGGGAGAGAGAAACTAAAGGGAGTGGTTTGATTCTTCTGTTGTGAAAGTTAGAGATAGATGGCAGGTAGGAATCTTTGGTTCCAGCGGTTAACTCATTCTGTAATATCAGTGAGGAATCTTGAGGGTCCATGTCTGTTGAGAATTCCAGTCAAACATGTTAGAGACGGTCGCTCGACCTCTATCAAGTATGTGTCAATTTTATGCTTTGTCATGACTGTGGTATCAGCAACAATCAGTAACCGATAAAATAATGTCGTTGTCAAAACATTTGTTTAAGCCTAGGGTTAGGTGGTATTGGGTTAAGTGAATTAACTTGGGTGCATTTGGTAGATGGAAAGTAAAATCAGGTAACAGCAAACCCTGAAGCATTTGAGGTGTAACCATTGAGGGCTAAAAGTTGTTTGGTTCTAATAAAACATATGAGGTAAGGGGTATGTTTATGGGAATATCAGATTGTGATGTTATATGATAACTTTGGGTATGCATGACCTTAAGGGTAGTAATGAGAAATATGTTACTTTTTATGTACCAGTTAGTAAGAAGAGCAGGACTTTGATGGTAAAAGATTAGCTTTTGCCTGACAATGTGACTATGGGGAATTTTAGAGATATTTTGAGGGTTTGTGGTGATAAAGCATATATATTCTTACCCTATGGATAGACAGGATGTTGTTACATGTCAACGTTGAAGCTTCCATATGAGGTTTTACCATTATAAGAGGGGTAGCACCGGACAGAAATCTGAAGCTATATTTGAAATTGGATGAAAAGAGACATGGCTACATGTCATAGTCTTCAAGCCTATCATTGAAGGATACATCTAAGGGAGAAGGGGGGACTTTTTCCATGGTATGGTGTAACATTTGGGAAGATCATATTGATAATATTAGGTATACTTTGACTCCAGATAGTTCCGATAATATCACGAGTGTTATAGATGCATTGAAGAATATAAGGGATGCGTTTGGGAGATCTGAGAAGACTTGGTTGCAAGATCAGGTAGGCCAGTAGGGGCAGTGATGGGTTACATTTAATGGCAGCTTTGATAACACTGTGTGATGTTTGTAATTTGTTACTGACCTTTGAGAAAGCTATGATATTGAGATAGGTTGGAGAGTGATGCCTGGAGACAACACTCAGATGCCGGTGTTGACTGTTCCTGATCTGGATGAAGATGGACAAGTGGAACTGAATGGATAAATATCATTTTTGATGTTTTGATCATTTTTCAAAAAAAAATTTTTCAATATTGGGGTGATTTTAGTATGATTTTATGAATCAAGGGGGGAAGAGGATAATGTGATTCATATATCATTTATATAGCATTTTTTATATTCTTAGTTGATATTGATGTTTAATTTGAAAGTGTTGTTTTGCAAAAGATACTGTTTGGTTTTTTCTTTTCTTCCAGAAGCATTTGGGGGAACATGGGAAGGGACAATATGACTGGAGGAGATGAAACAAGGAGGGTGTGGCCGATTCCATCATCAACAAATCCATTGGAAGTCGAGACTATGGGGAGATGAAGTGTAGTGGACTACATTCCAGTGTCTGCAATGAAATATAGACATGTGTAATACATAATTGTGTCATATTCTTAGGTATTAATTTTTGTAGAATGATATTTGATGTTATTGAATACATGTGAGGATCTTAGATGTTTTTGTTTATTTCGGTGATGTTTAGGGACAGGGAATTTAGGCAGGGAGAGCTCCACTTTAGGGTCCAATGGGTTGACCAGCCTTATAGTGGATATTTTTTGGATAGGATTTTGTTTGCAGGGGCTTACATGTGTATTTAATTGCATCATAGTTTCAAATGCATTTACATTGTTTATGGGTTTATTTGGAGTACCGTGGTGGTTGCCTGGGGCAGAGGGACCGTGAGAGAATTTTACTGTCTTGATTGATGGATCTGAAAAGATGGCTGCCGGACAGTTTTTCGCTCTTACACTCCATAGAGATTTGTTCATATTTCATAGTAATGTATTCACACTTCATAAAGATAGTAATGTATTCACACTTCATAAACAGTTATTCATATTTCATAGAAAGGTATTTACACTCTAGAGGAGAATGTTTTTGGTTTAATGTTAAAGATACTCAATAAGATAAATTGTTACTTGTCATAATCCTATTCTGTTTGTTTTCGAGACTGTTCGTCTCGAAGGGGGGATATGTCGTGTATTGGGATTATGCTGTTGTTAAATGTTTTTAAGTGGAACTGAAAGAATGTTGATTTTAGTATCAAGAGGGAATGTTTTAGTGTAACGCCACATACAACAGACAGGAAGAGTGTTGTAGACAGGGGAGACTGGTGATTGGCCAGAAGAGGGAGCCACCCATCTTTTTGCATTGTTTATAAATAGGGGCTAGACACAGAAAGGGCAGAGCAGCCATTAGAATTGGAGGACACTGCTCTCCAGACCTCGCGAGTCTGTAAACTTATGCTGTAAGCTTGTGATAATGAATAAAGACTTCTAATCAAGGTACAGCTTAAGCGGACTTCTTTGTTTGACAGCAATAGCCACCGGCAGCCGACGCGACACGACAATATCCCGCTATGCCCTCAGACGAACCATCAAACAGGCAAAGCGTCAATACAGGACTAAGATTGAATCCTACTACACCGGCTCTGACGCTCGTCGGATGTGGCTTGCAAACTATTACGGACTACAAAGGGAAACCCAGCCACGAGCTGCCCAGTAACGCAAGCCTACCAGATGAGCTAAATACCTTTTATGCTCGCCTCGAGGCAAGCAACACTGAAGCATGCATGAGAGCACCAGCTGTTCCAGACGACTGTGTGATCACGCTCTCCGTAGCCGATGTGAGCAAGACCTTTAAACAGGTCAACATTCACAAGGCCGGATTACCAGTAGGTGTACTCAGAGCATGCGTGGACCAACTGGCAAGTGTCTTCACTGACATTTTCAACCTCTCCCTGACCGAGTCTGTAATACCTACATGTTTCAAGCAGACCACCATAGTCCCTGTGCCCAAGAAAGGGAAGGTAACCTGCCTAAATGACTACCGCCCTGTAGCACTCACGTCAGTAGCCATGAAGTGCTTTGAAAGGCTGGTCATGGCTCACATCAACACCATCATCCCGGAAACCCTAGAACCACTCCAATTCGCATACCGCCCCAACAGATCCACAGATGAAGCAATCTCAATCGCACTCCACACTGCCCTTTCCCACCTTGACAAAAGGAACACCTATGTGAGAATGATGTTCATTGACTACAGCTCAGCGTTCAACACCATAGTGCCCACAAAGCTCATCACTAAGCTAAGGACCCTGGGACTAAACACCTCCCTCTGCAACTGGATCATGGACTTCCTGACGGGCCGCCCCCAGGTGGTAAGGGTAGGCAACAACACATCTGACATGCTGATCCTCAACACTGGGGCCCCTCAGGGGTACGTGCTTAGTCCCCTTCTGTACTCCCTGTTCCATGACTGCATGGCCAAGCATGACTCCAACACCATCATTAAGTTTGCTGACGACACAACAGTGGTAGGCCTGATCATGACAATGAGACAACCTATAGAGAGGAGGTCAGAGACCTGGCAGTGTGGTGCCAGGACAACAACCTCTCCCTCAAAGGAGTTGATCGTGGACTACAGTAAAAGGAGGGCTGAACAGGCCCCCATTAACATCGACAGGGCTGTAGTGGAGCGGGTCGAGAGTTTCAAGTTCCTTGGTGTCCACATCACCAACAAACTATCATGGTCCAAACACACCAAGACAGTCGTGAAGAGGGCACGACAACACCTTTTCCCCCTCAGGAGACTGAAAATATTTGGCGTGGGTCCCCAGATCCTCAAAAGGTTCTATAGCTGCACCATCGAGAACATCCTGACCGGTTGCATCACTGCCTGGTATGGCAACTGCTCGGCATCCGACCGTAAGGCGCTACAGAGGGTAGTGCGTACAGCCCAGTACATCACTGGGGCCAAGCTTCCTGCCATCCAGGACCTACGGTATATACTAGGCGGTGTCAGAGGAAGGCCCAAAAAATGGTGAAAGATTCCAGTCACCCAAGTCATAGACTGTTCTCTCTGCTACCGCACGGCAAGCGGTACCGGAGCGCCAAGTCTAGGTCCAAAAGGCTCCTTAACAGTTTCTACCCCCAAGCCATAAGACTGCTGAACAATTAGTCAAATGGCCACCCAGACTATTTACACTGCTGCTACTCGCTGTTTAATATCTACCTACATGTACAAATTACCTTGACTAGCCTGTACCCCCGCACAGTGACTCTGTATTGGTACCCCCCATATATAGCCTCGTTATTGTTATTTTATTGTGTTACTTTTTATAAAAATGTTTACTTTAGTTATTTAGTAAATATTTTCTTAACTCTATTTCTTGAACTGCATTGTTGGTTAAGGGCTTGTAAGTAAGCATTTCACGGTAAGGTCTACACCTGTTGTATTCGGTGCATGTGACAAATAAAATGTGATTTGATTTGATACCCATAGAGTTACAGTCATGTGCTAACGCTAGTTAGCAATTGCTCTAGCGCTACAACTTCATTCAAGCTGCATGCAGAGACATACATTTTTTATCCACGAGTTAATCTGACTATGGGGAAGTAGATAAAGGGCCTTAAGGGCGCCACATTGTGTCTGGGAGGGTTCAAACAGACTGGGACAGTTCTGGGAGGATAAATCCAAAATGCATACTAGCAATGAAGCTAATGCAACAGATCAGAACGTTTAGCTTAAAATGTTGATATTATTTCTTCACATTATAGGCGCACTAAGCGTAACAATGTACACACGGCAGTGGGCTATGCTCAAATGTTCCAAAATGCAATTACCGGGAACACACCATTCTAAAAAGCGCACCACACGTGCCAGGGGATTCATGTGACAGAGATTAAAAAATCTGTTCGAAATCTAGAAAGAGGGGAGATCTAAAGATGCAGCAACTAGCATGGGTTGCTAATCTGACTAAGATTGTGTCTTTGCCTGCTGGACAATGAAAGAAAGTTGATCTGAAAACCAATAGAACAAAAGTAAATGCCAGTTGCAATGGCATAAGGAAGTGTTGATAAAACAGTTCCCTCAACATATGGTCTGACTTTGGCTTGGCTACTTTGAAACAAGGTAAGACATGCCTCATAAAACGAAATAAAGCATCCAGGTTTTAAACAATTACGTTTATGGTTACATTGTTTCAAAATGCTGTCTGCCTCTGCTCAGATTGCAAGGTGGGTGATGTGTGCGGTGCGCAACAGCATTGGCCATTCTCTCGCTCTTGTGACCATTTGATCTGAACAACCTGTGCCTCGAGTCTGTCAACAGAATCAAGCTTTTAGACTTGAATATTAGCTAACATACATTATAATTGTCAAACATGACTGTTGTTTAGCCTATTGATGTAATTAAAAGTCTTATTCAAGTTTTGCTACTTTTTCTGGTGCCTCCCTCATGTCAGTCAGCATCGGTGTGGATATGAGAGGCTGTAGCCAATATGCAATAGGCTACACTTTACATGTAGGCAAATGATTTATGTACATTTATGCAAAATAGATGTAAATATTATTCCAATGTTGGCGTTTTGAAAGGCAATTTTTTAAAATGTGAATTTCTGGCTCAGTTGACAGCCCCATTTCAGTAGTAGGCTACTCTTATTAGCCCTTTAAATTACTTTGAATGACCTAGGTCCTATGAGTTGACCCATGTTGGCATATCCCAAAATTTTTATTTAATTTGGGACTGTTCATCTTCAGTTTGGGACGGTTTAAATTGCACTTCAGGACGATTCTGGAACAGTGATGTAACAAGTTAGTCTCGAGCCCTGTATGTAGCAAGCTAGCTGGCTAACATTGTACAGAAAGTTGAAGTCAGAGGAGAGAGATAGCGGCGCACAGCAGCGCAGAGGTGAGGACATAGAGGAACAGATTAACTCAATTACTGACTATCAAATTATATAACGGTAGTGATTGATTGATTAATAGTAGAATAAAACTATCTTGATGTACTGGACTCATGATGGATCTCCTCTCTCTCTTTCCTTCTATCTTGCTCCAGAGGAATGATTATGAAATAAAATAAGCCAAAAAGCAAAAACATTTAGGGCTTTTTGATTTTTATACTCCAGTTGAAAATAATAATAATTCACTATCAATCACTTCTATAGTTCAGATTAATGACTTAGACATGACCTGCCTCACTGAAACATTTCACAGAGAGGGTGACTTTTACCATCTTAATGAAGCAGTTCCGCCTGGATACAAAGGGTGCCAGGTAGCCCAGTGGTTACAGCGTTGGGCCAGTAACCAAAAGATTGCTGGTTTGAGTACCTTAGCCGACAAGGTGAAAATTCTGTTGATGTGCCTGTGAGCAAGGCACTTAACCCTAATTTGCTCCAGGGGTGCTGTTCTACTATGGCTGACCCTATTTGAAATGGTGCGGTGGAGGCCTTGCTGTTTTATACAGAGACTTCTTTATTTTAAACCCACTGACTGTTGCTGATTTTCAGTCTTTTGAGTGCATTGCTTTTAAATGTAAACAAACAAATCCTCTCACTCTTATTCTGAGGAAACTTAAACCATTCCTCTTTCAGGAACACATCCAGTCCACCTTTGAGTCTGAGCTGCAGTGATCTGGCCCTCGATGACATGATCAATCTCTATAACAGCACTCTGAGTAATAACCTGAACATCCTTGCAACTGAAAAAACATGTGAAGTAACATTACAATGCTCATCTCCTTGGTTCACTGATGAACTGCGCAGACTGAAGACTCATGGCCGTAAGCTTGAGAGACATTGGAGGAAGGATGGCCTGACTGTCCACCTACTGGCCTATAAAGACCTCTCTTAAAAATTGCATATTCAACAACTTACAAAAAAATTGAAGCTGAAATTGGGATTTTATTTTAGGAATAAGGCCTGTTTTTCTTTTGAAGCCAGAAGGAGGCTAGTATCAGCTACATGTATGCCTTTACTAGACTATGGGGATATTTTATATATGAATGCTTCCGCTCAGTGTTTGAGATCAATTGACACTCTTTATCATGGTACTTTGAGATTTATTTTAAACTGCAAAACCCTTACGCACCACTGTACTTTGTATACCAGGGTTGGCTGGCCTTCTCTAGTCACTCGTAGGCTCAGTCACTGGTATACTTTTATTTACAAAGCCATTTTGGGTTTACTACCTTTTTATTTGGGCATTTTTATTGTTCAGAAATGTGGTGGGTACTCTCTTCGTTCACTGGACTTTATCCTGCTAACTGTTCCAAATGTCCGAACTGAATTTGGTAAAAGGTCTTTTATGTACTCTGCGCCATCGTCTTGGAACACCTTACAAAATAATTTTAAACTGGAAGAACTTGTCCCGATTGGTGTTTTTAAATCTCTGATGAAGGATTTTGAGGCTGATTCCCTGACCTGTCAATGTCTTTAATTTGCTGTTTTTGATATTGTTATACTCTTGTGAATTCATGAATGGTTTTTACTAGATTACTTGTAGTTTTTCATGTTGTCTGTCTGTAATTTTTTGTAATGACTTGGTGCTGCCTATCTTGGCCAGGACGCTCTTGAAAAAGAGATTTTAAATCTCAATGAGCCCTTCCTGGTTAAATAAAGGTTAAATAAAAAATATAAAAAAATCTGCTGCCTTAAAAGCAGCACAATCAGCTTTCTACTCTGGCACAACAAAGATAACCCTAGAACCCTGTTTTCTACCATCAACTGCCTTTTCAATCCTGCAAACTCATCTGAGCAGTGCAATCGTTTCTCAGATTTTTTTCAAGACAAAGATTGACACCATCAGGACAAACATCATGGCCTCTAAGATGGCTTGCACCCCACCTCCTGAGCCCCCAACCCAGACTGCCCCTCCATTCAGCAACTTTACAGAAGTCACATCCGCCGTTGTGCAGTCAATCTCTAAAATGAAGGCCATCACATGCTCCCTTGACCCTATCCCTACATCTCTACTCAAAAGCTGCTCATCATCTTATGTTTGTCACCACCCTGATCAACAAGTCCCTGCTGACCAGAGAGGTACCATCTATCTTCAAAACAGCTAAAGTCACCCCCTTACTGAAGAAACCCAACCTTGACCAGAACATCCTATCCAACTACAGGCCTATCTCCGACCTCCCCTTCCTATCAAAAGTACTGGAGAAGGTGGTTGCAAATCAGCTTCAACCGCATCTGTCATCTAATCAGTAGTACAAGGTTTTACAGTCTGGCTTCTGGCCCTTGCACAGCTCCGAAACAGCTCTGGTTAAAGTTACCAACGACCTACTGATGGCTGCTGATTCTGGATCTCCTAGCATCCTCCTCCTCTTAGATCTCAGTGCTGCTTTTGACACAGTAGGTCACAACATCCTCCTGCGGTGTCTCAGAGAGCACACTGCTGTCTCTGGAACAGCTCTGAACTGGTTCTCCTCCTACCTATCCAATAGGAAGCAATACATCACTATTGGAGAGTCCAGATCGGAGGAGTCTGCAGTCACAATGCGGCGTCCCATAGGGGTTAGTGCTGGGGCCTATCCTGTTTTTAATTTACATGCTCCCTCTCTGACATAGCCGGCTGTGACCGGGAGACCCATGGGCGGCGCACAATTGGTCCAGCGTCGTCCAAGGTAGGGGAGGATTTGGCCGGCAGGGATGTGGGTTCGTTTCCCACGGGGGGCCAGTATAAAAAAAAATATATATACATATAATATACAGTGGGGAAAAAAAGTATTTAGTCAGCCACCAATTGTGCAAGTTCTCCCACTTAAAAAGATGAGAGAGGCCTGTAATTTTCATCATAGGTACACGTCAACTATGACAGACAAAATGAGAAAAATCCAGAAAATCACATTGTAGGATTTTTAATGAATTTATTTGCAAATTATGGTGGAAAATAAGTATTTGGTCAATAAAAAAAGTTTCTCAATACTTTGTTATATACCCTTTGTTGGCAATGACACAGGTCAAACGTTTTCTGTAAGTCTTCACAAGGTTTTCACACACTGTTGCTGGTATTTTGGCCCATTCCTCCATGCAGATCTCCTCTAGAGCAGTGATGTTTTGGGGCTGTCGCTGGGCAACACGGACATTCAACTCCCTCCAAAGATTATATATGGGGTTGAGATCTGGAGACTGGCTAGGCCACTCCAGGACCTTGAAATGCTTCTTACGAAGCCACTCCTTCGTTGCCCGGGCGGTGTGTTTGGGATCATTGTCATGCTGAAAGACCCAGCCACGTTTCATCTTCAATGCCCTTGCTGATGGAAGGAGGTTTTCACTCAAAATCTCATGATACATGGCCCCATTCATTATTTCCTTTACACGGATCAGTCGTCCTGGTCCCTTTGCAGAAAAACAGCCCCAAAGCATGATGTTTCCACCCCCATGCTTCACAGTAGGTATGGTGTTCTTTGGATGCAACTCAGCATTCTTTGTCCTCCAAACACGACGAGTTGAGTTTTTACCAAAAAGTTCTATTTTGGTTTCATCTGACCATATGACATTCTCCCAATCCTCTTCTGGATCATCCAAATGCACTCTAGCAAACTTCAGACGGGCCTGGACATGTACTGGCACTGCAGGATTTGAGTCACTGGCGGCGTAGTGTGTTACTGATGGTAGGCTTTGTTACTTTGGTCCCAGCTCTCTGCAGGTCATTCACTAGGTCCCCCCGTGTGGTTCTGGGATTTTTGCTCACCGTTCTTGTGATCATTTTGACCCCACGGTGTGAGATCTTGCGTGGAGCCCCAGATCGAGGGAGATTATCAGTGGACTTGTATGTCTTCCATTTCCTAATAATTGCTCCCACAGTTGATTTCTTCAAACCAAGCTGCTTACCTATTGCAGATTCAGTCTTCCCAGCCTGGTGCAGGTCTACAATGTTGTTTCTGGTGTCCTTTGACAGCTCTTTGGTCTTGGCCATAGTGGAGTTTGGAGTGTGACTGTTTGAGGTTGTGGACAGGTGTCTTTTATACTGATAACAAGTTCAAACAGGTGCCATTAATACAGGTAACGAGTGGAGGACAGAGGAGCCTCTTAAAGAAGAAGTTACAGGTCTGTGAGAGCCAGAAATCTTGCTTGTTTGTAGGTGACCAAATACTTATTTTCCACCATAATTTGCAAATAAATTCATTAAAAATCCGACAATGTGATTTTTTGTAATTTTTTTTCTCCATTTGTCTGTCATAGTTGACGTGTACCTATGATGAAAATTACAGGCCTCTCTCATCTTTTTAAGTGGGAGAACTTGCACAATTGGTGGCTGACTAAATACTTTTTTCCCCCACTGTATATATATATAACATGTATACATTCACTAACTGTAAGTCGCTCTGGATAAGAGCGTCTGCTAAATGAGTAAAAATTTAAATGTACATTAACACCAAACCGGACACCATCTCTGCCTTAGCAAAACTCAGCAGCTGCCTAGAGGACGTCAGGGAATGGATGAAAGAGAACTTCCTCCAGTTGAATAGTAGCAAGACTGAAGTTATGCTTATTGAGACACCCAAGCAGGTCACCAGTGCTGGAAACATCTGCCTTACAATCATCTCCAACCTAGGAGTCAAGTTAGATTATTCTCTGTCCTTCAATGCCCACATAAAACAAATATGTAAAACATTGCCCGGGTCATACCATCACTCTCCCAGCCAGATGCAGAGAAACTCATTCACGCCTTCATCTTCTCTCGAAACGACTATGGCATTGCGCTGTTTGGGGGCCTCCCAGCCAAATCACTACAGAGGCTCCAACTAATCCAGAACAGTGCTGCCAGGGCCCTGACCAGGACCAAGAAGTCAGACCACATCACCCCGATCCTGGTCCAACTCCACTGACTACCGGTCAACTACAGAATCGACATAAAAATTATCATGCTTGTATTTAAAGCCTTGAATGGATTGAGTTCCACCTACATCAGCGACCTCATCTCAATCAGCAAGCCACTTCGCACTCTCTGCTCCAGCCACTCCCTACTGCTTGAAGTCCCCAAGACACGTCTCCGAACTATGGGGGACCGAGCCTTCTGCTCCCTTGCTCCTTAGCCTATGGAATGCTTTCCCTGACCATCTTAGAGCCATTCCATTACTCACAACTTTTAAAACGGCCCTTAAAACCCACTTCTAGAGACTGTCTTTTTCTTAGTCCTAGTCTCATTCTAAACTGTATTTAGCATCTAGCCTACTATTTCTATTTTACCTGCCTTGATTCTAAATGTATGTTGTTTTTATCCCTCAGTAGAGCTTTGAGATAACTCTGTAATGAAAAGCCCTATACAAATTAAATGTATTATTATTATTATATTCATGAGCTCGCCTCTATATCAGGCGGTGTGACTCTATATCAGGTGGTGTGAAAAGACTGCCCGGAAAATCATCAAAGACCCCAACTACCCAAGCCATAGACTATTTTCTTTGCTGCCGCATGGCAAGAGATACCGGTGCATCAAATCTGACACCAACAGGCTCTTGAACAGCTTCTATCCCCAAGCAATACGACTGATAAATAGCTAACAAAATAGCTACACGGACCGAGTTTACCTTGTATCTTTATTGACCTTTTATTTCAGTATTTGCACCATCTCTATGCACACTCACAGGGCCCTACATACTCACACACACTGTCACTCCAACACACACACAAACACTCACTCCATCATTTTCTCACTCACACATAATATGCACATACATTTATACTGACTCTACACACCCGCAAACCCACTCACATGCAAGCTGCTGCTACTCCGTTTATTTTACATCCTGTTCTATATCGTGGAGCTCCGCCCCATAGGGGAGCTCTGCTCCTATTGGTTTACCCTCTGCCCTAAGGCAGCATCAGCCTGAGACAAAATTATGCACACACCTACAGCCAATAGGAGTACAGGTGTCCCTATAAGAGGGGATGCCTCCCCTCAATCAGCCTCCCTTTTTCTTCAGCGACTGGATGACTAGACTGAAGAGCCAAGAAGAGACGAAGCACAAGACTCAGGACGAAAAACGCCGTTGATATTCCAGTCATCAGCGTCGTCTAAATGAGCACACCGGGAGATTTTCCACCCCCAAAAGCTCTTTTCAGAGCTCAATGCAGATGCACTTCCATGGCGGCCGGTGACCACCACGACCTGTGTTTCGTGTGTTTGGGATCCCAGCATGCCAAGGAAGGCGTCTGCAGTCCCCCGAATTGCGCCTCCTGCGCCCTCCTTTCTTTAAAGGAGAGGAAGCAGCGTTGGGCGTTTTTCAGGGAGGACATCCCCCTTGAGGATGTGCTGTCGATACTAGCCTCTGCTTCAGAGGCGTCGTCCGATGGCGCAGACTCGGGGGAAGATAAGGACTTTGAGGAGGAGTCTGGCATTCCAATGGAACAGTCGGACCCCATCCCTCATACTTTCAAGCCCCCCTTTCCTTTGGAGAGCGAGAGGGCTTGTAGTCCTTATAGCGAAGGGGATACGAGCTCTGAGAGATCAGAAGCTCTCTCTTTCGCCGCAGCCTCTCTGAGATCGGATTTTCCGGGTCTCATTGAGAGAGCTGCTCAACGGCTGGTGATAAGACTGCCCCCTCTTCCCTCCGCACCGGAGGTTGATATGATGGAGGGCGGTCCTTATTCCAGGCCAAGGAAGGCGGCAGAGCCAGTGGCTCCTGCCATGCCTTCTTTGGCTAGATACGTTGAGGGCTCGTGGGAGGCACCTTTAGCGGCGCGTTCGCCTGTAAAAGCGTATCTCCCATTCACGAGAGTGGAAGGAAGGTTCCAGGGTCAGGAATCCCCAGGTTAGAGAGCGCCATGGCGGCGTATCTCGTACCGGGTTCGAGCCCTTGGCCCTCTTCCAAGAAGGCCACGTTGCCATCCCACAAGGACCGACTCACAGCGTCGCTGTTAGAGAAGTCCTTTGGGTTGGGAGCCCAAGCTGTAGCAGCAGCTAACAACATTGCCCTCTTGGCAGCCTCTCTGTCCCGTTTAACCACGGGCAAGACAGAGCTGGCACCGGAGGAGGTGGAGGAGGCGTCCAGAATTTCTGGCGCCATACTCTACCTGACACAGGCGTCTGCAGTCTGCGCGGGGAGGTCCATGGCCACTTCGGTGGTTCGGGAACGACACCTCTGGTTGTCCTTGACATCCATGAAAGAGGCAGACAGGACATCTCTTTTGAACGCCCCCCTCTCTGACGACGGCCTCTTTGGGGTCGCAGTCAAAGAGGCGACGGAGCGTTTTTCTAAGCTGGAGGAGGAGAAGAAACAGCTGGCCAAGCACCTGCCGTTGGCAGGACGACTCGGCCCCGCTCCATCCCAAAGGCCATCTACCTCCGCCCCTCCAAGTAGACCGGGGTCTTCGGTTGAAGGGATGGGTGTTGATGTAAATGCCTTTGTTGATGTATTTAATAAAGAGTTGGCTCCACCTGACTTGGCTCCTTTTCCATAATACGTCCGAGAGCGTTCAAATCTCACCCTCTCTTCCTTACCACTCTAAGAGCCGTTCAGCCCACCGAGGGTGCGTTGCTGAACAGGCACATAGAGTAGGTATCCATAAGACCTCAATCAGGTCGTCACATCACACTTCACGTATAAGAAGTGTTTTACATAGCAGGCAGCAGTCCCGGTCAGATTCTGACATGAGGACGCAGCCGCTTGTTGGAGATGGCGCACCAGCACAGACTAAGGTCTCCGCTAGTACGAGCCAGACCCATGCTGCGTTCACGGAGGGCCCGATTACCGCGGTCACGAAGGTGTCCAGAGTATCGGCGCCCCCAGGCATTGTAACACAGCAGCTATCTGGGGACGGCGCATTATCGCAGACCAAGGTCTCGGTTAATGCGATTCAGACCCATGCTACGTTCACGGAGGGGCGGATTACTAAGGTTATGGGTATAACCAACGTATCGGCTCCCCTGACAGAACGAGCTAGTACTCACCACACTGAGTGTGAATCAGCCCCACCAGGGGTGCAGAGTTGAACACACACAGAAGGTGAAAGTTAAGAAGGTATCAAGGCGCCGCCTTGTTTTACCTCATAGAGACCTCATACTACAGACTTCTAGGAGTACGGTAGTGAAGGGCTCTGATAGTGAATTGCAGTCACCTAAGATGACGCAATCGCTTGCTGGGGATGGTGCCCTGCCGCAGGCTGTGACCTCGGTCAGCGCAATTCAGACCCGCGATGCGTTCAAGGAGGGCAGGAATACGACGGTTACGAGTTTATCCGACGTCCCTGCTCCTCTTTCTCTCTCAGAACGCATTGATGGTTCCTCTCCCTTTCACGGGAGGCCCACCTTGGGCTGTTCCACCACTTCGATGTTGGGGAACAGTGGCGGTAAGGGCCATAAAGGAATACAGGTCCTTCCTACTGGATGCACCACAGCTTCGGGCTCAGCCGCTTTCTCTGCATTGCTGGCAGTGGCGAAGAAGCTGCACCCTCTCACGCTGGCTAGAACAGACATTGCAGAAGGGTTATACTCTCCAATTCCACCGGACCCCACCCCCGTTCAGGGGAGTGGTGGAGACGGTGATGAAAACGCCAGACAAAGTGGCCGCTCTGATGACAGAGATTACGGAACTTTTGGCGAAGGAGGCGGTGACAGTAGTTCCCCGGGAGCAAAGGAACAAAGGGCTATATTCGCCTTATTTCCTAATGCCCAAAAAGACGGGGGGAGTGAGGCCGATTTTGGATTTACGCATTCTCAACGAGAGCATAACCAAACGGCCCTTCCGAATGCTAACGACAAAACGTCTGCTGGAATGTGTCCAGAGAGGGGACTTTTGTACGAGCATAGACCTAAAGGATGCGTACTTTCATTTGCCGGCTCAGCCGCGTCACAGGAAGTTTCTGCGGTTCGCCTTTCAAGGGGTGGCGTACGAATACACGAGGATGCCATTTGGGTACGCCCTGGCACCTCGCACATTTTCCAAGTGTGTGGAGGCGGCATTGGAACCGTTGCGTCGTCAGGGAATATGGCTACTAGCCTACCTGGACGACCTACTGGTTCTCGCCCCGTCAGCAGAGCTGGCGATCACTCACACAACACAGACAGTGATGCATCTCACAAGTCTGGGGTTTGCTGTGAATTGGAAAAAGAGCGCGCCCTGGCCCACTCATCAGATTGTCTACCTGGGGATACAGTTAGACACTGTGAGGATGAGGGCTCGAATTTCGGACCCCGAAGGGGTAGCCTTGTTGCTAGCCCTAAGGAAGTGTCGTCCGAATCACACGGTGACGGCGCTGTCGATCATGTCACTTTTGGGTCTCATGTCGTCAGCCCACTCTGTGGTTCCGCTGGGACTCCTGCATATGCGCAGGATGCAGCGATGGTTCGCCCAACTAAGACTAGACCCATTGCGTCAACGTCATCGGTTGGTGGTGGTTCCCCTCTCGCTCAGTGCAGACCTGAACTATTGGAGAAACTCGCGCGTTCTCACGCACGGAGTCCCGATAGGAAAGGTGTCCTCTCACATCCCAGTTTTCACGGATGCGTCCCTGACGGGATGGGGAGGGACATGTCAGACACAAGCGATAGGAGGTGTGTGGCCTCAATCAGGTCGTCACATCAACCTCCTGGAGTTGGAAACGGTTCGACTGGTTCTGACCCACTTCGCGTCTACCCTTCGGGGTCGCGATGTGCTGGTCTGGTCAGACAACCGGACTACAGTAGCCCACATAAATCGCCAGGGAGGAGTCAGGTCTCCTGCTCTCCATCGGGCGGCAGAGGAATTGTGGCTGTGGGCTCACGAGCACCTTCGCTCATTGAGAGCAGCACACATTCCGGGCTACTTGAACGTAGGAGCAGAATTCATGTCAAGAGGGGGTCCTCGAGACGACGAGTGGTGTCTGCATCCAGACATTGTTCTCCAGATTTGGGAACAATTCGGGAGAGCCGAGGTGGACCTATTCAGGTTCAGGTTATTAAGAGTTCATATAGGTCACAGACCGTGGAGCTGTGGGCTTTTTCTCCTCCTCCTCACAGAGAGAGGAGTGAGGAAAAGCTCCATCGCCTGTGCCCGGTACGCGCTTTGGCGTGTTACGTCGAGCGCACAGCAGCGATTAGGTCATCGCCTCAGTTGTTTGTGTGTCACGGTGCGGCTGCACTAGGTAGACCACTTTCAAAACAGAGGTTGTCTCACTGGCTTTGTGAAGGCATTGAGACAGCTTATGAGGCAGCAGGGCGGCAATTGCCTCAGGGTATAAGAGCTCACTCCACTCGTGGAGTAGCGGCTTCTACTGCCCTTTTCAGAGGAACAGGGGTAGAGGATATCTGTAGAGCAGCATCCTGGTCGACGCCGTCTCCATTTATCCGTTTCTATCTCTAAGATATGTCTTCTAACTCTCTGGCTCGATCTGTACTCAGCGTGGCTGAAGGGAGATCTTGAGCAAGAAAGAGAGGAGAAGCAGGACTGTGGACACAGGTTTCCATCAGGTCCGCTTTGGTTAGGAAGACGTGTTTTTGACAGATGTGTTTTCTAACTCTTTGGCTCGGTCTGTACTCAGCATAGCTGAAGGGAGATCTTGAGCTAGGAAGAGAGGAAAAAGCAGGACTATGGACAAGGTTTCCATCAGGTCCGCTTTGGATAAGAAAACATATTTTGTGGCATGACTCCTGACTGACAGGTTCAGTACAGTAGAGGCATGCGTTGATTGACAGAATGTGAGGTCATCTATCTGCTTGTTCAGTTTAGTATGACTCATGTTTTGTTCCTGCCCACTAATCTTGGGATTCCATTGAGTGAGTGGGGCGGTCTACCGCGTTCACAATGTAGAGTGACACTTTGTGTCATTCCATTAGTGGTCGGTAGTGTTTTCACAGGATATTGAGGCACATCTATCTGCTAGTACAGAGTAGTATGGCTTCTATTCTGGTGATCTGCCCACTAGTCATTGGCATTGCCATTGGACTAGGTGGGGCGGGTCTTTAACCGATGACGCGGTATATTGTGACGCCCGTATGGGTTTTTAGTTGCAGTACTGCGGGACTTGGTTGCAGCCATTGCTAGGCCTGACCTTTTCGTTTCGATGGGAAGTGTTGGGCTCGGCAGGGAGTACATTTTGGAGCGCTACGCTCCGCCTTAAACCAATAGGAGCAGAGCTCCCCTATGGGGCGGAGCTCCACGATATAGAACGATTAGTTACCGGAGTGTAACTCCAGTTCTATGAGTGGAGCGGAGCCCCATAGGACTTAAGGCCCTGCCGACCCTCTCTAGTCTCGCTGAAGAAAAATATCTCGGGAGGCTGATTGAGGGGAGGCATCCCCTCTTATAGGGACACCTGTACTCCTATTGGCTGTAGGTGTGTGCATAATTTTGTCTCAGGCTGATGCTGCCTTAGGGCAGAGGGTAAACCAATAGGAGCAGAGCTCCCCTATGGGGCTCCGCTCCACTCATAGAACTGGAGTTACACTCCGGTAACTAATCGTTACCTAGTCAGCTTACCCCTATACTTATCTACCTCCATGCACATGTAAATATGGTATTGGAACTGACTTTTTAAATATTTCCTGAATATGGTACGCTTACTTACTTACTTTATTGTTTATTTCATATTTGTTATTCTTATTTCTCGTGTTTTTTTTCTCTTTCTAGTAATACATTGTTATTAATAATTGCATTGTTGGGTTTTGAGTTTGCAAAAAAGGCATTTCACTGTACTTGTGCATGTGACATTCAAACTTGAAACTTGAAACTGACAGCTCTTTGAAACACCCTTGTGGTCGTTGCCAAGTAACAAGGTAAACTATGGGCCATATGTCATTGATGACAAGGTAAACAATGGACAATGTCATTCTGAGCCTAAATAGTATGCCTCAACCATTTTCTCTGCAAAATGCTCTCATGGTCAACAGAGCTGATGCTTTGGCATTCTCTTAACCAGCTTCATGAGGTAGTCACCTGGAATTCATTTCAATTAACAGGTGTGCCTTCTTAAAAGTTAATTTGTGGAATTTCTTTCCTTCTTAATGCGTTTGAGCCAATCAGTTGTGTTGTGACAAGGTAGTGGGGTATACAGAAGATAGCCCTATTTGGTAAAAGACCAAGTCCATATTATGGCAAGAACAGCTCAAATAAGCAAAGAGAAACGACAGTCCTTCATTACTTTAATACATGAAGGTCAGTCAATCCGGAACATTTCAAGAACTTTGAAATTTCTTCAAGTGCTAAAATTGCTAAAAAGCAACAAATTGGATGTTTTGGAATGGCCTAGTCAAAGTCCAGACCTAATCCCAATTGAGATGTTGTGGCAGTACTTGAAACTAGCAGTTCATGCTTGAAAACCCACACGTCACTAAGTTAAAGCAGTTCTGCATGGAAGAGTGGGCCAAAATTCCTCCACAGCGACGTGAGAGACTGATCAACAACTACGGGAAGCATTTGGTTGGAGTCATTGCAGCTAAAGGTGGTACAACCAGTTATTGAGTGTAAGGGGGCAATTACTTTTTCACACAGGGGAATTGGTTGTTGCATAACTTTGTTTCTGAAATAAATATGTAATTGTTGTGTTATTTGTTCACTTATGTTCCCTTTATCTAATATTAGATTTTGGTTGAAGATCTGATAACATTCAGTATCACAAATATGCAAAAGTAGAGAAAATTAGAAAGGGGGCAAATACTTTTTCATAGCACTGTACATCTCACATATCTTGCATACATTTCAAAATCTCAATACCACTGAGGTTAGGTTTCACTTTGAATATCATTAATTGCCAAAGCCCTAAGCAAGGGAAAGTCATCCCAAAGAGTGCATAACTCTCCCTTTCCTGGGCCGTCATCCTGGCATTCTCTAAAGGAAACTTGCTCCCCAGATGTCCCACGGACGGGAACATTCTGGTACTCTTTTGGGCTAGAGGGCTCCTCGAGCTCGTCCTCCAGGAGTGGCTGTGTGGACTCTGAGCGCAGGTAGGCATGGGACTGGCTTGGTGGCTGACTTGAGTACGGGCTATCAAAGACCACAGTGGCATACGGAACAGAGTGTTGGTGTGACCCTAAGTAGCTAGGGCTGAGTGCATGGGGGGAGCCACATATGGACTCCCCCAGGTCACTGGTGTCACTGCAGTGGCACCAGGGGTCATCGGTGATCTGGCCACCCCTCTTCTCGAGACCCTTCTTAGGCAGGTCCATGAGGCTGAGATGGGAGAGATAGACCAGACTGGATTCCTGCATGTCCTGGACAGGGGGTATATCCTTCAAATAGAAAAAAGAAACATGTATCTCCTTGGTCAAACCACAGAAACATTAAATAGAATAGAATAGATGCATAAATGCCTAAAAGTTTAGTAAACCTTGTGCTTAGTAATTACCAACACACACTGATTACATGGTTTGTCATGATAATCCTAATACTGCACCTGCATTGAATCCGATGTGCTCCACCTCTTGATGCTGCTGTTGGCAGGGTCGGGGATCATGGGCCAAAAGCACATCTTCAACCTTCAGATAGGAACAGAAACTTCTATTGTTTTTATATAGCACAAACACACCAGTATTTACTGACATGAAGTCAATGTTGAGTCCTCACCGTTCATGTGTTGAGAAGCAGGCCAGAACTGAGATAATGACGAGCAATGACAGCCCAACACCAGAGGAAATAACTATCATGATGATAGCCAAGACATCTGAAAATATATGTATTTAGATTTAGGATATTTGTTTTTGACAATTTCCAGATACAGTATCTGACCTCACATAGGGTGGAGCGCCATGTGTCTGGCAAGCGAGACTAGTCCTCAAATAACACTGTTCATTACTTTTATTTAAAAGCACTTTACTCTTATGGATAAAATTCTAATACCAACCCATTGGTTCAGTTTTGAGGGTAACCTCTGATCCGTTCAGACTCCCGCCACCAGTGCTAACCATGATAAAGGCTTTGTATGAGGACGAAGGGTTGAGCTCTCCTAGAACCACCCTCCTCTTTTCCAGCTCAGCAGTCACTACTGTAAAAGAGTGACACAGCAACTGCAGTATGAGTTTACATGTTTATTTCTTTATTTAACCAGGCGAGTCAGTTGGGAATAAATACTGGTAACACTTTATTTGGATAGTCCATCTGCAGATGCTCCACTAACTATCTACTAACCCTAGCTCTAACCCTAACCTTAACCATTACCCTAACCCTAACCTTAACCCTTACCCTAACCCTTATTCTAAACCTAACCATAACTGTAGCAAGCAGTTGCTGATCAACAGATAGTTTGTTGATAGTATAACCATCTGTAGATCTAGACTATCCAAATAAAGTGTGACCTAAATACTTATTTACAATGACAGCCTGGCAAAATAAGGCTTTTGTATGAACTTTCAGTCATCTATAGTTGTATCATCAACAGTGGATCATCAACAGCATCACAACAAGCATCTTTCTACCTTTGGTGTTTCCCTGCTCATTCCAGTAGAAGATCTGGTAGCTCTGCACGATCCCATTTCTTTGGCATAGTGGAATCTCCTCCCAGGTAAGCTCAATACGAGAATAAAACGTCTCCCTCACCCTCAGATTTGGGGCGGCAGATGGGGCTGCCATAAACAAAAGAGAACATTAAGGAATATATGGATTAAATGGCAATAAAAGTAGTGGTGATTACCATATCAATTATATAATGTCATAAACCTAATAGTGTTCTGATTTGTTGGTATTGTCATGCTGACAAAGTGCTATAATGTGGGTGTTTGATATAAATAGAATAGAATAAGCTTATAGTAATGGTAGTAGCAGTATCCGGAGGTGTGATTTGCTATATGTTTCCAATAGAGGGAGGCATTGTACCACCTTTCATCAGTATATTTTGCAGCTGATTCGAACCTCATTGACTCAAGGAAGCCTGCAACACCTCCCTTGATCTTGTAAAGATCTTACAAAGTCCAAGGTGTAAGGGTTAGTCTTTACCGACTTACCCTTTTGTCTAGAGTACGCCTTGACGGTTTGAGGAAGGCCAATCCCATCCTTATACCTAGGATACACAGAGATCCCATAGGGCTTGTACGGCTCGATGCTCTCTGTAGACAAAGAGAAAGCGATAACAATGGATCCAAGTTCATAAGCTTATAGTATGTGGACAAATCCTGCAAAGAAAAAGTTGATGCCGTAGATGCAATTCAATTAAAACGTTATTGTCCCTGCAGATAAATGAATTGTGCAGCCAGGAGAATTGTATATAAAAGAAGTACATAGTCCTCCAACAAACTTCTAACACAGAACTAGAGACACATGACAGGTGAATGAAACTACAGTATGTACAATGTGAATGTATACCTTATAACTGACATAAACCATACCTGATATTAGAGTGCTGGATTGATTCCTGTCAATATGGTCAAACAAGATGAGGGAAGGGTCCATTTTCCACAATGGCCTCCACTCCACCACATAGCCTGTGACACTGGATGAATGTATGCTTGTCCACTGGACCAGTAGTGATCTCTCATCATGAGGAAGGACATTGACGTTAGAGACTGCTGCCAGAGCTGGGGACAGATACAGATATTTACCACACAATATGTCACAGGTAAGCTTAAACACACATAGATTCAGTCCCAAATGACACCCTATTCCCTGTATAGTGCACATAGGACTCAAAAGTAGGACACTATATGGGTAATAGGGTGTTTGGGACGCTGACATAACACACATAACACCTTCTGCTTGTGCATATATTCTGAATTCTAAATCAAACCCTAGCCTACATCAGAGGATTGCATAGGTGGAAGCAATATGGTGACATTTCCACCCAGCCAATCAGATGAAGCTATTGCCATAATGCTGATATACAGTTGAAGTCGGAAGTTTACATACACTTAGGTTGGAGTCATTAAAACTCGTTTTTCAACCACTCCACAAATTTCTTGTTAACAAACTATAGTTTTGGCAACAGCAAAGGACTTTGTGAAGATGCTGGAGGAAACAGGTACAAAGGTATCTATATCCACAGTAAAACGAGTCCTATATCGACATAACCTGAAAGGCCGCTCAGCAAGGAAGAAGCCACTGCTCCAAAACTGTCATAAAAAAGCCAGACTACAGTTTGCAACTGCACAAGGGACAAACATCGTACTTTTTGGAGAAATGTCCTCCGGTCTGATGAAACAAAAATATAACTGTTTGGCCATAATGACCATCGTTATGTTTGGAGGAAAAAGGGGGCACTTGCAAGCCGAAGAACACCATCCCAACCGTGAAGCACGGGGGTGACAGCATCATGCTGTGGGGGTGCTTTGCTGCAGGAGGGACTGGTGCACTTCACAAAATAGATGGCATCATGAGGAAGGAAAATTATGTGGATATATTGAAGCAACATCTCAAGACATCAGTCAGGAAGTTCAAGCTTGGTCGCAAATGGGTCTTCCAAATTGACAATGACCCCAAGCATACTTTCAAAGTTGTGGCAAAATGGCTTAAGGACAACAAAGTCAAGGTATTGGAGTGGTCATTCACCCAACTTATTGTGGGAAGCTTGTGGAAGGCTACCCGAAACGTTTGACCCAAGTTAAACAATGTAAAGGCAATGCTACCAAATACTAATTGAGTGTATGTAAACTTCTGATCCACTGGGAATGTGATGAAATAAATAAAAGCTTAAATAAATAATTCTCTCTACTATTATTCTAACATTTCACATTCTTAAAATAAAGTGGTGATCCTAACTGACCTAAGACAGGGCATTTCTACTAGGATTAAATTTCAAGAATTTTGAAAAACTGAGTTTAAATGTATTTGGCTAAGGTGTATGTAAACTTCCGACTTCAACTGTATGCAATCCCCTCAGACCTACAGGAGTGCCTAGGGTGTAGGGGTTAATTTGGAATTCAGCAACAGGGATATTTCGTTTTTGCTCTGTACTGAAAGTGCTCTATCTTGAAAACTTGACATGTACTATTTATTGTGGTTGTATTAACAGTGGACTAATGAACAAAATACTAAAAGATTTAGTAAAATGTCCTTTTATACACAATCTAACTAATAATAAAGCTTTACCTCTGTGTTGAAACACTTCCACCTCAGTAGGGCTGGATGCCCCTGCAGCGTTCCCAGCACTGAGGAAGACTTTCCTTGCCCTCCCGGGAAGCTGGAAAACACAGTGGCTATCCAATGTGACGCAAAACTGTCCCTTTTTCGTGGGTTGTTTCTGGAGCGAGACAACATAGGACAGGATCTTGCCATTGGCACGGAACTGCTTCGATGGCTACAAAAGGAAGAAAGGAGTGGAGTGAGGAAGAGAGGACACTTGAAGGGCAAGTTGTGTTCCACTATTACAGGAAACATAAACGTTTGTGACGTGTCAAATTTGAGTGTGTTCTGTGTGTCGTTTTTACCTTCCAAAGCAAGTGTACACTGAGATGCTTTTGCCTCTGCTCCCCAGATACCGTCATCCAAGAGTCGAGTCGTCCGGTGGGAGCTGAAAAGAAGCAGAAGTGTCCATTTTGAAACTCATCAAATGTTTGTGCCTCTCAGTTGTGTGAGGAGAAGAGGAGAATTATTCCAGACTAAACAGGTGTAGGCTATAGATTCACTGCCAAAGAGCCTAGTGCAGGTCAATACATACATTCTACCAAAGCGGAAGGATAAGAAATAAATTGAAAGATTTGTACCATGGTAGTGATACATTACAGTACATTAAATAGAATTGATGCAGGACATACCCCTCTCAAGCGTCACTGCAGTATTGCTGTTACTCCATTCGCTCCATGGACTCTGGTGATACCTGACCCGTATCTGGATGTGGTACTCTGTCCCGTGGAGCAGACGACACACCTCCATGGGTCTCTGGCGCACTAAGCGGGGCACTGATACCTAAGACACGTACGCACGCACACACAAACATACATGCACACACACACACACACACACACACACACAGTAATGTGATTATTTTTATGGTTGCCTAGTACAGTTGGTATGATAATTTATTTTTAATGTTGTTTAATCTAAATAATTTTGTTCAAATGGTTGCAGTATGTGGACACTTAGGAAATGGGCATTCTCTTACTGGTTCTTCACTCCACTGCTTGCTGTTTGCTGTTTTCTGTCGCACCTCCAAGCTCACGATGGTCACCCATGCTTGCTCTTCAGAGAGACACCAGCTGAGCCTTAGGCAGCCATACCTGTTTGGCTCTGCTTGGACCTTCAGAACTTTTGGAGGGTCAAACTTGGCTGCAATATGAGAGTTATATTAGAACTCCTGTGATGCGAATAGCTTAATCTCAATACCATGCCACAAAGTACTTGTACATAAGGTTCTGTCTTTCAGGTTTAAAGAATACAGTGAGCTTCAGAATAACTATATTTTCACAGTGTCTGTATTAGGACAGCTTCAGAGTCACAAGTGACACCAAGTTCTTATGACTGAGGCTGTCCTAATATGGACACCATATCCTGTAAATCACAGCCCAAATCACTACTTCTTTACCTGACTTCATGGGATCCAGAAGCAAAGGTGTTGAGGTGGCTTGACCCAAGGCATTCACCGCCTTGACATATATTTCTATCTCTGAGAAGAGAACATAGCCGGTACGTGGTATCCTGTAGTGATGTGCCCCTGGCGGCAGCACGTAAGTGTTGCTCTCTTGTAAGTCCCTGTTAAGATGAAGAAATAATGCAACTTCTTGAACAAATCAGAGTTACGCATCTTCCCCTTTACGTTCTTTGGATAACCACCACACCTATGCATAGTGATATTAGTAAGTGGCCCTAATGGGCATAGTAGCTAGGTTGGCGCAGAAAGCAACTTGGAAGTAACATCTAAACTGGTTCTCTTTGGATAACCACCACACATATGCAGGCATTTACAGTGGGGAGAACAAGTATTTGATACACTGCCGATTTTGCAGGTTTTCCTACTTACAAAGCATGTAGAGGTCTGTAATTTTTATCATAGGTACTCTTCAACTGTGAGAGACGGAATCTAAAACAAAAATCCAGAAAATCCCATTGTATGATTTTTAAGTAATTAATTTGCATTTTATTGCATGACATAAGTATTTGATCACCTACCAACCAGTAAGATACATCAGAAAAGCATAACTTAATATTTGGTACAGAAACCTTTGTTTGCAATTACAGAGATCATATGTTTCCTGTAGGTCTTGACCAGGTTTGCACACACTGCAGCAGGGATTTTGGCCCACTCCTCCATACAGACCTTCTCCAGATCCTTCAAGTTTCGGGGCTGTCGCTGGGCAATACGGACTTTCAGCTCCCTCCAAAGATTTTCTATTAGGTTCAGGTCTGGAGACTCCAGGACCTTGAGATGCTTCTTACGGAGCCACTCCTTAGTTGCCCTGGCTGTGTGTTTCGGGTTGTTGTCATGCTGGAAGACCCAGCCACGACCCATCTTCAATGCTCTTACTGAGGGAAGGAGGTTGTTGGCCAAGATCTCGCGATACATGGCCCCATCCATCCTCCCCTCAATACGGTGCAGTCGTCCTGTCCCCTTTGCAGAAAAGCATCCCCAAAGAATGATGTTTCCACCTTCATGCTTCACGGTTGGGATGGTGTTCTTGGGGTTGTACTCATCCTTCTTCTTCCTCCAAACACGGCGAGTGGAGTTTAGACCAAAAAGCTATATTTTTGTCTCATCAGACCACATGACCTTCTCCCATTCATCCTCTGGATCATCCAGATGGTCATTGGCAAACTTCAGATGGGCCTGGACATGCGCTGGCTTGAGCAGGGGGACCTTGCGTGCGCTGCAGGATTTTAATCCATGATGGCGTAGTGTGTTACTAATGGTTTTCTTTGAGACTGTTGTCCCAGCTCTCTTCAGGTCATTGACCAGGTCCTGCCGTGTAGTTCTGGGCTGATCCCTCACCTTCCTCATGATCATTGATGCCCCACGAGGTGAGATCTTGCATGGAGCCCCAGACCGAGGGTGATTGACCGTCATCTTGAACTTCTTCCATTTTCTAATAATTGCGCCAACAGTTATTGCCTTCTCACCAAGCTGCTTGCCTATTGTCCTGTAGCCCATCCCAGCCTTGTGCAGGTCTACAATTTTATCCCTGATGTCCTTACACAGCTCTCTGGTCTTGGCCATTGTGGAGAGGTTGGAGTCTTTTTATTGAGTGTGTGGACAGGTGTCTTTTATACAGGTAACGAGTTCAAACAGGTGCAGTTAATACAGGTAATGAGTGGAGAACAGGAGGGCTTCTTAAAGAAAAACTAACAGGTCTGTGAGAGCCGGAATTCTTACTGGTTGGTAGGTGATCAAATACTTATGTCATGCAATAAAATGCATATTAATCACTTAAAAATCGTACAATGTGATTTTCTGGATTTTTGTTTTAGATTCCGTCTCTCACAGTTGAAGTGTACCTATGATAAAAATTACAGACCTCTACATGCTTTGTAAGTAGGAAAACCTGCAAAATCGGCAGTGTATCAAATACTTGTTCTCCCCACTGTATAGCACAGTGGCCCTAAGGGGCAAAGTAGCTAGATTGTCCAAGAAAGCATTTAAAAAATAGAATCATAATTACAATATACATTTACGTTTGACATGTAAATGTAAATCTAAATATACAACAAAGATTCACTTGTTCTCCAACAATAGCCACTTGTTACCTGATCTCGGTGTGGAGAGTGTACTGTGTGGGCAGGTGGGTGTCCTGTCCTGGGTCCCATTGACATGAGAGGGTTTCCGGTTTGGTCAGGTTAGTCAGGCAGCTAAGGTTCTGTGGTGCTGGGGGTGGAACTATGGCAATAACAATTATTGAGTGAGCAAAACAATGTAAAAGTTAGTTAACGCTCACCCCTCAGAGCCTGGTTCCTCTCTAGGTTACTTCCAAGGTTCCTGCCTTTCTAGGGAGTTTTCCTAGCCACCGTGCTTCTACATCTTTATTGCTTGCTGTTTGGGGTTTTAGGCTGGGTTTCTGTATAAGCACTTTGTGACATCTGCTGATGTAAAAAGAGCTTTATAATTACATTTGATTTGATTTTGATTTGATTTTGGAACAGAAAATGATCAAATCTTCAGAATTGCATTACAGAACTGATCATTATCAGTTCAGGTTTTTATTCTTTATCTGAGGTGAAACGTATGTTTAAAACATGTAAAGGTAGACTCAGCGATATGAAATAGATGCAGAAAGTAAACAGCATAGTGGGTCAATTTCTTCAATAACTAAGAGTGTTGACGCACAAGGCTCAATTTCACAGCTGTTTTGGTCCTGTGGCTACCACGCTGTATCAGCGCGAGGCAAACCCGTGCACATGCGCAGATACTGTGTGTGACTGTGTGAGAGCGAAGTCTTGCATCTTGCTCATCTCAATATCCGCTGAGTCTACCTTTAAAAACATTCCAATTAATTCTTATTTTATGCTCAGTACACTTAGATTTCTCAGAACTGCTCCTTGAAATGAAAGTACAGCATGTTCAATACTAGATGTTGGACATGAGGGAAACCAGGGAGGTGCGGCACTAGAAGACCTTCATATTAAAATTCCAACAGTTGAAAAATTGTAATAAAATAAAGAAATGCCATTCTTTACCATGGTCCCATCTGTAATCTTTTCATGCGGGGTAAGGGATATCCCTTACTATGAATGAAAATGGAGCTATGGTAGACTACACATACAGCACACCACTTAACAGGCATAAACAAACAAAACAAAGAAACAAAGAAAAAAATGTCTCTCACATCCAGCTCTTATCTCCACTGCTCCTACGATCTGGCACGGGAAGGTGTGGAGGACACAGCACGTGAGATATCCCCTGGTGTCCGTGAAGCTAGGTATAGACACTGTTGAGTTCCAGCCACTCTGATTGGCTACAGAATATAAAACTGTGGAGATCCAGCCACTTTCATTGGCCGCTGCAGAGTTTCTACCACTCTCATTGGCTGCTGCAGGACTGCTGGGAATAAGGCGTTGGTTGAGGTGCCAGACAATGTGAATGGCTTTTCCCTTTATCAGGGGGCAGTCATCTCTGATGACGCAAGAGGCAGTCACCGGTGAACCCAAAGCCACCACAGGGGTGGAAGTATGTACCTCCACAGACGGGGACGTGTGAACCTCTGACAGGGAAGGAAAGGAAAGAGAGCCAAGAGCAGATCAATGCATCAGCAACATTGAGGGAGAAGGTTGAAAAAGGGCTCTTTAAGCCACCAAATAAATGACTTATCGTAAGATACAGCTCCATATTTCTTGCCTATATTCCCATGTCTCAGTGAGACTGAAATTACACTGATCATTTCAAGATTTACATTTCAAAACAGCATTTTTAAGAGAATGGGATGTGAAGTTTGTATTCTATTGTCTTTGTTACTGCTGGCAAGGTGTTGCCATTTAGAAATGGTTATTCATTACAAAGACAGCACTCACCATCTTTTGTTCCATTCACAAATGCCAGCAGCAGCGTGGCAAACATTGCTATCCAGGCTGATGCCATGGTGATACAAACCTGTGAGAGGGGAAGACGTGAAATTAGTGATTTTGAAGAAGAAAGGGTGAAAGTACATTGCATTCAATGGAATCAAAACAACATTTGAAATTCCTGGCCTCTTATTGATGGACAACAGTGAATAAATAGTAATGGAAACGATAATGACTGTTTTTCCAAACCTGTCATGAACATGCTGTTTGTACTGTTTGACACTACAAGCTGACATGAGTGAAGATGCATCATACACAACTGACACACGTAAACTACGAGGAACAAAAAGATTAGACAACTGTCTATAACAAACAAACACTGGGATACTCACAATTCCACAGTCATAGGAAAGGTGTTAATGACTTAAAGACTTTGATTCTAAAGTCTAGAGATGAGAGTGCACCAATCACCAATGGCAAGATTGCCATCAGCCGATGCCCTCAGATCATGCTTGTGTCTCTGTATGGTCTTTGTGGAAAGAGAGAGGGCGGTTATTTCCTGTCTGTCATGTGGGACTGTTCCCTTCTGGGAGTTGACTGGGGTTTGTTGGGTTGTATTCAGGTACACTGTAGCAAAATTTGTGCGCTTCTTATTGGACAAGATCAGCTTGTCTCTCTTCTTTTTCTTCCGTTTGGTGCCTAATGAATACGACTGTTGTTTTTACAACCTCTGTGTTATCTCTATCCTGAGAAGGCACATACTGGTGACAGGCAACTGAAAACCACATCCTTGTGAAACCTCTTGTGAAATTTAACTAGGCCCTCATGGCTAAGATGGAGGATGGCATGATCAAGGAGAGTGTGTGTTGGGAATTAGATTATAGCTTGTTTGAGGGCGGTGACATCCTTGATTTCTCTCTTTCTCTCTCTCTCTTTCTCTCTCTCGTGCTCTCTTGCTCTCTCTCTGGTTGCAAACCTCTCAAACCTGCCCGTCTCTCTGCCAGTCGACCAAGGCTCTGTATGTTCTGAACCGTTGCCAAATAATGTATCACTTAGTATTCAAAATCACTGAAATAGGGAAATAACTGATAACATTACATCCTTGTGAAACGTCTTGTCACCCTCTAGCAATGGACCAATCACAGCCTTGCCCCCATTACTGTTATTTGGCTAGAATACATACGCCAACTGGGTGAAATGTAACTAGGCCCTCATGGCTAAGATGGAGGATGGCATGACCAATGAGAGTGTGTGTTGGGAATTAGATTATTGCTCGTTTGTACATCCTTGATCTCTCTCTCTCTCTCTCTCTCTCTCTCTCTCTCTCTCTCTCTCTCTCTCTCTCTCTCTCTCTCTCTCTCTCTCTCTCTCTCTCTCTCTCTCTCTCTCTCTCTCTCTCTCTCTCTCTCTCTCTCTCTCTCTCAAACCTGCCCGTCTCTCTGCCAGTCGACCAAGGCTCTGCAGGTTCTGTAACGTTGACAAATAATTTATCATCACAATTCACAATTCAAAATCACTGAAATAGGGAAATAACTGAGATAGACCAGCGGAAATTGAAATGTGTTTCTGAATTTGGTTACCCTTTGGTTACCTTTCAGCGGTCAGGAAATCAAGTAATAAAGTGACTGTAGATAATCTGAAAAACATTGAAATTAATAGAATGACAGTAAAACAGTTATGCCATGTGTTTGCTGAGTAGTTAGATGAAATTCACTACGATTGTGTTAATTTTCCACTTTGATGGCACATTTTCTGTACTGCTAACATTAACTTCCAGTCATTTTTGCTCGCATTGCTGGTGCCATTGTATTGACTTCTTCCGGCAATTATGCAAACAGTTATGGGATATTAGAATCCTCTTGTCCTAACCTGTATAGTTTTGACCTAGAGTAGGGGATGGAAAAGGCGTCTGCTTTTTAAATGGCACCCTATTCCCTACATTTGGGACGCAACCTATGTAGTGGATGCATGATGCGAGGCCAATGAAGTCTTCTTCTATTTACTGCTTATCAGCTGTCTGCATAAAGGCCTCCACTTCTCTCTTCCTCCTTTGCTGAGTTATGCCTTATTATTATTGCAGGGAGCTAATTGCCTACGGCTCCTAAATGTGCCTTGCTGCCTCAGAGGGAGAGAGAGAGAGAGAAAGTGGCAGAGAGAGAGAGAGTGACAGACAGAGCATGACAGAGGGAGAGCGAGAGAGTGACAGAGAGAGACAGACAGAAAAGAAAGTTATTACATTTGGAGTGATTTCTTTTGTCACCGTCTAGCTTGTCGCTCTCTAGCACCATTATTTAGTATGTTTGTGAACGTTAATGAGAATGCCAATTTCCTATTTTCCATTAAAGGAAAGCAGTGTTATGATATATTTTCCTTCTATAGGCTAACCTATCAGTGTAATATAAATATGTCAGGATGGTCAATAAACAAGCTTAATTTATGTAAAATGTTTGAGTACCTTCAGAGGCCATGTCTATAGGCATTCCATAGAATGGTTGGATTTTATAATGTCGTTTATAAGTATGGGTGGACTTTTGTGCCCCAAAAGGTTGTTTTTCCAAACTACCTACAATATTCTCACAAAAGCATGTTATTGTTTCAGAGTGATTTTGACACCCTTTGTTGTGTAATACAGCATATGTGACAAAGATAGAATAGAGTCGAGAACAATATTTCAACATGTTCTATACCTTGTTCCTCTGTCTCCCCTTAAACTTGTTCTTCTCCTAAGCCATTGTGGTAAATGTTACAACAGTCCCTCTTTCTCGATTAGGCAATATCTTCTAACAGGGTAACACAGTTAAAGCTGTGACTATTTCCCTTTTGTTTCTCTTCCTCCGCAAATCTTCAATTGTACTTTTAGTTAATTTGGTGAACATATTAGAGATGTGTACGAATCCTTATTTGACAATCTACCCTTTAATTTTCCATGAGAGGTATCTTCTTTGCTGGAACTTGACCTGAGACACTAGACTTCTAAATCAGTAATAATTTGTCATAAAAGCAAAAGAGTAGAAAGAGGAAAACAATCCCTTTTACATCCTCTTTTGCATATATTGACAGCACACAAACATATTATACCTATTACAGAATGAGCGATATACTTGTTTTTTCCCCATTAATATTCCAAAAGAGTATAAGTAGTATGAGTGCAGATAGTGATCAGCTAGTAGTGATGCCAAAATTGTTGTATAATTGTCACATTAAAACTGAAAAGGTCATGACGTCAGGTTGGATTCAAAACATTTCAAGTTAGATACATGTACTGATGACATAAGTCACTAAATCCTATTCAATTACCAATAGGTAAATCATTTGACATATCCACACAGTTGAACAGGGAGACTCAATTTCCTAGTCTGAGCTTCTCAGACTCACTCACTCACTCACTCACTCACTCACTCACTCACTCACTCACTCACTCACTCACTCACTCACTCACTCACTCACTCACTCACTCACTCACTCACTCACTCACTCACTCACTCACTCACTCACTCACTCACTCACTCACCAATAACAGATATTGTGTTCTATTCCCCCCCTCTCTTCTGTAGATTCAAGTGAATCAGAAGGAAAAGGCTTGGTAGGCAGTGTAATTCAGAGATAAATAAAATCCATTAGAGAGCAACACCACTCACCACACACAGCCCCAGCACCAGGAAAGACTTTCATCAGATTCTGGTGTAGATAGGATCAGATGGCGGAATGGAGCTCAGGTTTCAGGGCCACTTGAGTATAACAGCCAGCCACATCCTTATTTTGAATTCACCATATACAGGAAAGATGACATGACGTGGGGTGTTGGGGCCCATAACAGGAGAGATATGGAAGTCAAGTTAAACATCTTGAAATAAATAAATGAGTAATCTTAGAAACCCAGATGAAAAATCTCACATAATTGAGTCAGATGCTCGATGTTACATGCGTTTGTCTACGAGAGTCAAACTATTTGAAATAAAGATTATTATTTTATTTTAGAATTATTCACATTTGGAGGATCACAGGTGTCAATTGTCAGAAATGTTTGGGGTGTGGTTGAGTGTTCTGAGAAGGTATGTTTGTTCATCTGTATCAGTGTTTGACAATATTCCAAAATGTTTGTTACATTAAGTTATGCCACTTCAATAATGTATTTTGTTTGCAGTCTATTCATACTGTATCTCTGTGTGTTTGGAGATACAGTATGTTGTTCAGGCTCCAAGCAGCATGTTGAACCCATCTTCCTAAGCCCATTGTTTTCAGTTGTGTATTTCAATTGCAATACTATGTGCTTAATTAAAAGCAGTGGCAGACTGAGAACAGAAATGTTCCCTGGCATTTGTAACACACCAGACCAATTTCTTTCTTGAGGCCCCCACACCAGCCATTTTTCCCCACTCGAGGCCCCCATTATTAGCCAAATAATGATAATTTTGAAAAAAAAAAACAAGTCAGACAGGCCTAAAAATGGACCAGCTTAAAAGCAGTGGCTGCCTGTTTTCTCTCTTTTTTTGTCAGATAGGTTGTTTGTCCCTGTTTTTGGTTAGCTTTTGTGAACTCTGTCATCAACAAGTCAAGTACCTGTAAAAGCACAGTTGCAGTGGTTGTTAGATCTATCCAAATAACTGAGAAGTAAGATGTCATTTACTGTCTACTCCTTACAAGCAAACCTAAACCTTTATAAATGACAGCCAAAACCCAGTTTTGAGCTCTTTCATAGAAAGGCTCTAACAATGAAAATACATGTTCACACACACACACACACACACACACACACACACACACACACACACACACACACACACACACACGCACGTGCAGGTGGGAGGAGGCGAGATCAGGTGGGAACATTCTAGTTAATTATCTTTTATAGAAAACATATCAATTCACTCGTAACAACAAAAGCATTATGAAACTTCTACTTGATCAAATAAGCCTCACCTATCAAAATAGCAATTCACCTTTAACTTGACCAAATTTGACACTCTCTCATTGCCCCCCATACAATAACTCCTCACTTGGTCTTCTCACAGTATAAGCCTCCTCCCGCATGCATCCAGAGTCAATCCTCTCGCTTCGCCTCTTCCTCTCTGGTATGGCCTGGACAAAAGCTGCTAATTTTGCTACCAATGAGAAACATCTGAAGACAAATAGGAATGAGGTATTAGAACTATTGACTGGCCAGTAAAGGCATCCGCTCTTCCTGTTTGTCACATTAAGACAATATTTTTCATATAGAAACATGGCTTCAGATTCCAGTAATATTGTACAGAACACCAATATCTCAACCCTGACAGAAACCTAAACATTTTGAAATCCTTTCATATGCAAAGTTACTGTAAACAAAAAACATTTTTTTTTTATATACAACTATTTAGCAAAAACGTTGAAATTGAACTTATAGTGCATGAGACTATGTTGCATATCTACAGTTCCCTTATCTATGAACAGCATAAGAGTTCGATATGACCTCCTGTTCTTGAGTTTCCCACATTAAGTGTCATATACACCACTGTCTTCTCCAATGTGTAGTGGCCCCTCTCTGTCTGTCTAACCTTTTGTTGCCTTGGTAATAGAAACAGCTCTTAAATGTGATTGTAAACTGTGCCTTGACCCTCAAGGGCACTCGGAGACAGTCACCATGTCACGTTTATTAGCTTATTAAATTGTAAAATGATTTTGTGTCGGAGGCCTCGATTTCAAACATCGAGGCTCACCCACTCAACTTTTCATCTAACTACCGTATCCACGCGCTCCCGCAAACCATAATGAAACCTAACTGTTAATCAGAGGGCGCCAGAGAGAGAATTAAAGGCATGCATAACCAAGTCATTGGGTGAAAATCAACAGAGAAAAGAGAAGTAGACACTAATTAAAAATGCATTAACTGATTATCGTGCAGTTGACATATTTTGCTTGATCATTTTCTTTAATCAGCGTTAATGAAAGGAGTGCTCTCAATCTACTGGGTATTACATGTTACATCTCAGTGAGCAGTAAAATTAGCTCGGGGCCCCGAGCGACCCGAGCTGATGATAAACCGTCCTCGCTTGATTGGGATTCCTGTGTATGAACTGTATTTTACTGCTCACTGACTGTCTCTGCCCTTTAGCTTCTTACGCAAATTAACAGAGACTCACCCAAAATTAGACATTGTATGGGAAATATTCAGCACCGTATATTTTCCAGGGCATCCCTGTTGAATGCTTTCGACACCTTGTAGAGTCAATGCCCCGACAAATTGAGGCTGTTCTGAGGGCAAAAGGGGATCCAACTCAATATTAGGAAGGTGTTCCTAATGTTTTATACACTCAGTGCATATTTGTAATAGATGTACATCAAATCGCTTACTGCAAAGAGTAATGAACCGATAATGTATTCAAGATACAAATTATGGATAAATCGATACACCTTTGAAGCTCCCCTCATGGATTTAGCTATAAATTTTTACTATACAACATTTACAATATGTGACTCACTTGTTTGACATCAACACATAGTTTGTCCCCCTGACCCCTGCTGGTTGGCTGGATTAGTGTTTTTGATCTGGCAGTAGTCAGAGAAAATAGGACTGTGGCTGCATGCACTTCATAGCTGTCTCTGAGAAGCTTGGGGATAGAAATGGGAAGGGTGAGAGAGAGAGAGGGAGGGTCAGACAGGCTCAGACTCACGCTCCTGCTCCTTACATGCACCCAATCCACTCCTATCTAGTACCTGTCAAATGCTGGCCGCAAAATGGAATTGACTATTGATTTCCCCCTAACCACAGGTCAGTGGCGCTGGCAGCCTAGTGGGCTCACAGAGAGAGGCTGCTGTGGGAGGGAGGACAAGAGGAGGAGAGAGGGGACGAGGGAGGTAGGGAGTGAGGGATGGATGGGGGGAGAGAGGGGTTAACCACAGTCTTATTAACCACATTGTGCCTCCTGGGATTGCGTGTTAAGTAACTCCGAGCCAGGTGAACCTTCACCAGGTGTATTCCACTGAGTCATCCCACCTAGTGGATGATAGGTCCCTCACCACTTCACGCCTGCCCACACACCACGCATTTGACACATGATGTATGACCACACTCTCCTGCCCACACCTCCTTTAAAAACCCAGTTAATTGCTTCACTTTGTTCTGTCACTTACTTTCCTATTTGCGTCTGAGATTGATTTATGGCGTGTTCAGTATAACCTTATCCGCCTCGCCCTCTTTGCACTCCTCAAACTGCCTTTCAGTGAGAGATGAAAGCTGGGAGTGACATGTAAGGTCCTTTCACTGAATGCAAAGGGAACGGATTCCATGCTTTAATTAATCACACCAATGGCACATTCAATTGGGTTTCTCTTGCCTGCTCTCCATTCAAAAAGGCAGAAACTAATGTGCATACTGTATATTGTCCTTAATGCCACTATACTGTCCTGGATCTACTAAACAAATGGCCAGTGGGAAGTGGACATATCTCAACAGAAGACCAAATTTGAGGTCTGAAAACAGGTGCAAAAGTTTGATTTTGGAGTGTCATATCCCTTTAACATGTTGTAAACTGCCTATAGAGTGAATCCAAACATCTTGAAATCCCATAAGATATTTCCGAAGAACTCTGCAAAGCAAATTAATGTATGCCTTTGTTCAAATGTTAAAAGTCAGAAAACAAACTTTGTTCGATTCTCAGCACTGGTGTGGACAGCAGTGCAATCCAATATGAAAACCAGCTTGCTTGCACCAATAGATGGCACTCTGGTAGCATCAAGCCTTCTGAGATCAGTAAGGTTCGGAGGAGCAGTTGGACACATTTGACAGTAGATCATGTGAGTCCTACAGCAAATAAACTTGAGGTTAATGAAGTGTAGGCAGAGAGGAAGAGGCTAAGAGAGAGGATGTACTCTGCCCAAATTCTGCCCACATTAAGCAGATCATTAATTATTAAGCAAGTGAGGAGTTTTTGTATGGGGGCAATGAGAGTGTTGAATTTAGTCAAGATAAAAATGTATTGCTATTTTGATACGTGACACTTATTTGACATAATGTAAGATTCGTTCTGCTTGGCTTGTTACGAGTGTGCAGATTATATGTGTGATGCACATGACATCCTGGCAACTTTGGAGACAATAAGTAGACCAGAGCCAGCTGTTCCCTCTCTCGTGTGAGTATGCCAGATATAGAGTACCACAGAGTCATAATTCCCATAAAACCTAGCGGTCAAATAGGGAAATGGTTCCATTCATTCTTCCCATAGGGGATTTTAGAAACACTTAAAATAAGGGCTGTGTTTCGTGTAGGCTTACCCTGGCATGACATTTTGATAAGCGTGTATTGTAAATCTCTCTAGGACAAGGTGACTTTTATCAATATATTCACCTGTATTTATTCCCTCAAAATGAAATGCTAATTAGCTGCTAATGTAGCTATCATAAAGAACTATAAATGCCATGATGATCTGGACGAGACTGCTAAACTGAGGCAAAGGTAAGAATCTCTGGATTAACAATCTAATGTTAGCGCCGGAAGAAGATGGCTGCCGTTTTACAGCCCTCTAACCAATTGTACTATTATGTGTGTTTTTCCGCGTTATTTGTAATTTATTTTGTACATAATGTTTCTGCCATCGTCTCTTATAACCAAAGAGAGCTTCTGGATATCAGGACAGCGATTACTCACCTCGCGTTGGACGAACACTTTTTCTTCAACGAGGCGTTCGCGAAGGATATTCTACAGACTCCCGACAAGGCCCAGATCCCCGTCATTCGCGTGAGGAAGAGACGGAGATATCGTGGACGCAGATCCGGGTGCCTTGTAAGGATCCGACGGCGAACGAGTAAACTGCCTCTCCCATCAATCCTATTAGCCAACGTTCAAGCTTTGGAGAATAAAATGGACGATTTAAGATTACGGTTATCCTACCAACGGGACATTAAAAACTGTAATATCTTATGTTTCACGGAGTCGTGGCTGAACGACGACAATGATAACATTCAGCTAGCAGGCTATACGCTACATCGGCAGGACAGAACGGCAGACTCGGGTAAGACGAGGGGTGGCGGTCTCTGTATATTTGTAAACAACAGCTGGTGCACAAAATCAAATACTAAGGAAGTCTCAAGGTTTTGCTCGCCTGAGGTAGAGTATCTTATGATAAGCTGTAGACCACACTATTTACCAAGAGAGTTTTCATCTATATTTTTCATAGCTGTCTATTTACCACCACAAACCAATGCTGGCATTAAGATTGCACTGAATGAGTTGTACAAGGCCATTAATCAACAGGAAAACGCTCATCCAGATGCAGCGCTCCTAGTAGCAGGGGACTTTAATGCAGGGAAACTTAAATCCGTTCTACCTAATTTCTACCAGCATGTTAAATGTGCAACCAGAGGGGAAAAAACTCTAGACCACCTTTACTCCACACACAGAGACGCATACAAAGCTCTCCCTCGCCCTCCATTTGGCAAATCTGACCATAACTCTATCCTCCTGATTCCTGCTTATAAGCAAAAACTGAAGCAGGAAGCACCAGTGATTCGGCTAATAAAAAAGTGGTCAGATGACGCAGATGCTAAGCTACAGGACTGTTTTGCTAGCACAGACTGGAACATGTTCCGGGGATTCTTCAGACAGCATTGAGGAGTACACCACATCAGTCACTGGCTTCATCAATAAGTGCATTGATGATGTCGTCCCCCACAGTGACCGTACGTACATACCCCAACCAGAAGCCATGGATTACAGGAAACATCCGCACTGAGCTAAAGGGTAGAGCTGCCGCTTTCAAGGAACGGGACTCTAACCCGGACGCTTATAAGAAATCCCGCTATGACCTCCGACGAACCATCAAACAGGCAAAGAGTCAATACAGGTCTAAGATTGAATCATACTACACTGGCTCTGACGCTCGTCGGATGTGGCAGGGCTTGAAAACTATTACAGACTACAAAGGGAAGCACAGCCGCGAGCTGCCCAGTGACACAAGCCTACCAGACGAGCTAAACCACTTCTATGCTCGCTTGAGGCAAGCAACACTGAAGCATGCATGAGAGCACCAGCTGTTCCGGACGACTATGTGATCACGCTCTCCGTAGCCGATGTGAGTAAGACTTTTAAGCAGGTCAACATTCACAAGGCCGCAGGGCCAGACGGATTACCAGGACGTGTACTCCGAGCATGTGCTGACCAACTGGCAAGTGTCTTCACTGACATTTTCAACATGTCCCTGACTGAGTCTGTAATACCAACATGTTTCAAGCAGACCACCATAGTCCCCGTGCCCAAGAACTCTAAGATAACCTGCCTAAATGACTACCGACCCGTGGCACTGACGTCTGTAGCCATGAAGTGCTTTGAAAGACTGGTCATGGCTCACATCAACAGCATAATCCCAGAAACCCTAGACCCACTCCAATTTGCATACCGCCCCAACAGATCCACAGATGATGCAATCTCTATCGCACTCCACACTGCCCTTTCCCACCTGGACAAGAGGAACACCTACGTGAGAATGCTATTCATTGACTACAGCTCAGCATTCAACACCATAGTGCCCTCAAAGCTCATCACTAAGCTAAGGATCCTGGGACTAAACACCTCCCTCTGCAACTGGATCCTGGACTTCCTGACGGGCCGCCCCCAGGTGGTAAGGGTAGGTAACAACACATCTGCCACACTGATCCTCAACACGGGGGCCCCCTCAGGGTGCGTGCTCAGTCCCCTCCTGTACTCTCTGTTCACCCATGACTGCATGGCCAGGCACGACTCCAACACCATCATTAAGTTTGCCGACGACACAACAGTGGTAGGCCTGATCACCGACAACGATGAGACAGCCTATAGGGAGGAGGTCAGAGATCTGGCCGTGTGGTGCCAGGACAACAACCTCTCCCTCAACGTGACCAAGACAAAGGAGATGATTGTGGACTACAGGAAAAAAAAGAGGACTGAGCACGCCCCCATTCTCATCGACGGGGCTGTAGTGGAACAGGTTGAGAGCTTCAAGTTCCTTGGTGTCCACATCACCAACAAACTATCATGGTCCAAACACACCAAGACAGTCGTGAAGAGGGCACGACAAAGCCTATTCCCCCTCAGGAGACTAAAAAGATTTGGCATGGGTCCTCAGATCCTCAAAAAAATTCTACAGCTGCACCATCGAGAGCATCCTGACTGGTTGCATCACCGCCTGGTATGGCAACTGCTTGGCCTCTGACCGCAAGGCACTACAGAGGGTAGTGCGTACGCCCAGTACATCACAGGGGCAAAGCTCCCTGCCATCCAGGACCTCTATACCAGGCGGTGTCAGAGGAAGGCCCTCAAAATTGTCAAAGACTCCAGTCACCCTAGTCATAGACTGTTCTCTCTGCTACCGCACGGCAAGCGGTACCGGAGTGCCAAGTCTAGGTCCAAAAGACTTCTCAACAGCTTCTACCCCCAAGCCATAAGACTCCTGAACAGCTAATCATGGCTACCCGGACTATTTGCACTGCCCCCCCCACCCCATACTTTTTACGCTGCTGCTACTCTGTTAAGTATTTATGCATAGTCACTTTAACTCTACCCACATGTACATATTACCTCAACTACCTCAACTAGCCGGTGCCCCCCGCACATTGACTATGCAACGGTACCCCCCTGTATATATAGCCTCCCTACTGTCACTTTATTCTATTGTATATATAGCCTCCCTACTGTCACTTTATTTTTACTTCTGCTCTTTTTTTCTCAACACTTTTTTGTTGTTGTTTTATTCTTACTTTTTTGTTTAAAATAAATGCACTGTTGGTTAAGGGCTGTAAGTAAGCATTTCACTGTAATGTCTGCACCTGTTGTATTCGGCGCATGTGACCAATAAAATTTGATTTGATTTGATTTGAAATGTAGTAATGAATAAATTGGCTACTTGTCTTTAAATGGACAATTCTGTGAACTGTCTTGTGCAAGTTTTAAATTGACACAATACCTGTTAGCAAAGGGATGCTAGAGATGACGTGCATGAACTTGCAGTTTTGCATGATTTTGCATTTTCGAATCTGAGAGTAAATCGAGCCGAACATATTGATTAAAGTCATCTTGTCCGAGAGAGATTTACATGGTTATCAAAACGTCACACCAGGGTAAGCCTACACGAAACACAGCCCTTACTTTAAGTGATTCTAAAATCCCCTATGGGAAAAATGAATGGTGGAAAAAAGATTGGAACCATTTCCCTGTTTGACCGCTAGGTTTTATGGGTATTATGACATCTCCACTGTGGGGCTCTAATATGGAGAAACCATGAGCTCACATAGGAAAGCATGCTCACGCGAGAGAGCCCAATTAGTCATATTTTTTTAAACGGCTTGAGTGAACCATCTTCATTTCTCCACCATCTTTGGTTTAGGTGTCACGTTTATTTAGAGACAACCTCTGGTAGTTTCTGTCCAATTGCTTAATCTCAAGATTAAAATGTGGGTTTACAGGGACACAATCACATAAAAGAGGTGATCAAAAGTTGATGTAGGTCAACAAGCCAACTGAACAATTTATCAAAGGACATCTTATTTCTGTTCAAAGTGTATCTTAACCTACACTTCGGTAGACTTCAAAACGAATGATACATTCTGGTGCATGCTTACTGCTGGATAACTGGTCTTATACCAAAATTGTATAAATGTAGCATGTTGTTAGTCTCTACTTGGTCTATCAGTTTAATTTAGTCTAATCATAACTAAATAAAACATCTCAAAACATAATGGACATTTTATTTGAAGGATTAACTGGTCAGTGGGGGAAGAGCCATAACAAAATAGTGATTCAGAACACAGTGATGTCATGGATAAGTAAATGTACTTTAATACAAACACAGCATACATGTTTTGCCCTTAAAAGTGCATAGGGTCACCGATTTGCTCATCACTGGTATGGTTGGCTCCTCAGACAAAGGTTTGTGATGAAGAGTCAGCAAAAACAGGGATCCGGTTGGTTAAGATCCTAACGGACAAACTTTCCTTTGCAAACCAAAATAAAGTTTGTCCATTAGGATCTTAACCAACCGGATCCCTGTTTTTGCTGACTCATCATGACAAACTGCTTCATATTCTGCTCTTTGATCAAGGAATGGACAGCACCAGGGCCTGGGAACATAATTGTCTTAGTTTAGTGGCTGATCAGTCCACTCTGGGATGGTGGAGAGGATCTAGAGGAAAAGCCTCTACTGAGGCCAGGGCCATAGGATACTTTTTCCATAGGGTACAGCACCATTATCCTGGGGTCGTGAAACCACACTCTGGGCTATTCCATGTCTGCTGGGGACAGGCTGAACTACAATAGGCTTATAGTAACCTCGAATGTCCACTTTCTCTGAGTACTCAAACTGACCAGGGGCTACCATTACATTTGGTCGAGGCGCAGAATTCTTCACCTGATCAAAGTTGGGCTTGTGGCTGCTAATAAACTCTCCCCTGGGAGTGTGGGAAGAATGGCTGACAGAGGAGTCAGCCAAACTGGGATCAGAACCGTGGTGGTTTAGTGTAGAAGGTTTGGGTTGAAAGCCTCTGGGGAGGACTTGTCCACAGGCCCAGTCACTTGGATATCCTTCCCCTTGGATTTTACCATTGTGCTGAAACTCAGCCTCTTTGGGGCCATCATTATTTTCAGTGGTTTCTTATGGGATCAAAACTCCCATGACGTGTTGGTCGAAGATGGTAAGGGACAAACTGGGTCCTAGGGAGGTCCAAACCCATGGCAGCTGCACGGGCTGAAGTGGAAAGACGGCAACAAAACAGAAATGTTAGTGTAAGTATCTTACGCCGAAATATGACATTAAGCAACAACATTTAGGACATGCACAGAGTACCTCTTGCCATTTTGGCACACCAGGAACCTCCAGCAATGACACAGCCAATCAAAAGGACACTGCAAGAGAAATCAAAGCAATTTAATACAAATCCATGATCTAATAAGAAAACCATTTCTAAAGAGCCAGAAGTTTTAAAATACCTTAGATATATGGGCAGAGCTAGATGCATTGTTTCAGTGGTATGGACACAAACTACCTGATGACCAAATGATTCAAGCACCTTACCACCTCTTGACATATGCAGCCACTTTGAGCCTCAAACTTGCCTGTCTTGATTAACTAATTACGGACAGCTGGTTGTCATGGAGACCATACATTGAATTTACGCAACCATTAGAAACGTCTGCTTAACGGCAGTATTGTGGTGGTTTAACCGATCTATACTAAAACGTGTTCTATATATGTGGTTTAACCATCCATTTTTGTTGCATGCAAGTAAGCTGTAAAGCATTAATTGAATTGAACAGGTCTTTTGAATGTGAAAGGTTACAATCTTTAGGTAGAGGGGAAAAAATTGATCAAACTAATAGAAAAAAAAAGTATAATTATTAGCAACTATGGCTGGTTTTCACAGGCAGCCCAATTCTGATATTTGTTCCATTAATTGGTCTTTTGACCAATCACATCAGCTCTTTTCACATCAGCGCTTTTTCAGAGCTGATCTGATTGGTCAAAATACCAATTAGTGGAACAAAATATCAGAATTGGGCTGCCTGTCTAAATGCAGTAAAAGTGTCTCAGCTGAACTAGGATCAGTTTAGGTTTTTATTTCATAATGAATGGTGTGAATACGGGCCCTGACTTTCATATTAAAATTGATAAGAATGAGGTAAAAAGCTGAGTAAACATAGGTGCGCAAAACTTTCATAATTCCCAAATATATACAATTTCTCCAAATGTTTTATGTTACCATGGCAACGTGATGAGCTCCAAAAACTTTCCAAGCGCTTTCCTATGGTAGTACCTTGTGTAGATGCAGTAATTGCATTTTGCAATTAAATGGACAGAAAATCATGATAACAATCTGCAATTTGGAAATATTAGACTTAAAGACCCATAATCGCCTCAGATTAGATGACCGACCTCCCCCTCCTTGCAAAATATATTTGGTAACAGCATGTCAGTAAAAAATAAACTGTTTCAAATAGTAGTCACATTAAAGCCTTGTTTTTGGGGTTACATCAGAGACTTTGGAAGACTGTATCAATCTAATATGAGAAAATAAATAACATGATTAATAGTTTTATTTCATTAAAGGGAAGAAAATATTTTTATTTGACTCGTGCAGTGTGGGAATGTCTGACAATAAAGCCAAGGAGACGAGCAGAGGCATTTAATAATTCACCCAAGTTATTTCTGTCAGGACTGACAAGCTAAACTGCGGCTTGATTTAATTCTGTAACTGCATGTTCACCTTTACCCTGGACCCGTACTTTGGTAATTAATGGGGCCTACCATTATTTGAAAAGTGGCATTGCAGGTAATGGAATTCAAATTGAAGGTGATGTGAAACCAAGGATCTGAACGCTTGCTGAGCCAAGGAGCTCACCTTTCTGCTGGCCGGGGTGTCACTGGGGAAGTAATGTAGCCAAATGTAATGGTGCAACCTTTGGAGGGACCAAGGACGGCCTACAGTATTGTTCTTTTATAATCAGAAAGAATATTTACATTGTCATAGGTTAGCTTGACTGTACCTGCATTGCTCTGTGTTAATAAGAATATGTTCTTAAAGGGATAGTTCAGAATTTTGGCACATAAGCCCTTTATCTACTTCTCCAGAGTCAGATGAACTTGTGGATACCATTTTTATGTCTCTGCGTGCAGTTTGAAGGAAGTTGTTAACTAGCGTTTGCACAATTGCAAACTAGCGTTAGCACAATGACTGGAAGTCTATGGTAACTACTAGCATGCTAGTTAGCATTGGCTTGCGAAATGACCTCTAATTTCCTTCATACTAGAGGCAGAGACATAAAAATGGTATCCTTGAGTTCATCTGACTCTAGGAAAGTAGATAGATAAAGGGCTTCATTGCCAAAATCCTGAAGTATCCCTTTAATTGACTTGCCTGGTTCTTAATGGACTTGCCTGGTTAAATAAAGGATAAATAAATGAATACATGTATGTCCAAGAGCTCAAACCAACTTCAAATGTAAGTATCTTTGTAAAGGAGTAAAATAGTTAAATTGTTTCACCTTCAGACTGCTTTCCCCTCTTTCCCTCAAGCCTGTGATTGGTGGACAGTGTTAACACGATTCATATCCCAAGTGGAGGTATAGCAAGTGGGCATATTTCACCGACACACCTGCCTGAGCTCAGCTGAGCCCATCGGGGGTACAGGGTCAGCCGTGGGAGGGTCGAAGCTGGTCCCCTCACTCTGGCCCCCCTGGCCTCTGTCTCGCCCCTGGGGACCAATTTGTGGCTAGCCGGGGGTCTTCGATGTCACCTCCACAGGATTGGCCTTGGAAGAGACTCAGACCCACACTTCTCTGGTTAACCACCAGTCGACAACCAACCACATCTATTATGGAAATAAAAAAATAAAGGACTGTAACTGGACTGTATAGGGCACCAAATAAAACCCTAAACTCATGATTAGACACATAATTACAGCTCTCCACCAGAGATTTGTTTTCGGCTAATTTTCCCAAACCCATGTTCATATGTATGAAAATCAATTAGGCATTATAATATGCTGTCCTCCAAGGATTGAAACACATCAAAGCCCATAAGCACACAATCCAATTATGATTGTTTACTGTGTAGATTGAATTGCTGAACGTTGCCCTCCTAAGCCCCAATCCCTGAATCAGTAAACAATATTTGCCCAGGCGTCTCTTTTGTAGTGGTTTTGTGTGTGTGTGTGTATGTATGTGCGTGTGTAAATTGTTTTGCCTTGCTCACTCTATCGCTGCCCACTGAGGTAGAAGGCCTTATTACCCTCTTTTTTCAGAGGCAGGATAGCCTGAATCTTGAACTTGTATTCACATCTTCCCCCCATCCTCCTCCTCATCCTACTCCTCCTCCCCCCTACTCCTCCTCTTCATCCCACTACCTGAGCTGCCTGCCTGTGTGGTCTTTATTTCAGAGACAGGATAGCCTGTTTTGAACTCGTCTTCACATTTTTACCTCCTCCTCCCACTACCTTTTCTGCCTGCCGGTGTGGTCACCAGACACCAGGCTCTTGAAGGCTCTAGGGCTGGAGCTAGCATGAATTTCAATCAGCAGAGGGAGGGAGGGAGAATAGAGGGAGGGGAAGAGGAATAGAGATAGAATACAATAGGAATAGATGGCATTGAAGAGAGGAATAGTGGTAAAGTAAGAGAGAGCGAGAGAGAGTGTGTGTGTGGATGAGTTTAAGAGAGAATAATCTATTTTGTCTCTGCATTACCACAATACCAAGTCATCCAATTCATCCTGTGCTCAAACAACATTCATTAAAGTGAAAAGCAAGATATCGGGCCGGCAGAGTCTCGCACAACAATTAATTTGGAAATCTTATTTGCTATCCTTCTCGTCTCTAAACCGACTGAACAATGTTGGGACATAATCTGTCGTCATCTCTGTACTCTCCAAATGAGTTGAGGCGAAGCGCGGTGTTGAGACACGGCAAAGAGACAATTCACAGTGATAATTAACAGTGACAATGTGATGGCTCCTTTATATTCTGTCCCAATTAAGGAAGAAAACATGTCGTCAAATATCAGCAATGATATCCCAAAACAAATGCCGCCCTCATGGCTGGCTGTTTTGTGCTGTGAGCTGGGGTGCAGCAGGGATGTAGTCACATGTCAGGCCTAATTTAGATGCTTTGAATTCCACATCTGCAGCGTGCCACCTTCCCCCATCCTCCTCCACCCTTCCTCAGCGTAACTTTGCATTCAGGGACTAATTAGTTATGGCTGGTCCATACAGAGATGAGACTCAAGCAAGAGGCAGATAAACAAATAATCATGAATCAATAATGTTATCTTATGTTCTTTGGTGTATTACTGCCATCGAAAGAAAGTATATCAGAATAATTCCCTAGATGCACGGCTACAGCATGGTACTGAATATTGTAGTTGGAGTATAGCTGGCTGAGAGACGGGATGAATGCTGTGAGGTTATGTAACAACTCAAATGAACTCATCATCTGTCAAAATGACATACGATCTATTAGCTTTACCAGTCCAGGTTAAGATATATTTTTGTTCCATGTAACATGGTTTCTTTCAAAATGTTAAAGGTCATGTTTAATTTTACCCCCCCCAAACAATAATAAGTAGAGCATATATGTATCAATCTGATATGTAAAACATTTTTATAATATCCGACATTGTAAATTGGAGATAAAAATCGATTGTATACTGCTGGGCTGAACCAGCACAATAAAAACATGAAATATAATTGTTCTTGCTTGACATAGATTCAGGTGAAGGCTGTTGCAACGCTGAGCCATTTGACTGCACCAGATGGCTGTGTGCGAGTGTGTTTCTTTTGACAATGTCAATGAAGCACCGGACTACAGCCATATAGTTTTGAACCTAGAAGAAGACAGAGAGACGGGAGTAGGCAAGAAGGAGTAGGCTGAAATTGGTATGAAAAATGTTGTGTTGGTCAGAAAAGCATGGTAAGCTACTTAGTGAGTGTCTTCATAACTGCCTAGTTGGTTAGCTAGCTAGCTTGCTAGCTAGTTGCGTTTTACACTTAGCTAGCTAGCTTGCTAGTTAGCTAGCTAGATAATGAACTAAACTGCAATTATCATAAACCAGTATTATCTAGCTAGCTGCGGAACCTATATATCTGTCAGATGTAAAGAAAGCATGATTGTGGCATGTGTCAGAAACAATGCATGTTGGCTAGCTAGCTCATGTTATCCTTTACATTGCATGATACCATTTCAAGAGCTAATACTCCACTCATATAAGGAGTGGAGAAGCCCTATGCCACATACACCTGTCTAGTCCTGGAGTAACATCCTGTCAGAGAGATTGCGATTAGAGTGTTAGGCAGGAGGCCCTGGGCCAGTGGTAGGTCATGGGTGAGGACTCTCTCTCTCTTTCAAGCACAATCACTACCTCTATCCTTCTCTCCAGGTGCTACAGAGACAGAAGATTCCAAGAACCTCCAGAGCCTTTAGACCAACTACCTGCGATCTCTCCAGAGAACAGAGAAGTAAGCTCCACTCATAACAGTATACTTGATAGCACTATGTAAACCTCCTTCACTATGGCTGTCTGCCTGTGTGATGCTAGCATATTATCCAGGGCCAATGGTTGGATTTACTGTACTCACTCCATAACTCATGCTCTCTCCTCCCTATAGAAGTCTTGATAAAAACTAACGTGTCCATCCCCCTATCCCCAGGTGAGTCTGCTGGGCTATGGAACTCTAGAGCAGCACATAAAAAACCTGCCACCCTGTTGTCAGCTATCCGCAGACCGTTCACTGAGGAAGGATGGATCTATCAAGGCTTTCAATTGCCACATTTTGGGGATGACCAAATGCAATAAAGTTTTGTATAAACAACTCATTTTCATTTTTCAATTGTAAGATTACAAAACAACTTTTTCATGCCATGTTTGTGACGTTGATCTTCACATTTTTACCAACTTCTGTGGTAACTTAAACATCAAGACAAATACACTTAGAGCTTATGATTCAAAAGGTCTAAAATAAATGCAAGTCTCATGTCCAGAGTAAATACATTTGTATTCATGTATATCAGACACATCACACAGGTGTGTCAACTAAAACACATATACCAGACAAGATTAAAGAATGGGACAAGTAGACAAAGTGAATATAAGTCAGTGCTTGCGTCCGTAGCAGTTTGTATGAATTTGAGTGGTTACATACAACACATGTTGACAGAAGAGAGAGAGACTGTTGCTGTACTCCCAGGTAAGGCCCTTGCTTCCGGTACCACTGTAGGCCCCAGTATTCAGTCAGGCAGCTTGAAGAAGATGTCACCATCCAAGCCCATGTCACAGCATGCAGTGGCATGATAGGGAGATTAACAATAAATGCATTATGTACCTTTCATCACCAAAGCCATGTTAGCACTCACTGCACGTTGCTGAAAAATTCAAACCCTTTTGTTAGTGTCATATTGCAATCTACAAGTCGTGTTTATTCTATTTTATTGGCAAATTTAACTTGCAACATGCCATTCAAAACATCAAGAGTAGTGAAATGACAGGGTCTTAAATGAAGAAAGAGTCAATGGACAAAAGACACTCTTCACGTTGCAAAATCCTGTTCTGTCAGACATAGCCCTGTCTTCTTCTCAAACCCAGTGTTTGAATATTTGTGTCCAGAGGGCAGGGACAGATGGTGTCTGCAGTTTGTTGTGTGTAGGAGGCATCTATGAGAGGGACCACCATTAATCCAGAGCAGCAGCCATACAGCTGCCCATCGGAGAAGATTACTGACTTGGGTATAGATGTACAAAGGTCACCTAAGGCTGGTTAGTGGGATGGGGATTGATCGGAGGGCAGTTGTCTGGGCCATCATGGCAACCTGTGACTCATCCAGTAGGGTGGAACTGATTTGGGCAAGGATTTTTGTTAGGAGCCCTAGCTCCTATTATGGGGTGAGGGGAGAGCGATTCATGTACAGATCCATCTGATTAACTGCAGGCCTGTAGCAATGGAGGGGGACTGATCCAGGATCTGATCCAGGTTCAGCTGGAAGAGGCTATAGGAGCCTAGGAATCAGCTGAGGCCTGTGGGCTGACAGCCTGGTGGTGGTAATGTGGTCCAGATCCCAGAACATCTGGAGTAGCCTGTGAGCCATGCCAATGTGGTGGTGGTGGTGTTGGGGTGCCACTCTATAGGCTTCTCCTGTTGTGGAGCACCAGAGGCTGGTTGGCTGTGTTGTACCTTTCTTACCCCAAATGTGCTAATTCTAAGGAAGGGCAAGAAGAGATAAATATTTAGCCTGATGCCTCCTTTGTTCTTATGAGGGAAATGGTGCCAAACGCGACATGGGACGTTTTACCACTTTTCTAAACAATGTATCAAAATGAATGGTTCACCAAATAATTGGTATACCAAACATTAGGAACACTTTTCTAATATTGAGTTGCACCCCCTTTTGCCCTCAATCAACAGCCTCAATTTGTCAGGGCATGACTCTACAAGGTGGTGAAAGCGTTGCAAAGGGATGCTGGCCCATGTTGACTCCAATGCTTCCCACAGTTGTGTCAAGTTGGCTGGATGTCCTTTGGGTGGTGGACCATTCTTGAAACACATGGGAAACTGTTGAGCGTGAAAAACCCAGCAGCGTTGCAGTTCTTGACATGTTTAGAATCTATGGGTTGCTTATTTCCTTTTAGGAACTGTGAACAGTTTTTTTTTATAAAGGAGGGACTTATTGTGTAGACTCATTAGCAAATCTCAGGCTTTATTCCAATATTGGCATGCCATATGCTAAACTCAGAGGAGTGACTAAGCAGTCTTCGTGACATTTCCTGGCTGAGCCCTCCCACACTATAATTAGTGAGACTTGTACTCAGACTTGTTAGACAGATCTTCGTGAGGTGCGGCCACACCTTAGTGGTTCAATGATCTATCGCCTTGAGAAACCTAACGCAACTCTGACCTTCACCAACCGTGTCAGAGAGAGAGACAGCCATCTCCTGATAGGAACTTGCTGAACCTTCATTCTGCTCAATTACAATGAACCGCTGAGCTTTTATCTCTCCTAAGGGGACCCGAACCTTCTACTGCACCCTAGTGCCTTAACAAACTTTATCTATTTGGACTGAACAGAGTTGAGAACAAATTGAGAGAGAACGACGAGCTCCTCTGCATATGAGCTCTGACGAGGGAAGAACCTTCTTCGACTGTAAGCTCCAATGCCAGGAACACTGACCTTTTCCCTGTTTCATCTGTGTCATAACGGAAACCCAACTGAACCAGACAACATTCAGCTAAAAATACATGTAAATTCATCATTGCATTTAATTTCCCTTTGGGTGACACAGTGTTTGTGTAAAAGTGGTGGCAGTAACTGATTATTGTAAGACTTAGCCTGAATTACATATCAAAAACCAATGCTGTCCTGGCACTGTCCACGGTGGGTGTTAACCTGGAACCAGGCCGGTCTACCCCTGATTAGGGAGCCTATAGTTTCACTGCTGTGAAACTTGACTGATTTAGTCTCTCCTTCACTTCTCCTGTTTTCACGAATAAGAATGTCCTTTTAAAGTCATATCTGCCTATGAGTAGGCTACATAAGCCTATTCAATTGATCTATAGAGTTCCCCACATCAATGATTGTACTGCATTTCATTTGTATCTTGTGTCTATTAAGACAACTGTACCTGCCTCATTTCCAATCTACAGTGAGGGAAAGATTTCTGGCTCCCATGTGTCTTTTATACAGGTAACGATCTGAGATTAGGAGCACACTCTTAAAGGGAGTTCTCCTAATCTCAGCTTGTTACCTGTATAAAAGACACCTGTCCACAGAAGCAATCAATCAATCAGACTCCAAACTCTCCACCATGGCCAAGACCAAAGAGCTCTCCAAGGATGTCAGGGACAAGATTGTAGACCTACACAAGGCTGGAATGGGCTACAAGACCATCGCCAAGCAGCTTGGTGAGAAGGTGACAACAGTTGGTGTGATTTTTCGCAAATGGAAGAAACACAAAATAACTGTCAATCTCCCTCGGCCTGGGGCTCCATGCAAGATCTCACCTCATGGAGTTGCAATGATAATGAGAATGGTCAGGAATCAGCCCAGAACTACACGGGAGGATCTTGTCAATGATCTCAAGGCAGCTGGGACCATAGTCACCAAGAAAACGATTGGTAACACACTACGCCGTGAAGGGATTGAAATCCTGCAGCGCCCGCAAGGTCCCCCTGCTCAAGAAAGCACATATACATGTCCGTCTGAAGTTTGCCAATGACCATCTGAATGATTCAGAGGAGAACTGTGTGAAAGTGTTGTGGTCAGATGAGACCAAAATGGAGCTCTTTGGCATCAACTCAACTCGCCATGTTTGGAGGAGGAGGAATGATGCCTATGATCCTAAGAACACCATCCCCACCGTCAAACATGGAGGTGGAAACATTATGCTTTGGTGGTGTTTGTCTGCTAAGGGGACAGGACAACTTCACCGCATGAACGGGACGATGGACGGGGCCATGTACCGTCAAATCTTGGGTGAGAACCTCCTTCCCTCAGCCAGGGCATTGAAAATGGGTCGTGGATGGGTATTCCAGCATGACAATGACCCAAAACACACGGCCAAGGCAACAAAGGAGTGGCTCAAGAAGAAGCACATTAAGGTCCTGGAGTGGCCTAGCCAGTCTCCAGACATTAATCCCATCGAAAATCTGTGGAGGGAGCTGAAGGTTCGAGTTGCCAAACGTCAGCCTCGAAACCTTAATGACTTGGAGAAGATCTGCAAAGAGGAGTGGCACAAAATCCCTCCTGAGATGTGTACAAACCTGGTGGCCAACTACAAGAAACGTCTGACCTCTGTGATTGCCAACAAGGGTTTTGCCACCAAGTACTAAGTCATGTTTTGCAGAGGGGTCAAATACTTATTTCCCTCATTAAAATGCAAATCAATTTATAACATTTTTGACATGCGTCTTTCTGGATTTTTTTGTTTTTATTCTGTCTCTCACTGTTTAAAAAAACCTACCATTAAAATTATAGACTGATCATTTCTTTGTCAGTGGGCCTAACGTACAAAATCAGCAGGGGATCAAATACTTTTTTTCCCTCACTGTATGTTAGTCTAGTAATACAACTTTGAAGTAAATCCGTTGTTGCATTGAAGTCCTTATCGAGCGATTGGATTCTTGAAGTCTGAGAGCTCGACGACCATTCAGAATGAGAATATAGTAAATTGACTGTTGATTAAGACTACTGTTGATATAGGACTAATGGTATAATGGTTAAATAACTTCTGATATAGTTAATTCAAGGGGTTTCTCTATGTCAAAACCCGTAATGGTGCCCCTCTTAGATACATTTGGATAGGATAACTAAATTAATTAGATCAATTAGATAAATTAATTATCCCAGTAATTAATCAGTAAATGATCTACAATATCCATAGCCAAAGTCACAATAGCTTGTATGAGGGAGAGGGAGGGAGAGAGATATAACAAATAGAAAGAGATAGAGATAGAGCGAGAATAGGCTTGGGCATTGTGAGGTTCAACCCAGATGCTCTCTGCTTGGCACACCAGCTACATCCCACCATTATGGTGTCCAACATTTAATACATTTACATTTACATTTACATCATTTAGCAGACGCTCTTATCCAGAGCGACTTACAAATTGGTGCATTCAACTTATGATAGCCAGTGGGACAACCACCTTTAAAAAAAAAATGTTTTATGGGGGGTGGGGAAAGAAGGATTACTTTATACTATTCCAGGTATTCCTTAAAGAGGTAGGGTTTCAAGTGTCTCCGGAAGGTGGTCAGTGACTCCGCTGTCCTGGCGTCATGGGGGAGCTTGTTCCACCATTGGGGTGCCAGAGCAGCGAATAGCTTTGACTGGGCTGAGTTGCTAATTGGAAAACAAATATTCTCATTCACCAGCGGTAAAGCAGGAAACAAGTTTTTGTACGCTGAACTTTCCAGCCCTAACAACAATGGAGTGTTACCAAGTGTCGCGAGACAAATTGGTCACCCACTCCCTCCCTTCTGTTTTGTCTTTCTGCCGACAAGGGTTGTGCATTTAATGAGAGAGTGGTAGGTGGTCAGGGTGCTCATTTGCTTTGTTAATGAGAGGTGGACAGCTGATGTGTAAAACACCACATGGAGTCTATTGATGGCATCAACAGAGACACATGCATCACAAATAAATGTTATTGGGCTCACACCACACTGTGCTCATCCAAAGGCCCCAACTGGCTGTGCATGGGCCAAGAGCCAAGGATAATTCTCAGAGGATGTTTTAGAGTTATTATAGACATCATTTAAGATTTTACTCCCTGATATGAGGGTGGCCAAAAAGTTACGACGCCACATAAACTTTACTGGACCTGTAGTAGTAAAAGGGCTGATGACAGTAGGAGTCTCGCAACAACATTAGGTTACATGTTTTCTTGTGAACATGCAATATGGCTACCACAATAAAAGCAGTCAAACAAGAAAAGGATCTTGATGCAAAGTCTCGCCTGTTAGAGCACAGAAGGCCTCAGGTCTCCATCGTGGCACCAGCACCTGTTAGTCTAGGAGAGATGCAGCCAGGAGAAGTAGGGTGTACATGATACGGTGAACATTTTAGGACACCCTAAGCCTCATGACTCACTGCTCTTTGAGTCAATCAACAACCATGAGAGGTTAGGGTCAAGAGGAAGGGGTAGAGAGGGTTACAGTCAATCGGTTGAATCAAGGAGGGGTGAGGCATGTGGTTTAAGGTTGAGGATGTCCTACAATGTGCACCTTAAAGGTAACTCTGCTGCGCTTCATTATGCTCTGTCGTTCTGGACTCTGGGCTGGGTGGTGGTTGCTTGTACTGTTGCCAGCTTTCTGCTGCTGTGTCCCTCTGTTCTGGTGGCTCTTCCCCCATCTCTGTCAGATCCCACCTGCCCTGGAAGGGGGAGACATATGGCACAGGATCCTGCTATGCCACTCACACATCATATACAGCAGGAGCTTTTCTCCGCAAGTTGAAGAAATGGAATGTGTGTTTGTGTGTTTATTTCATATTTGCGTTAAATAAACAACCAACTGTATCATGCTCAGTCAAGTAGAACATCCATATTGTCTGCCTACAATCTTTTATGATTGTGTGATGTTCATTGAGCATAAATGGCTCTATGGTGGACATATAGTATTGTATCAATTAATGTGGTTTGATGATGAATTTACAGGTCAAATACAGTCAACATCCATTATTTGATAACGATTTACTTTAACTACATCTCCATAACACATTCATTACACATCTATAAGCATTTCATGAACGAGTTATAACAGGTCCAACCGCATTATTAAAGGTTAATTAAATAAATCCATTGCATATCTATAGGACATTCATGACATGCTATGCAGGAGCTCATATATGTATCTTAATAGATGCATCATTACAATGACAGTGTAGTGTCATCATTATGGCTGTTCTCAAAAGTGTGCTTCTGCCATACTAGTTTTAGTGAATATACCAATAGGCCGCATCAAGTACTATATCAACTAATCTAGTACATCACAGATATGACAAAGGAAACTAAGAAATCAAAATATCCACTTTTTTAAATATATATGTCTACATGTCTTTTCATTGAGTGAAAGTATTCTGAAGCAAAAGGCCATCAAAGCGCCATCAAATACTTTTATTTATCTATCACCAGTGTAGTTTATATCAAAGCAATGGGTGAATCTTCTCCTCTAGTGCATTAAAGCGCAATCCACCAACCATCTGGAGTCCAAGCCAAACTTTTCTAGAGGAAATAAAAGAAAAAGCAACGCTGTTGGATACTGCACACTGCACAGCAGTCAACAGTCGATTGGTTTTGCTGAATAACACAGAATTACAGTTTTAATTGGCCGGCATCCTTGTTGGTAGAGGGATACAGTATTGCACACACAGCAGAAATGATTGCGAGAACAACTCCAGCATCGTTGGGAAATGCCTTGTAAGTGTGTTGACAGGCAATAGCAATGTTGTTAGAGGACCGGTGGTTAAAGTTAATCTGATGGTCTGACGTTCTTAAAACAAGAAAAGAGAGTGTTCCGCAGAAAGTTTTTAAAGTAACAAAATGGTAGGAAAATGGTAGGACTCATGTCGTTCCAATAGGATTTCTAGGAGTCTGTACTTCCTGCTGTTTACTATAGGGTGACATAATACGTTTTTGCTTGTCACAGCATAACAAAGGATGATAGCCAGGCTTTGCACGTAAAAGGATATTTCAATCAACAAAGAAATGTCATTAGATCTCAGAGTCAGGCGAGGGAATTTACTCAATGCATTATGACCATCACACCACTCAATTCACATGCTGGAATTTAAAGCCAATATCAGGCATGTTCCTTGAACCATTCAATTGAATAGGTTGCATTATCATAAGGACAGGTATGGGGAAAGACGAATGTAATCCAGAAAACAACAAAAGAGAAACCTGTTCATAAGCGCTCATTGATAATATCCTTCTGCAACATACAATAAGAAACTCTCTCATGCATACATAATCACATCAGACAAAAACACACACATGCACACACACACATCCCGTAATTAAGTGAGAGGAATTTCAATGTGAATGACCCAACCGTATATTTCCATGCCAGTCCTCCCACACCAGCTCTCATCTTTAATCAGGTGTTTTGTTGTGCTAAATTACTCTGTACTAAAAAGCAAAGCATTGCCGCACAACATAGAGAGAGAGAGAGAGAGAGAGAGAACAGGGGACAAACAATGCAGCGGACCTTGATTGCTGTAAGTATCACCTCATGCAAGCAGCAGCCTTAAAGTGGTGCACAATCATGGCAGTCGCTACTTTAGTAGTCAGCCATTATGAAGCATCCACAATTACACAAAGCAAAAGAGTCCAGATGTCGATTGCTTTTTGTCTACCAGAGACAGTATATAGCGAAGTAAATGCATCCCTTTTGAGACAACTTTTGATTCAACTAAGGAGAAATTGCAATGTATGGTTTGAATAGAAATGATCTAGGTTTGATAAAATGCTATGATTTTCTCTATTGAGGACAGCCGAAGACAATAGTGACTTGATGAGCAACATAAACGTGGACTCTTTTCAAAAGCCTTTTCACAGCTTCATTCGGTCACACTTTAGAAAAACTTAAAGTGGGACCATTCAATCTTCAAATCCGCCAGACACAAATGCAAACACACAAACACCCAGCACACTGCCAAAACCCCAAACTTTGTTGTGACAATATCAAACTTGACAGGTAGAAGGGTGGCAGCTAGCTTAGCGGTTAAGAGCATTGGGCATGTAACCGAAAGGTCGCTGGTTTGAATCCTTGAGCCAATTAGGTGAAAAATCTTTCAATGTGCCCTTGAGCAAGGCTCTTAACCCTAATTGCTCCTGTATGTCGCTCTGGATGAGAGCGTCTGCTAAATGACGTAAAAGATGCAACAACCCATAAACAATAAATGTCTTCTCGAATGTGCAATAATTTAGTGCATTAAACACAGGCTCATAGGGGTTTAAATATTAATAATTCACGTTTTCTTTCAATAGTTCTTTGCTGTGCAAAATATTTAATCTTTGAGAGTGATATGCTGTCAAGGGAGATTTCTGATGTGCCTATTCTATTCTGGGCTACAGCCTGAACACACGGCCTGCTTTACCCAGCATGCATGTGTTTTCTCTCTTTTTTTGTGTGTTTCAGTAACAAGTGAATAACAACTCCAACCGAAACAATTCAAACAACACTGGGTTGATGCGCCAAGAGATTTCATCAAGCGAATGATGGAGAGGGAGTTTAGCATATCCAGGCATTAGTATGCTAAAGTCGAGTGCGAGTGTGTAACAAGCCGTTGGATGGGAAAAACAGTGACATTGCCTTCAAGTGGAGTTAATGTTGAATATTTCAGTTCCTCTTTTACACTGAGGAGCGGGATCCTCCAGAGAGCCGTGGTGAGCTTTGATTGTGAATGGCTCCACCTACCCTTCTAGATCAAGGTAAGTAAAGGAGGAATATCAATCAGACAGAGGAATCAATCCTCCTCATAGCCTAGTGCCTGTTGGTTCATTATTCATCATTCTCTCTGTCCATCTATCTATCTGCCCACCTATCCTCTATCCATCCATAATTATTTTTATTTTTTTTGTCATTTAGCAGACGCTCTTATCCAGAGCGACTTACAGGAGCAATTAGTGTTAAGTGCCTTGCTCAAGGGAACATTGACAGCTTTTTCACCTAGTCGGCTCCGGGATTAGAACCAGCGACCTTTCAGTTACTGGCACAACGCTCTTAACCACTAAGCTACCTACCGCCCCGATATTATACCTCATGATTTCTCCTAACCATATTTGAAAACATAGAAACATAACATATTGTATGTCATTCTATTTCTACGTTTGAAACCTTGTTTCATAATTTTCATTTAGAAATTGTGTGCCCTGCATGATGAACTCCTTGACGACGGTCAAGGGGTCATAGGGCAGATGAATATGACTGCACTTCAGAAATGCGTCCTCTCATTGCTAGTCAGCAGGCTTGACCCCTCTCGAACCCAGCCTTTAGAAAAAAACTGTGCCAAATTGTGGTGCCTTCATGATGAAAAACAGGGACACCATAGAAATGGCTAGTTGCTGGAAGGCATCACAAACAATTTCAGTTGTTGCCTGTAATTGAACAGACCGTCATACGTTTAGTATTCCAGTTAAAGATATGTATTATCTGCAACAATAATTATTTTGTCCCTCAACGCCACGCCACGCCACACCCCACTCCCACAACCCCTCACCACCACCACCACCTCCCACTCTCCACAGCATGCTTGTGCACATCTTAATCAATGTTAAGCTTGGTTGCACTGTGTCACGACTTCGGCCGAGGCTGCCTCCCCTCCTTGGGCTTACTAACCACTGCCGCCCCAATCATCATCACAATTGTCTTGTCTTGTCAATCACACACACCTGGCTCCTATCCCCTAATTAGTCTGTGTATAAGTGTTCCCTCTGCCCCCTTGTCCTTGTGGGTTATTGTTATTTGTGAGAGTAATGTAGCTCGGTGGAGCTACTCATAACATATTGTTGCCAGGGTAGATTTTCCCCTGTGCCTATGTATTATTGGATATCCGTTACAGTGTATTTGCCAGGGATGATAGTTTCCCCTGTGCCTGTTTCGTTGATCGCTATTTGAGCGCATTTGTGTGTCTACGAAGGAATAAACTCTGTATTCGGTGATTACCCTCCTGCGCCTGACTCCTTTCCATCACACTCATCACACACTGTGAGTAACTGTCCCTCACTATAACATTACACAGACAGAGTAATAGAGATCAGGGCCCATATTCAAAAGCATCTTGGAGTAGGAGCGCTGATCTAGGATCAGCTCCCTCCTGTCCACAAATAGCTACCCGGATAATCTGCATTGACCCTTTTTGCACTAACGCTGCTGCTACTGTTTATTATCTGTCACTTTATTCCTAGTTACAGTATATGTGCAATCTACCTCAATTACCTCGTACCCCTGCACATCGACTCAGTACTTGTACCCCATGTATATAGCCAAGTTAACTAGTCAGCACTTCCCCCTCCGAGGGGCAAAAATGTATCTCTGAAAATTAACTCTGAAATACTCTATGCAAAGTTTTTTTTTTTTGTCTTCTCAGGAATTCTGTCTTATTTACATTGGTCTCATCCCCCACATAAGCCTTGAGACGCTGTGACACCTTGTGGAGATTGGGCCTTGGTGGTCAGGTTACACTGTAAACTAGGTATCATCTGATTGGTCAATGGTCATTGGTTTTGGGTTGAGAAGGTTACAACTTATAAATGGAATATAATGCCTTTGTTCTCTCTCTTATCCTGTATCCAGTCCATGGAGGAAGGTTGTATGATCAATTCTAATTTCCTAGGCCCCTGGCCTGGTAGGCATCTCTTTGTGCTTTGCCTTCTAAATTAACATTAGGATCTATATGCCTAGAAGTATGCTTTGTAACGATTGTTGATGCTTTGTAACTTAAGCTCTATGCCTTGTATGTGAAACCATTAATATGACAAAGTAATTAAATATACTTGTATTTAGAATTCCATTCTCAGATATGTCTTCATTGCCTATTACTGTAACTCAACTATAGTGTTCTTGCATATTGCTGTATATTTTTTGGAGTCAGATAATTCATTTAATGGACTAATTGCTTATTACGAGTCGCATGTGAGGTATACATAATATACACTATAAACACAAACCCTAACCCTATGTCAGTATGAAGAGTGGATTAAGACTAAACCAACACTGCTCCTACACACATTTCAAATGCTCTAGCAGTGCTCCTTAAATCACACTCACTTCAATAGAGGGGTATATTTTATTGATGTGGTATGCTGTCACCTATTGAAGGTCCCTTTGAAGTGCTGTGATTGAATGCAAAACAAAGACTGATTAAAAGCATAGTCAGTTAGCAATCAAAGAAGAATGGGCTCTCGGTTAAATGAATAACATACAGTGGCTTGTGAAAGTATTTACCCCCCTTGGCATTTTTCCTATTTTGTTGCCTTACAACCTGGAATTAAAATGGATTTTTGGGGGGTTTGTATTTGATTTGTATTTGATTTACACAACATGCCTACCACTTTGAAGATGCAAAATATTTTTTATTGCGAAAAAAACAGAAAACTTGAGTGTGCATAATTATTCACCCCCCCCCAAAGTCAATACTTTGTAGAGCCACCTTTTGCAGCAATTACAGCTGCAAGTCTCTTGGGGTATGTCTCTATAAGCTTGGCATATCCAGCCACTGGGATTTTTGCCCATTCTTCAAGGCAAAACTGCTCCAGCTCCTTCAAGTTGGATGGGTTCCGCTGGTGCGCAGCAATCTTTAAATCATACCACAAATTCTCAATTGGATTGAGGTCTGGGCTTTGACTAGGCCATTCCAATACATTTAAATGTTTCCCCTTAAACCACTCGAGTGTTGCTTTAGCAGTATGCTTAGGGTCATTGTCCTGCTGGAAGATGAACCTTTGTCCCAGTCTCAAATCTCTGGAAGACTGAAACAGGTTTCCCTCAATAATTTCCCTGTATTTAGCACCATCCATCATTCCTTCAATTCTGACCAGTTTCCCAGTCCCTGCCGATGAAAAACATCCCCACAGCATGATGCTGCCACCACCATGCTTCACTGTTGGGATGGTGTTCTCGGGGTGATGAAAGGTGTTGGGTTTGCGGCAGAAATAGCGTTTTCCTTGATGGCCAAAAAGCCATCAATTTCTGTAGACTTCTCACACATCATCACAAACTTTTATCTTACAGTGAGGAAAGAGTAAACCAATTATAATCCAGTCAGTCAAATGATTTATCTTGCTGCTTTAACTGTTAACTTTCCTTTTACGACTCATCACCTTCAAGCTGTTCATTCTGTCCCCCTTTTCAGTCGAATTCATAGAAACAGAAAATACTTTGGTACAATATTCTCACTTCCACAACAATCAGAATATGCTTTGACTAAAATGAGTACTTTCCATGTACATCTTTTCTGTCAACAATCTTGAAACATACAGACACATAACTGCCATGCTGTGACTACACCTTTTATTTTAGGCTTATACCATACATTACCTCATTATAATTTTCAATCTTCAATGTAAGTGAGAGGCTTTCCTAATATGGACACTGCACTTAAAGCATTTTATGTTCCTAAGCATATTCAAGATGATTTATCAACTGAATGGAGCTGCAGATGGATACAGAAATAAACTGTTCCTCTTGTACCCTCATCATCAATGCTGTCATTTAGTTGAAAGTATAAGCCAAGTCAGGCTCTGTGTGCTGCGCTGGTGCATTCTCTCTCTCTCTCTCTCTCTCTCTCTCTCTCTCTCTCTCTCTCTCTCTCTCTCGAGGAAGGCCTGCCGTCATCAGCGTGCACACACCTTCATGATTTATGAGCCATCTGTCGCGTCTGATGTTCCTGTCGCCTCAGACAGGATGTGCCCGGCTGGCATGCGGAGCCGCTCGGTGCGGGCACCGCATGGGCACAGCGTGGGTAGTTGTGGGCACGCCAAGGTCCACTGTAATTAAATTACAACCAAGTGGGCACCCAGAAGTCCCGATAATCCTAACAATCATAAAACAAAAGACATTGGGGGAGAACATAAAATGGATAGGTGGGGGAGAACATAAAATGGATAGGAATGTTTGATGTTTTCCGAGATCCAAGATGTTCAACCCAGAATTGGACTCGAATCCTCCAAAACGAATACCTCACTGACCAACACAATCTCACACTACAAATATTTATTAAAAGTATTTCAGCAGATTTTGTGTGTTTGTGTGCGTTTTTGTGCGACTTCATTCATAGGAAAATACATTTTTTGAGGGCAAACTTCGGATCAATCTTTTAAAATTTATTAGAGCACTGCATGATGTGCAATGGTGTTGTTCTACACTGCCTTTTTTTTGTGTCCCACATTTATTTACATATATAAAAAAACGTGTTAACAATCAAATATTGTTAATCAACCATGTTGTCACCGAATTAATTATAATATATTAGTAGCCTTATGTTTTTTTTTTTTGTATTAATGCCAATACGGTTTTCTATGCTTGTTTTCGCTTAATACTTTGGGATACTGGTGCACTTGTAGTCAGAAAGCCCCTTTTTTTTGTGTAGGCAAGAGTAGGCCTACACGATTTTCTTCATAACGCTTTTAATATTTTGTGGAGTCTACATTACACAATTTTCTTCATAATGCATTTAATACAAGCCTCCACTTTTTCGTGTACATGACATTTCTTTCATAATTAATTTTATACAAGGCTATGTTGAATTTTATGAGGGTTGCCAGATTATTATTATTTTGTTTTTTTGTGGTATCGATGAAGGTCTTTGATTGGGGAAGGGGGATACATTTTTATGATGGGAAATTATAATACACACCATAACACACACACAAACATTTACACACATATACACACACTCACTTTGTTTGCACTCATGTTATAGCCAACTCTTGACGTTTGTATTTTTATAAAATACGTGTAACTAGTTGCCATGTATTCATTATCTTTAACTGGTTAAATATTTGTAGTTTGCATGTTTCAGTAATGATTAACATAGTTAAATAGTCATACATCTCTGCTTGATTTAGCTTTTGATATATTTGGTATTTTTATACATATTCTGTATTTCCACTGAAGAAAGCAACAAATAATCAACAAACTACTGTAAATAAATGGACACTACCTGTTATGAAATGGAAATGTCCATAAATAAATGGGGAGAAATGCTCAGTCTGAAGCCATTCGGCTATGGGTTTCAGAGCCCTACAATAATGATACAAGTTATATCACCTTAACCTTTTAACGTGTGAGTTCCAAATATCTCTAACAGTCACCCCAGCGCGAGTCTTTTTATGCGTGTGATGTCAGAATGCACTCACTGTTCCAAAATGTGATTGTTACGCAACAGGACAGTTAACCTGCACTGCCCTCAAACCAAGGCACGCTGCCTGCTAATTATCTATAAGTTAAAATAATTTTCAAACAAGTTTTATTTTCTAACAACAGTTTAAATTGAGGTGTGTTCTGCCTCCTCATTAATTCACATAAGAAGTAGACCATTTCACTGTTGCGGACAATTTATGTTTGAGGCTTTACTGAGCCGGATAAACTTCTTCAACGAGAGCCCAAGCACTTCCCCAGTATTTCCCCAGATCAAGTATGAAGACATTGTGCATCTCTAGTTAGAACAGTCCTTGCACTAACTTTTTCCCCCTGGCACATTTTCTGGCTGATGCCCGCATTGCCTTCATTGTTGTTTTCCTTACAGATAATAACTTTGGACATGTGTGCGTTCCTATCAAAGTAAATGCCAAATTTTCTGTATATCGTGTTGTCATATCTACTGTAGCATACCGTATGTATGGAGCATCATGTATTTACTGTTTTATTCACGTTTTCAAGTACTGGTGACAAATCATGCATTCCAATTCTTGCATAGATTGTAATGGACACATATGATGTGTGTAAAATACTTTTTTGAAGGATGTACTGATTATGATGAGCTAATGCTAAGGTATTTTCCAGCTATGTGTGGCACCATGTTTGTTGACATCATACAATGCATTCTGGTTGTCACGTAAGCGTCTGTCAGACCAAAGATGTTATAACAAGGGATAGTTCACTTGACTGACTTAGCTGAGGTAAAATCATTACGTCAGTGATCTTCAGGTCGGAAGGTCGGAAGGTCTAGAAAAAGGCCAGAGTTCCCGAGTTGGAATTCCGAGTTGGATGACCGTTCAAAACTATTTTCCCCAGTCGGGTTGCCAGCTCAGCCCCCCCTTTTCAGGGGTTTTATTTTTTATAATTAGCGTATAAACATATCCTGTGTTTGCCCCCCCATTTATTAATAAATCCCCCATCATAGTAATATTTCCTACATCATATTCCCCCACAATACCTTCCCTGATTTCTACCCCCCATGATGAACCCCCCCACAAACCCCCCTAAAATGCTTGAATCCCTGTTTAGCTTTCTCACTACGGTTAGGCTAGGCAGTAGGCTTGTATTTGGCGTGATGATCTGTGAGGTGATAACATTTTATTTGCTTTGTGTTTGTGAAAAACGGTAAACGACTTTTCAAGTCATGTGCTCTGGTTCTTGTATACACTGTAACAAGTACATTGAAGATTTGTAATATGCTGAAAAGTGGCCAAACTAAGTTCATATTTTTCAGGCAATGGGCGCAGCCGTCTTTGACTTTGACTTTGTTTATTTGCGTCTTATGGTGAATGGCATTCTGGGATTAGGGAGTTTTTTGCTTGTGAAACATAAATAAACATGGCTGCCATCAGAAAGAATTTAGCTGCTGTTAGCTTAGATGACATGCATCTCTTTTCCAGAGATGTGGTACATTGTAAACAAGTCTAGCTGCTAGGTCAATAACTTATGTTTTGTTTTTTTGTCAGCGCAACCTGGTATTTAGACTGGTTTATGGAATGAGTTTGACTGTGGATGTGTTCCGTGTGATGTTTGGATGATGACGTTCACATTAATCTTTTGCAATAAAAGGTGAAATTGAGGATAAAGTTGTGAAGACCTTTATTTCCCAGCAGTACAAAACATTGTTAAGATGCTTTTCAGACAGCAATGCTGTTTAGACACGTTTGTTGCATCATACGTTCTGTTGCTACTTTTCCAATCACATATTTCTGATTGGTATGCTCTGGGGTATAACATGTTGGGTAAAGTGGTATAGGAGAGTCTGACATATAACCCCTAACTTGACTTCAGTCTTCGCCAATGAGAACCAAGAGGGGCATAGCTTCATCCTTCATGACTGGGAAAGGCATCGATTCTAGGCTGTAGAAAATCCCACATCCATCTCATTAGATCAGAACAGGATGGATTTAAGTTTGCATCCTAAAAAAAGGATAGTTGTATTTTGCTGCATAACACACTTACATAATTTTTTCTACCCATATGATGTAGATCATTGTCAGGTTATTTGATATATAAGCTTCATTAACAAAATAACACCATGGTTGTAATAACAAACAGATCATTTGTGAATGTGTAGAATGTGTTTGTTTGGGTCCAAACTGGTAAGTTAACTTATGTGAATTAGACAGTTACAGAGGATTTTCTTCTGAAATCTGCTGAAATACTTTTTGTACATATTTGCACAAATTGAGTGTGAGATTGTGTTGCACTGACTGTTGCATGTGGTCAAAGAAATTTAATATAAAAACCAATTTGAGTAAGTAATGAATGCTAACTGTTATAAATTATATTTGACTTACTGCAATATGTTTATATGAAACAAACAGCACAGCATATACAGTGCATTCGGAAAGCATTCCGACCCTTTACTCAGTACTTTGTTGAAGCACCTTTTGCAGCGATTACAGCCTCGAGTCTTCTTGGGTATGACGCTACAAGCTTGGCACACCTGTATTTGGGGACTTTCTCCCATTCTTCTCTGCAGATCCTCTCAAGCTCTGTCAGGTTGGATGGGGAGCGTCACTGCTCAGCTATTTTCAGGTCTCTCCAGAGATGTTCGATTGGGTTCAAGTCCGAGCTCTGGCTGGGCCACTCAAGGACATTCAGAGACTTGTCCCAAAGCCACTCCTGTGTTGTCTTGGCTGTGTGCTTAGGGTCATTGTCCTGTTGGAAGGTGAACCTTCGCCCCAGTCTGAGGTCCTGAGCACTCTGGAGCAGGTTTTCCTCAAGGATCTCTCTGTACTTTGCTCTGTTCATCTTTCCCTCGATCCTGACTAGTCTCCTAGTCCCTGCAGCTGAAAAATATCCCCACAACATGATGCTGCCACCACCTTTAGGTGCCTTTTGGCAAACTCCAAGTGGGCTTTCATGTGCCTTTTACTTAGGAGTGGCTTCCGTCTGGTCACTCTACCATAAATGCCTGATTGGTGGAGTGCCGCATAGATGGTTGTTCTTCTGGAAGGTTCTCCCATTGCCACAGAGGAACTCTGGACCTCTGTCAGAGTGACCATCGGGTTCTTGGTCACTTCCCTGACCAAGGCCCTTCTCCCCCGATTGCTCAGTTTGGCCGGACGGCTAGCTCTAGGAAGAGTCTTGGTGTCCAAACTTCTTCCATTTAAGAATGATGGAGGCCACTGTGTTCTTGGGGACCTTCAATGCTGCAGAACTTTTTTGGTACCCTTCCCCAGATCTGTGCCTCAACACAATCCTGCCTCGGAGCTCTACGGAAATCATGGCTTGGATTTTGCTCTGACATGCACTGTCAACTTTGGGACCTTAAATAGACAGGTGTGTGCCTTTCCAAATCATGTCCAATCAATTGAATTTACCACAGGTGGACTCCAACCAAGTTGTAGAAACATCTCAAGGATGATCAATGGAAACAGAATGCACCTGAGCTCAATTTCGTGTCTCATAGCAAAGGGTCTGAATACTTATGTGAGTAAGGTATTTCCTTTTTTATTTTTATACATTTGCAAAAAAAAGACCTGATTTCACTTTGTCATTATGAGGTATTGTGTATAGATTAATGAGGGAAAATTATAATTGTAACAATTTTAGAATAAGGCTGTAACGTAACAAAATGTGGAAAAAGTCAAGAGGTCTGAATACTTTCCGAATGCCAGCCGTGAAGTATAGAAACATGTAATCTGCATATAATCTCTGCAGCATTACAGAAGTTACTTTCAATGACTCTGTAGACCTTTTACAACTGTGCAGCCCAGGTGTGACATCCTAGGTGGAGGAGGGCGACATCAGCATGCAAGTCATGGCATGAGAAACAGCAGAGAGGGAGAGAAACATAAAACCCGTAGCGAGCTCACTGAGATGAAAAAGTCAAATTATACACATTGTACAGAACTGAAATAACAGTGTTCATAACAGTTTTTCCAGAGCTCCCGCCTGCACACCACGTCCTTGTCTTACCTTGTGTAGTCACCGACAATATCATTACACTGCTGCAAGGTCACAGCTAGCATCACTTCCACCGCCAAAATCGTTAGTGAAATTAGTGTTAGCTTTGAGGGGGTGTCACAACTAACCAGTGTAAATTGGCCTGCGGGAGCACGACTCGCATTTGTTAAGTGGAGGTGCGGCATCTGCATACTCCTCGTAGGCTTTCTCGTGGTCATGGTGTCGAACATCTGGCAGCCATGTAAACAGGCTGAGGATTGATAGGCCCACCTGTGCCTCGTCAAAAACAATCCTCCTGGGACTCCTTCTCTGACTCAGTTCCATGGCTCTGTGTCTACGGAATTAGCTGGCATGGTGTTTACAGTACGTTGGATTTTTTTTTTTTCCACAAAATGCCATATGTTTGCTGTTACTTTTGCTATTAATTCATAGTTTGGAACATTATTTCACATTGGATGAAGCAGTGATTACCTGAAATACAACAACACAAAATCCTGCAAACCATATGTCTTGGGAATATGTACAGGTAACTACCAAAATAATGGAAACACTATTAAATGAGGGATACAAAGTATATTGAAAGCAGGTGCTTCCACACAGGTGTGTTTCTGTGTTAATTAAGCAATTAGCATCCCATCATGCTTAGGGTTGTTTAAAACAATGCTGGACAGGCATTTTGGCTACCATGGCTATGCCCCCATAAGATGACAATGCCCCCATCCACAGGGCATGAGTGGTCACTGAATAGTTTGATGAGCATAAAAACGATGTAAACCATATGCCATGGCCGTCTCAGTCACCAGTTCTTAACCCAATTGAACACTTGTGGGAGATTCTGGAGCGGCGCATGAGATAGCATTTTCCACCACCATCAACAAAACACCAAATGATTACATTTTTCATGGAAGAATGGTGTCCCTCCAATAGAGTTCAAGACACTTGTCAAATCCATGCCAAGGTGCATTGAAGCTGTTCTGGCTCGTGGTGGCCCAACGCCCTATTAAGACGCTTTATGTTGGTGTTTCCTTTATTTTGGCAGGTACCTGTATCTCTCCCTGTATTCAGCATTGAATGATGAAAACTATCCCCTAATATTTCAGAGTATTCCAGAGGTTATAACCTCAATGGCCTTCCTACAATGGAAAAATATGGAATGACTACCGACTGGCTACAGGGCCAGCTGATTCAAACCATTCAGAATCAGCAGAAGATATTTCTGCTCTGTCTTAATGATTATTACAGCCTGTATAATGGTTTTACATTTATACTGAGTATAATACAGTGATATTCCTTTTGATTTAGTCTTCCTGAGTACAGCCCTCTCGGTCTTGGTCTGAGAAACAGAACATTACTTTGCAGTGGTAGGAAACGCGTCGAACACACTAATGAACAGGCCCACCGCAGAGCTCCATCCCTGGGCCCTTGTTTGAGCTGCCAGAGAGGGCACATGGGAGGTTAGCCCTTTAAAACTCAGTCAGCCTGAACTGAGCTGGTCTCCACCACCCAGTGTCGGCTTCATCTTCTCTGCTCTGGTTATTATTTGAATGAGACCCTATTGATCGAAGATCACTGAGTGCTCAGGTGGAGATGCTTCGTTATTTTCACCCGAAACGCCAGGCTGAATTTCTATTGATGCTACATTTATGAAGAAAGGTTGCTCGCGGGAGAGTGTGAAAAGGAATGATGCGAACGTGGCCCTCTCGCTCGTGCTGCCTGCCTCTATCCTCATAGACGCATTCACAGGTTTTTCCACTCTAATGTGAAATAGTGGTACAATATTTACAGTACTGACGTGCATCAGGCTACACAGTACGTGTGAGAGGAGGGCATGTGTTGTGGAACTGGAATATTTACGATATCTCCAGCAGCATACAGATGACAGCCATGCGCGGCGAGCGAGGGAGGTACAGTAAGAACAGGCAGCAGCTTATTAGAGTCAACCCAACCACCTCCAGGTCCTTGACAGCTCCACTCTGAGGCGATGCCTGGTCGGTAGACCCATCATCCCCCTAGCCATGATTTCAAAGAGATGTCCCATGACTCCAGAAATCAACTCTCCGTTAAGAGATTGTTGCCCCGGGCAGACCATCCAACTCCTCACGAACCCAGAAGTGCGATATGACCTTCAGCGATCCGCCCACACATTCATTATTCATTCTGACTGGCGATCAACGTGCCAACACACAAACAAGCACTGGAAGCTCTACAATACAAGCCAGACTCTCAACAGAGGAGAGCAAGATTCTGAAAACGCTGGTTTAAGGAATTTATTTGACAGGGACAGTGCACATTAATCAACATTTCAGTGTTATATAAAAAAAACTACGTAAATGCAGAGTAGTTAGCAAAAGAGCTACATTTGAACAAAATCTTTCTGACCACCAATTTCTTTTCATCAAACACATTGATTTTGATTCAAAGTGAATTATGCATGACTGTTACTGATTTCAGCTTACCCAGATATCTGCATCTTATTGTCTTTGCTGGATAGAATTAGGAGGCTTTATGCTCACAGGGTGGAACAGTAGGCTAAACCACAGTTGTCTAGTGCAATTGTTGTTAGAGAATAGAGAATGCTGGTTAACTAATACCACGTTGACGTGCTATCGGAAACTCGGAACCTCAGAGTTAAAATTAACATGCTGAAAGTTATTTGCGTAGAGCTTCCTATTTATTGGTTGATTCTGATACTTTCAAAGTGGGAAACTCTTTCCAAAATGAGTTATCAAGTTGGAAATGTCAGTGTCCTAGCTCCGACTAGCACGTGAATGCAGCAATAATGCAAAGGACTCAAGCCAGCGTACAGCTATTGCAATGTATTTAGCCTATAAAATGTATGAGACTAGCAACTCTACTTAAATATGCTAATCTAATTTAAAGTGCCTTCAGAAAGTATTCACACCCCTTGACTTTTACCAAGTTTTGTTGTGTTACAGACTGAATTTAAAATGGATTCAATTGAGATGTTGTGCCACTGGCCTACACACAATACCACATCATGTCAAAGTGGAATTTTGTTTTTAGATTTTTTTTAAACGAGTTAATAATGTCTCTAGTCAATACACTGAGTATACCAAACATTAGGAACACCTTCCTAATATTGAGTTGCACCTCCCCCCTTTTGCTCTTAGAACAGCCTCAATTCGTCGAGGCATGGGCTCTACAAGGTATCGAAAGCGTTCCACAGGGATGCTGGCCCATGTTGACTCTAATGCTTTCCACAGTTGTGTCAAGTTGGCGGGATGTCCTTTGGGTGGTGGACCATTCTTGATCGACATGGGAAACTGTTGAGCGTGAAAAACCCAACAGCGTTGCAGTTCTTGACACACTCAAACCGGTGCGCCTGGCATCTACTACCATATCCCGTTCAAAGGCACTTACATCTTTTGTCTTGCCCATTCACCCTCTGAATGGCACACATACACAAACCATGTCTCAATTGTCTCAAGGCTTAAACATAATTATTTAACCTGTCTCCTCCCCTTCATCTTCACTGATTGAAGTTGATTCAACAACTGACATCAATAATGGAGCATAGCTTTCACCTGGATCCACCTTTTCAGTTTATGTCATGGAAAGAGCTTGCGTTCTTAATGTTTTGTATACTCAGTGTAAGTAATCAACCCCTTTGTTATGGCAAGCCTAAATAAGTTCAGGAGTAAAATTGTGCTTAACAAGTAACATAATAAGTTGAATGGACTCACTCTGTGTGCAATAATAGTGTTTAACATGATTTTTGAATGACTACCTCATCTCGGTCCCTCAGTCGAGCATTGAACTTCATACACAGATTCAACCACAAAGAACAGGGAAGTTTTCCAATGCCTCACAAAGAAGGGCACCTATTGGTAGATGGGTAAAAAAAATAAACGCAGACACTGAATATCCCTTTGAGCATGGTGAAGTTATTAATTACACTTTGGATGGTGTATCAATACACCCAGTAACTACAAAGATATAGGCGTACTTCCTAACTCAGTTGCCAGAGCAGAAGGAAACTGCTCAGGGATTTCACCATGAGGCCAACGGTGACTTTAAAACAGTTACAGAGAAAACTGAGGGTGGATCATCAACATTGTAGTTACTCCACAATACTAGCCTAAATGACAGAGTGAAAGGAAGCTTGTACAGAATAAAAATATTCAAAAACATGCATCCTGTTTGCAATAAGACACAAAAAGTTAAACTGCAAACAATGTGGCAAAGAAATTAACTTTATGTCCTGGGGCAAATCCAACACAACACATCACTGAGCACCACTCTTCATATTTTCAAGCATTGTGGTGGCTGCATCATGTTATGGGTATGTTTGTCATCGGTAAGGGAGTGTTTTTTAGGATAAAAATAACCGGAATAGAGCTAAGCACAGGCAAATTCCTAGAGGATAACCTCATTCAGTCTGCTTTCCAACAGACACTGGGAGACAAATTCACCTTTCAGCAGGACAATAACCTTAAACACAAGGCCAAATATTGTTCAATCCGGGTTTGCAAAGCTCTTAGAGACTTACCTAGAAAGACTCACAGTTGTAATCACTGCCAAAGGTGATTCTAACATGTATTGACTCAAGGGTGTGAATACTTATGTAAATTAGATATTTACCCATCCAACTTGAAGGAGCTGGAGCAGTTTTGCCTTGAAGAATGGGCAAAAATCTCAGTGGCTAGATGTGCCAAGCTTATAGAGACATACCCCAAGAGACTTGTAATTGCTGCAAAAGGTGGGGTGAATAGTTATGCACGCTTAAATTTTCTGTTTTTTTTTGGTCTTATTTATTGTTTGTTTCACAAGAGAAAATATTTTGCATCTTCAAAGTGGTAGGCATGTTGTGTAAATCAAATGATACAACCCCCCCAAAAATTCATTTTAATTCCAGGTTGTAAGGCAACAGAATAGGATGCCAAGGGGCGTGAATACTTTCGCAAGCCAATGTATCTCTATGGTTTTAGTTCAAAAAGTTGATAACATGAGTGAACCAAATACCAAAACTTCATGAACTTCTACCATGCATCTCTTTGGAGTGTATAGCCTCAAACAATGTATAGGTCTAAACCACAGGAGGTTGGTGGCACCTTAATTGGGAAGGACGGGCTCGTGGTAACGGCTGGAGCGGAATAAGTTGAATGGTATCAATTACATCAAACACATGGTTTCCATTTGTTTGATGCCATTCCATTTGCTCTGTTCCAGACAATATTATGAGCCGTCCTCCCCTCAGCAGCCTCCACTTGTCTAATCCTGTTAAGGGAAACAACTGACGTAAACATCAAGTTAGCCTTCAACTCTATTTCCTCTGCTCCACTGTATCATAAATAAATTAGTTCAGAGGTGATCAGTGTTCTTATCCTGAGCTTATTGAATATGCTGCTTGAAAGGGGCTCCTGTGTAAGCTTGCTTTCTGTTTGAGGGGATGTCAAATATGAGGGATTTGCGAGATGGATCGATACTTCAGATTTTGTGGTGTGCACATTGTAGGAAACTCTCAGCCTCAAGTTGGAGGGTTGACGATTGACTCAAGGAGGGGTGAAATGTGAGGCTGGGGATGTCCTAAAATGTGCACCATACATTTGCCACCGCAGCCACGTGGGATACAAGGAACAAGGGTGGGCTTGGTCCCTCAGGAGAGCTATCTACAACATGCTGTGAGTGAACTTCAAACATAAATCATATTTAAGATGGAACACAGGCATGTTATGCTTGATCAAATAGTATCTAAATAAAAGCACACAATGGAACACATAGAATATGAAAAATCTAACAAAACACACACACACATTGATCAATGTTAAATGTTCACATACACATACGCAAAGTGTAAAGACATATATGTCATACATTCTTATGAGAGCGTGTTGAAGTCTGCTGGGTGCTAGTCTGCAGTGAGAGGTTCCTGTGCTGATATAATTAGCTGTTCTTTCTTTGTCAATGTTTCTCATGAGAGACTAAACTAATTTCATGGGCAAAGGAAACAAATCTCTCTCTCAAATGCCACCGTCACAGCAGGCGCAAACCTTTAGCATTTCCGAAGTCAAACCCTTAATTACAAATAAATCTGGAACAAATGACATTCCCTAACCCCCTCCCCAAACCCCTTTCAATGTGTCTGATAGTGATGGAGGTTCCCACCTTGTTAGAGCATATTTGTCAAGTTCCTTTGGCACTGATATTAAATACATCATGTCATGTAAATTGTTAAGGTTGTAGCAAAGGTGCCATGGATGATGTTTGTTCTCTTACTGGAAGGTCATACAACAGATCAGGTCATTTCCATGTAAAAGGACCCATGAGCACCAAAATGTGAAGTTCATAGGAGCATGTCAAATTGGGTGTCAAATGAAAGCTAAGAGTATATATTTTTGAGAAATTAAGGCATATACTGTATATGTTTTTCAACCATTTTCCATCCTAAACATTTTTTTAATAAGCAAAGGCTTTGATTTCAGGTCAAACAGATGGAAAAGGGGTCTTAGAAAATATATACCAGAACAAGTCTTAAAGGTATTAGAAATACATCAAAACACAGTAATGTTGAAGTAAAGACCCCTACCAACTAATATCAACACTTCTATTTAGTTTTGGAGAAATGTTTCTGCCTTCTGTAAGTTTAAGAAACATTGCCTTGTGCCTTGAAATTCCAGAACCCCCCCCCCCACATACCTTTAAAATATTTTCTAATTTCTCTTCCTCATGAGGGAGGATAATGAAAGTTCCCAGAAGTAACAAGTAAAGGTAGACCTATCAATTAGTTAGTGTTTTAACTGATATCAATTAAGTTATAAAAAAATAATAATCAGTAACGGAATTTCTGCAATTGGAAATCATAGTATTCGCAAACCACAGTTGGAAATGTATAGTTCAATACAGTACTGTACAGTAGAGTAGAGTTCAGTACAGTACACAGTAGAACACACTAGAGTTGAGTACACTATAATGTACTGTATTGTAATATACTATACTGTACTGTACTGAACTCTACTGTACTCTACTGTACTGTATACTCTACCTTTTTTCTACTGTACTGAACTATACTCTAGGGTTCTGTGCTGCACTGTACTATACTGTACTGAGCTCTATTGTGCTGTACTTTGATGTCCAAACTTGTGAAACATGAACGCCTATGATTGGTTTGGATTTGGCCCACTCAGGACCAACCAAATCTGGTCTTGTTTGGGGGCAGAGCTCATTAAAATAATAGCCAGTGTGTAGAATAATATTGCATATTTATATATTTGTGTACCTATTCAGGATACATCACCATGAAGAGAATGACATTCATATCCATAATTACAGTGGCTTGCAAAAGTATTCACCCCCCTTGGCATTTTTCCTATTTTGTTTCCTTACAACCTGGAAATAAAATGGATTTTTTTGGGGTTTGAATAATTTGATTTACACAACATGCCTACCATTTTGAAGATAAAAAATATTTTTTATTGTGAAACAATAAATAAATAAGACAAAAAAAACAGAAAACTTGAGCGTGCATAACTATTCACCCCCCCTGGGATTTTGCCCATTCTTCAAGGCAAAACTGCTCCAGCTCCTTCAAGTTGGATGGGTTCTGCTGGTATACAGCAATCTTTAAGTCATACCACAGATTCTCAATTGGATTGAGGTCTGGGCTTTGACTAGGCCATTCCAAGACATTTAAATGTTTCCCCTTAAACCACTCGAGTGTTGCTTTAGCAGTATGCTTAGGGTCATTGTCCTGCTGGAAGGTGAACCTTCATCCCAGTCTCAAATCTCTGGAAGACTGAAACAGGATTCCCTCAAGAATTTCCCTGTATTTAGCGCCATCGATCATTCCTTCAATTCTGACCAGTTTCCCAATCCCTGCCGATGAAAAACATCCCCACAGCATGATGCTGCCACCACCATGCTTCAGTGTGGGGATGGTGTTCTCGTGGTGATGAGAGGTGTTTGGTTTGCGCCAGACATAGCGTTTTCCTTGATGGCCAAAACGCTCAATTTGTCTCATCTGACCAGAGTACCTTCTTCCATATGTTTGGGGAGTATCCCACATGCCTTTTGGCGAACACCAAACGTGTTTGCTTATTTTTTTCTTTAAGTAATGGCTTTTTCCTGGCCACTCTTCCGTAAAGCCCAGCTCTGTGGAGTGTACGGCTTAAAGTGGTCCTATGGACAGATACTCCAATCTCCGCTGTGGAGCTTTGCAGCTCCTTCAGGGTTATCTTTGGTCTCTTTGTTGCCTCTCTGATTAATGCCCTTCTTGCCTGGTCCGTGAGTTTTGGTGGGCGGCCCTCTCTTGGCAGATTTGTTGTGGTGCCATATTCTTTCCATTTTTTAATAATGGATTTAATGGTGCTCCGTGGGATGTTCAAAGTTTCTGATTTTTTTTTATAACCCAACCCTGATCTGTACTTCTCCACAACTTTGTTCCTGACCTGTTTGGAGAGCTCCTTGGTCTTCATGGTGCCGCTTGCTTGGTGGTGCCCATTGCTTAGTGGTGTTGCCTTTCAGGCAGGTGTATATATACTGAGATCATGTGACACTTAGATTGCACACAGGCGGACTTTATTTAACTAATTATCTGACTTCTGAAGGTAAGTTGTAATGCAACAAAATAGGAAAAACGGCAAGGGGGATGAATACTTTTGCAAGGCACTGTATGCATTTCTGTGTAGTACAGATCAGTGACCCATGATGAAATTCCATTATCGCAATTCCGTTACCGGGTATACAGTGGGGAAAAAAAATATTTAGTCAGCCACCAATTGTGCAAGTTCTCCCACTTAAAAAGATGAGAGAGGCCTGTAATTTTCATCATAGGTACACGTCAACTATGACAGACAAAATTAGATTTTTTTTTTGAAAATTACAGGCCTCTCTCATCTTTTTAAGTGGGAGAACATGCACAATTGGTGGCTGACTAAATACTTTCCCCCCCCCACTGTAAATCCACTTCACTTACTGTAGTTCAATAACCAACATTTTTTCAAAGTCAATGTGTCTTGTCATAGCTGACACCCCATTCTTTCTTCAGACAACGTTGACTCTTAATTCGAAGCAGATATTTAACAGAGGTTTTGGAAAACGTGGACACAAAACTGAGGGGTATTTGATCTTCCAGTAAATGTGTTTTTGTTAAACTTTGAAATCAATGGTTTTTGTTTGGCATTCATTTTAAGTCTCCGTGCAATTTCGTAACTGGAATTGCCCATAAAGTGAACTATGCCAATACTGTGACTACATGCCACTATGAGGGAAATAATGCTATACTGTTATATTAGTGAGTTTATTATGCGTCACCATAATCCAAACAGTTTTCTTAGCAGATTAAGTGGGGGAAAAACATTTAACGACTACTCAAAATCATTACGCATGGAGGCACGAACACATTGAGACATGCACCCACAGAAGGTCAAGCAGTGGTGGGATTAATCATAAACCATATGACTGCAGGTGTAACAGCTCCCAGCCTCCCAGCATGCACATTAAGCATTAAACATTTGATGTTGTTCTCAGCCAAATATGAGCATAAATGACGACAGAGGAAAAGGTCGCTGAAAAACTAAGCTCAACACTGAACCCTTTTCAAACGTGACATTCTTGGCACTTCCACACAACCTTTAGTAATTTCTATTTACTTCATATTTTCTCAGCTCTTGCTCTTGCTGACAGGCTGGACCCACCCTGGAGGTGACTGTTTTTTTCCATAGCGCACACTTTATGATTGCATCACATACAGTATTCCCATGATTCCGGAGAGGATCAGTGGGAGATTAGTAACACAGAAAGAAGCCGAATCAGCAATCAGAATGACACTTTGCCTTCTTGCCACTCAACGAGAACCTCAGCATGTGTGGATGCAGCAGTCACCTCTCGCCACCTCCAATACCCAAACGCACACCTGAAAGCCCTGTGACTTCTGATCTGTGGTTTTACCTCTCAATACACCTGCCTCTCCCTGCTGTTGCTTACATTACCTCTAGATGGCAATGTGCAGCTGTTTCTAATATGTTGTGAAAGGAAATAAGTGCAGTTTGGATCCACTGCTGTGAGTTTGGACTGGGAGCCACACTTGAATGCCTCATTTCACTTATGCTAACCCTCTTTCAGTTATATCTGGTTCTCATTACCAATTGTGCTAAGATAAAAGGATACTTCTGGGGTCTAAGGGGTCAATGAGAGATAAAACATTGCCCATAGTCGAATTTGGAGAGCACTCATGTCAACAGCATACTCAAAATGTTTGTCGGTGTCAATACAATGATAAGCAATTTTTTGCTCAACACGTCTGATGATATATTGATGAAAGAAGATAAACATATAGATAAATTAATGTTTACCTGTGGGAATTACTCCAGTTAACCCCTAAACAAGTCCTGTCAAGGTCACGTTATTTATACAGTAGGTCATATTTGGCACTGATCCTTTTCTACTCTCTAAATTCAATCTCATCCTGCTTATTATACAGATAAGGTTTAGCTATGACCCTTATGGATACATTAGTCCCTTTCTCACCCCTCTGTCCTCTCTTTCGTCCCTCTTCTCGCTCTGCAGAGGGGACAAAGAAAAGAGGGAACCGTGGCATGCACAAACCATTATTTGCAGACCGCTACAAACCAAAAATGAGAAATCACACACCCTTTTCTTTTGCAAAACTGCCTATTTTATATCTGATTTTAGAACGCATATAAGAGTGTCCATAAAATACATAACATGGTTTTACTACCCTATAAAACAGTCTGCAGATATTACAGTGCAGATCATTCTGGCTTCATTCAACGAAACAGCGATTGAATAAGAGCGCTCATGAAAGGACTGGATAAAAAAGCCTCTAAAATGTTGTGGGCTAAGGTCCGGTGCTCCACTAGTCCTTATAACATCCCCCCTCTCTCCAGCATGTGCTGCGGTCCACTACACAGACACCCCCTGCCTCTGGCCCCGCTGTTGAAGCCGAGCGAATTCTCCAATAACACATTCAATAGCTTACAGAGTAAGAGCTTCTCGTGGTATCAAACAGTCATGCTTCTCTATTGCAGCATCTCAGATTGCCAATTTACTAATTACATAGTGCTGTGATGTTACACCATATTCCTTAGATTAGAGGCAGGTTTTGAGTGTGATATGGGCCTTGCCCAATGCTTAAGAGATATACAGTATCTGGCTTCATTCTCCAATAGGTGGGTGGAAAACCCTGCAGAATAAAGTAGAGCAGACAATACAAATGTACTGCACATCCATTACATTTACATTTTAGTCATTTAGCAGACGCTCTTATCCAGAGCGACTTACAGTTAGTGAGTGCATACATTTTCATACTGGTCCCCCGTGGGAAACGAACCCACAACCCTGGCGTTGCAAGCACCATACACTACCAACTGAGCTACAGGGGACTATAGCGCCTTAAGATAGTATTCACACCCCTTGACTTTTTCCACATTTTGTTGTGTTACAGCCTCAATTTAAAAATCCTTAAATTTAGCTTTTGTGTCACTGGCCTACACACAATACCCCATCATGTCAAATTAGAATCATGTTTAGAAATGTGTACACATTTATAAAAAATGAAAAGCTAAAATGTCTTGAGTCAATAAGTATTCAACCCCTATGTTATGGCAAGCCTAAATAAGTTCAGGAGTAAAGATTGTCTTAACAAGTCACATAATACATTGCAGGGACTCACTCTGTGTGCAATAATAGTGTTTAACATGATTTTTGAATGACTACCTCATCTCTGTACCCCACACATACAATTATCTATAAGGTCCATCAGTCGAGCAGTGAATTTCAAACACAGATTTAATCACAAAGACCAGGGAGGTTTTCCAATGCCTCGCAAAGAACGGGACCTATTGGTAGATGGGTAAAAACAGACATTAAATATCCCTTTGAGCATGGTGAAGTTATTAATTACACTTTGGATGGTGTATCAATACACCCAGTCACTACAAAGATACAGGCATCCTTCGTAACTCAGTTGCCGGAGAGTAAAGAAACCGCTCAAGGATTTCACCATGAGGCCAATGGTGACTTTAAAACAGTTACAGTTAAAACAGTGGAGGCTGCTGAGGGGAGGACGGCTCATAATAATGGCTGGAACGGCATCAAGCCATTCGTTTGATGTATTTGATACCATTCTACTCATTCCTCACCAGCCATTACCACGAGCCACCAACCTCCTGTACGCCACAATACTAACCTAAATGAAATATTGAAAAGAAGAATTCCTGTACAGAATACAAATATTCCAAAACATGCATCCTGTTTGCAATAAGGCACTAAAGTAAAACTGCAAAAAATGTGACAAAGAAATGAACTTGTGTCCTGAATACAAGCGTTATGTTTGGGGCCAATCCAACACATCACTGAGTGATGTGTTGTTTGGGTTATGTTTGGGTGTGCTTGTCATCGGCAAGGACTAGGGATAATTTTTTATGTCGGGGGAATAGAGCTAAGCACAGGGAAAATCCTAGAGGAAAACCTGGTTCAGTCTGCTTTCCAACAGACACTGGGAGACATATTCACCTTTCAGCAGGACAATAATCTAAAACACAAGGCCAAATATACACTGAAGTTGCTTACCAAGACAACATTGAATGTTCCTGAGTGGCCAAGTCACAGTTTTGTCTTAAATCGGCTTGAAAATCAATGGCAAGACTTGAAAATGGCTGTCTAGCAATGCTCAACAACCAACTTGACTGACTTTGAAGAATTTCTAAAACAATAATGTGCAAATATTGTGGAATGCAGGTGTGCAAAGCTCTTAGAGACTTACACAGAAAGATTCACAGCTGTAATCACTGCCAAAGGTGATTCTAACATACAGTGGGGGAAAAAAAGTATTTAGTCAGCCACCAATTGTGCAAGTTCTCCCACTTAAAAAGATGAGAGAGGCCTGTAATTTTCAACATAGGTACACGTCAACTATGACAGACAAAATGAGAAAAAATATCAAATTATGGTGGAAAATAAGTATTTGGTCAATAAAAGTTTCTCAATACTTTGTTATATACCCTTTGTTGGCAATGACACAGGTCAAACGTTTTCTGTAAGTCTTCACAAGGTTTTCACATACTGTTGCTGGTATTTTGGCCCATTCCTCCATGCAGATCTCCTCTAGAGCAGTGATGTTTTGGGGCTGTCGCTGGGCAACACGGACTTTCAACTCCCTCCAAAGATTTTCTATGGGGTTGAGATCTGGAGACTGGCTAGGCCACTCCAGGACCTTGAAATGCTTCTTACGAAGCCACTCCTTCATTGCCCGGGCGGTGTGTTTGGGATCATTGTCATGCTGAAAGACCCAGCCACGTTTCATCTTCAATGCCCTTGCTGATGGAAGGAGGTTTTCACTCAAAATCTCACGATACATGGCCCCATTCATTCTTTCCTTTACACGGATCAGTCGTCCTGGTCCCTTTGCAGAAAAACAGCCCCAAAGAATGATGTTTCCACCCCCATGCTTCACAGTAGGTATGGTGTTCTTTGGATGCAACTCAGCATTCGTTGTCCTCCAAACACGACGAGTTGAGTTTTTACCAAAAAGTTATATTTTGGTTTCATCTGACCATATGACATTCTCCCAATCCTCTTCTGGATCATCCAAATGCACTCTAGCAAACTTCAGACGGGCCTGGACATGTACTGGCTTAAGCAGGGGGACACATCTGGCACTGCAGGATTTGAGTCCCTGGTGGCGTAGTGTGTTACTGATGGTAGTGTTACGAACCCCGTGGCTTTAAACGTCTAGGGTGGATGGACAAGAGACCCGTAACATAATTCATGCGAATTAGAAGCGTGACATGGAACAGTGAGAACAAAAACTACACGACAACCATAAACTACCGTCAAACATAAAAGGTTTATTTTTGAACACACGGTAAAGGTTTGGGAAAAAGGGCTGAGCAGGACCCAAGAAATGAAACAATAGTGTAAAAAAAACCTAAACTGATCTTGCCTGCCTCAAGAACCGCTAAGCTACTGCTAATCATACAAAAATACAATGGGTGGTCCGCTCAGGTCGATCTAGTGTTTTTAGACAGTTTTCTTCCTACGGGTAATGTACGCCCAAGGGCAACTTGCTTAAATTCCCCTTTTCCCAGAAACACACAAAGTTACCAAACAGAGTAACCAGCAACTTAGTGAGTAAACAAAACACAGGACACCACAGTATCCATACTCACATACAGAAATTAGTCTCTAGCAAAATTACCAAACAGAGTAACCAGCAACTTAGTGAGTACACAAAACACAGGACACCACAGTATCCATACTCACATACGGAAATAGTCTCTACTAACAAACACAACTGACCGGCTTTTAAACAATGGGATGTGTGATTGAAAAACCAGAAACAGGTGGTGCAATGCAGAGGAATGTTCACTGATTGGTCCACCTTAGCAATCAGCAGACACCCCAACGACCACCAATCAGGAACATACAGGACACCTGTGATTAAGGCAGAAGGAGAGGAAAAACACAAAAAGACACAGGATACCTGTATCCGTAACAGTAGGCTTTGTTGCTTTGGTCCCAGCTCTCTGCAGGTCATTCACTAGGTCCCCCCGTGTGGTTCTGGGATTTTTGCTCACCGATCTTGTGATCATTTTGACCCCACAGGGTGAGATCTTGCGTGGGGCCCCAGATCGAGGGAGATTATCAGATTTCTTCAAACCAAGCTGCTTACCTATTGCAGATTCAGTCTTCCCAGCCTGGTGCAGGTCTACAATTTTGTTTCTGGTGTCCTTTGACAGCTCTTTGGTCTTGGCCATAGTGGAGTTTGGAGTGTGACTGTTTGAGGTTGTGGACAGGTGTCTTTTATACTGATAACAAGTTCAAACAGGTGCCATTAATACAGGTAACGAGTGGAGGACAGAGGAGCCTCTTAAAGAAGAAGTTACAGGTCTGTGAGAGCCAGAAATCTTGCTTGTTTGTAGGTGACCAAATACTTATTTTCCACCATAATTTGCAAATAAATTCATTAAAAATCCTACAATGTGATTTTCTGGATTTTTTTTTTCTCAATTTGTCTGTCATAGTTGACGTGTACCTATGATGAAAATTACAGGCCTCTCTCATCTTTTTAAGTGGGAGAACATGCACAATTGGTGGCTGACTAAATACTTTTTTCCCCCACTGTATATTGGCTCAGGGGTGTGACTACTTTTGTAAATCAATACATTTGCAAACATTTTTTAAAACATGTTTTCACTTTGTCATTATGGGGTATTGTGTGTAGATGGGTGAGATTTTTTATTTGATTAATTAATTTTGAATTCAGGCTGTAACACAACAAAATATAAGTCAAGGGGTATGAATACTTTCTGAAGGCACTGCAAATAATGTGAAAGTTGACTTTCTTAAATACATGAGTTCTCTCCAACATAATGGAGGGATGATAACATGTGATACCGGAACAAGTCTCAGCAGCTTTCATACCTTAAAGATGCAACACTCTGCCGTTGAAAAAAGCATGGTCCATTGTTGTTGTCAGTTTCCCACTGGTGTTGTGGAAAGACTAAGGCTGCGGAGGAGACAGATAAGAAGCCAGAAGAGACTCACCACCTTATCTCTCTCTCACACACTCCTTGTTCACATACAGTAGATTCTTCCCCTTCTCCTTGTATGAGCAACACAAAATTATATTGGCTATTCTTAATTCATATAATCTGCCTTTGTTAAATATTGAACAAATTGAAGAACTTGGTTTACATTAGAAAGAATGAAATCTGTTTCATATTTACATTTTGCTGTGTTTTCTTTTTTCAATAGATAGCCCATGGACACTGTGGAGCTTTGTATCTGCATGAGGGCATCAAATATATTGTTACAGATTTCTGTCAAGACAGTCTGCTTCTGTTGATAACAGTGTACACTATGCTGAGCTCAATGATTACATAACAAATCATAACAAAACACTTGCCCAAGCATTCATTGTGCCATCTTAAAACTTAGACAACAACAACGTCACTTAATTTGGGAAGACTGATTTTAGTATCCCCTGAATTTTACAGCCCTGTGTTGTGGGTCATTAAGCCAACTAGAATAGAGAGCTGAGAGTGACATGATGCCCAGCTGTGAGGGAGTCTGTAATAAATGAATGGCTGTAGCACAAAACCAATAGACTCTCTACTCACCACTGGATATTAGAGCTCTATTCATTATTGGATATTAGAGTGTTCACCATTTGATATTAGAGCTCTATTCACCGCTCGGTATCAGAGCTCTATTCACCGCTCGGTATCAGAGCTCTATTCACCGCTCGGTATCAGAGCTCTATTCACCGCTCGGTATCAGAGCTCTATTCACCGCTCGGTATCAGAGCTCTATTCACCGCTCGGTATCAGAGCTCTATTCACCGCTCGGTATCAGAGCTCTATTCACCACTGGATATTAGAACTCCATTCACCACTGGGATATTGGAACTCTTTTTCTACACCATGCCTATACTGTTATCAAACATACCAATGGTTTGAGATTCAGCATGGTTTTCGTGTTCACATTATCTTGCCCTCTGTTAAAGTTATGAGTCATATGAGAAATGAGCCTAAAGCAGATACTAACTATTCCTATCAGCTTGAATCTCTCAACGGAGATGACTGTTACTACAGTACACTACCAATAAGCACTCCGTTCTGTTATAAATAAATCCATCTTGCCTTTCATTCATTCCCCAACAGCAATACGGTTCTGGGCAATTTTTTTCACACCCTCAACATGCTGAACATTCCGCCAACTACTGTCTCAGCCTCGATGATGATGATGAGACGAATGTAACCATGAGTATAACAATGTTTTACATGTAAATCATTCCTACTGTGGATGCTATCCTGTGAAACATGTCAACTGTTGCTCTGGGTTTAGTTACAAGTACTACACTGAACAAAAATATAAACGCAACATGTGAAATGTTGGTCCCATGTTTCATGAGCTGAAATAGAAGATCCCAGAAATGTTCCATACGCACAAAAAGCTTATTTCTCAAAAATGTTGTGCAATTTGTTTACATCCCTGTTAGTGAGCATTTCTCGTTTGCCAATATAATCCATCCACCTGACAGGTGTGGCATATCAATAAGTTGAATAAACAGCATGATCATTACACAGGTGATGGATACTGGGGCCAAAAAAAGGCCATTCTAAAATGTGTGGTTTTGTCACACAACACAATGCCACAGATGTCTCAAGTTTTGAGGGAGTGTGCAATTGGCATGCTGACTGCAGGAATGTTCACCAGAGCTGTTTCCAGGTAATTGGATGTTAATTTCCCTACCATAAGACTCCTCCAACAGTGTTTTAAAGAATTTGGCAGTACGCCCAACCGGCCTCACAACCGCAGACCACGTGTAACCACGCTAGCCCAGGACCTTCACATCCGGTGTCTTCACCTGCGGGAACGTCTGAGAGCAGCCACCCGGACAGCTGATGAAACTGTGGGTTTACACAACCGAATAATTTCTGCACAAACTGACAGAAACCGTCTGAGGGAAGCTCATCTGTATGCTCGTCGTCCTCACCAGGGTCTTGACCTGACTGCATTTCGGCGTCGTAACCGGCTACAGTGGGTAAATGCTCACCTTCGATTGCCACTGACACACTGGAGAAGTGTGATCTTCACGGATGAATCCTGGTTTCAACTGTACCGGGCAGATGGCAGACAGTATGTATGGCGTCGTGTCGGCGAGTGGTTTGCTGAAGTCAACGTTGTGAACAGAGTGCCCCGTGGTGGCAGTGGGGTTATGGTATGGGCAGGCATAAGCTACGGACAACAAATGCAATTACATTTTATCAATGGCAATTTGAATGCACAGAGATACCATGACGAGATCCTGAGGCCCATTGTCGTGCCATTCATTCACCGCCATCACCTCATGTTTCAGCATGATAATGGATGGCCGGCTGGAAGCTGAAAATGTCCCAGTTCTTCCATGGCCTGCATACTCACCTATTTAGCATGTTTGGGAAGCTCTGGATCAATGTGTACGACAGCGTGCTATTCCAGTTCCTGTCCATATCCATCAACTTCACACAGCCATTGAAGAGGAGTGGGACAACATTCCACAGGCCACAATCAACAGCCTGATCCACTCTCCTACTTTTTTTTTTTAAGGTATCTGTTACCAACAGATGCATATCTGTATTCCCAGTCATGTGAAATCCATAGATTAGGGCCTAATGAATTATATGAACTGTAACTCAGTAAAATCTTTGAAATTGTTGCATGTTAAGTTCATATTTTTGTTCAGTGTAGTTACTAATGTTTGTTTGTCTGGAACCTATGCTGCAGGTGAAACATTGTATGCATGAACAAACATTAGTAACTACACTGAACAAAAATATGAACTTAACATGCAACAATTTCAAAGATTTTACTGAGTTACAGTTCATATAATTGTACAAGTACAACCTATATCTTACTCATCCTCCATGCATACTGAATGTAGTCTCATTTATTTAAGTCCAAACTGACATAGCAGTTAAGCTTAAGACATCTGATGCATTGTTGTGTCACTGTTGCTACGTCAACTCTTCTCCCAAAGAGAATGTTGGGTAAAGTGATATCCCTGTGATAGTCAAGGATGACAACTAAAACAACAACAACTGCTCTACAGGAAATTTAGAGAAGCCATACTTCCACCTCTGGCAAATCCTCAACTGTCATACATTCAGTGGCACATCGAATGGTGATGGTAGCAGCCATGTGAAAAAGCTTGGGCACACTTGAAGGTTAATGAACTAAAAGTAGTGATCACTTGGAGGCACTCTTCCTCTCTCATTAATAGACGGACAGACCTGAGATGTGATTGGCCGCGCTGGTCTGGGGGGACGTATCTGAATGTGTTACATTCATTAGTGTCCCCTGTCCTTATCATTAAGATCCCATTGGCTGCCCATGCAAGTATGGGGTAGAAAGCCGTCTTCATGTGTTGCTACAAGGTGTTGAGGAGGAGAATATGTCTCTCTTCCACTTCAGGGTGAAGATAGCACCAGTAAGACAACTTCTTGAAGTACTCCTCTACTACTCCTCGTCCACTTTCCGTACTTTAGTCTAATTTGTTCACAAGCAGCTGTCAAAGACCATCTGCTCCTTACGAGGGGTTGAATTAGACATCCGTCAATCAGCCCTCTGCCACAGACAAACTCCCTGGAAAAATGCTAACACAGAGTTAGCTCAGTTGATAGAGCATGGCGTTTGCAACGGCAGGGTTGTGGGTTCGATTCCCACAGGGGGTATGAAAAATAATTATGTATGCACTAACTGTAAGTCGCTCCGGATAAGAGCGTCTGCTAAATGACGTAAATGTAATATCCCAGGGCAAGCTGTAACTTTGGCCTTGCTCAGATGGAAAGATTTCACAGGCTACAGTGAGGGAAAAAAGTATTTGATCCCCTGCTGATTATGTATGTTTGTCCACTGACAAAGACATGATCAGTCTATAATTTTAATGGTAGGTTTATTTGAACAGTGAGAGACAAAATAACAACAAACAAATCCAGAAAAACGCATGTCAAAAATGTTATGAATTTATTTGCATTTTAATGAGGGAAATAAGTATTTGACTCCTCTGCAAAACATGACTTAGTACTTGGTGGCAAAACCCTTGTTGGCAATCACAGAGGTCAGACGTTTCTTGTAGTTGGCCACCAGGTTTGCACACATCTCAGGAGGGATTTTGTTCCACTCCTCTTTGCAGATCTTCTCCAAGTCATTAAGGTTTCGAGGCTGACGTTTGGCAACTCGAACCTTCAGCTCCCTCCACAGATTTTCAATGGGATTAAGGTCTGGAGACTGGCTAGGCCACTCCAGGACCTTAATGTGCTTGAGCCACTCCTTTGTTGCCTTGGCCGTGTGTTTTGGGTCATTGTCATGCTGGAATACCCATCCACGACCCATTTTCAATGCCCTGGCTGAGGGAAGGAGGTTCTCACCCAAGATTTGACGGTACATGGCCCCGTCCATCGTCCTTTTGATGCGGTGAAGTTGTCCTGTCCCCTTAGCAGAAAAACACCCCCAAAGCATAATGTTTCCACCTCCATGTTTGACGGTGGGGATGGTGTTCTTGGGGTCATAGGCAGCATTCCTCCTCCTCCAAACACGGCGAGTTGAGTTGATGCCAAAGAGCTTGATTTTGGTTTCATCTGACCACAACACTTTCACCCAGTTCTCCTCTGAATCATTCAGATGTTCATTGGGAAACTTCAGATGGGCCTGTATATGTGCTTTCGCAGCAACTGTTGTAAACTTCTCACCAAGCTGCTTGGCGATGGTCTTGTATTCCATTCCAGCCTTGTGTAGGTCTACAATCTTGTCCCTGACATCCTTGGAGAGCTCTTTGGTCTTGGCCATGGTGGAGAGTTTAGAATCTGATTGATGAATTGCTTCTGTGGACAGGTGTCTTTTATACAGGTAACAAGCTGATATTAGGAGCACTCCCTTTAAAAGTGTGCTCCTAATCTCAGCTCGTTACCTGTATAAAAGACACCTGGGAGCCAGAAATCTTTCTGATTGAGAGGGGGTAAAATACTTATTTCCCTCATTAAAATGCAAATCAATTTATAACATTTTTGACATGCGTTTTTCTGGATTTTTTTGTTGTTATTCTGTCTCTCACTGTTCAAATAAACCTACCATTAAAATTATAGACTGATCATGTCTTTGTCAGTGGGCAAACGTACAAAATCAGCAGGGGATCAAATAATTTTTTCCCTCACTGTATGTATAGGATTGATGTCTGAATTTATTTATTCAGTGTTACTGAATAGAGGGAGGTGAAACATTGAACACATTTACCACAATGCCCTGTCAATATTTGTCATCTAAAACCAGTAATTCTTGTTTTTAATACATGCATTATTGTCACAATATGTAGCCGACTTTATCCTATTCAAATAGTAAGATATTGTCACATACCTTATGAATTTTATTAACAAAACAGTCATGGGTATAAATGAACAACCTTAACGCCTCTGATATCACCACTTTAAGAAAAAATTAATGGGGACTAATTCTATAATCAACAAGATTAATGGAGGGCCATTAGGAAGGGTTCCTAGGATGGTGGAGTGGGAACAGAAAACCACTGTTGTTTAATGCTTAATGAATGAGGCGGAATCCCATTGAATATGAATGCATCCCAACAACTATGAATGCATCTACGGCAGGGATCATCAACTAGATTCAGCCGCGGGACGATTTTTTCTTGAGTGGATGGTCGGAGGGCCGGAACATAATTAAGCAATAAGGCCCGAGGGGGTGTGGTATATGGTCAATATACCATGGCTAAGGGCTGTTCTTATGCACGACGCAAAGTTGGTAAACTGGTTACCAATGTAATTAGAACAGTAAAAATCAATGTTTTGTCATACACGTGATATACCACGGCTGTCAGCCAATCAGCATTCAGGGCTCGAACCACCCAGTTTATAATTACAAATATTTTGTAGACTGCAAATTGACTGCAAGGAGCCCAAACAGATATAATGTTTGACTAAAACCTAATAATTTCAAACCTTGCTTACATTTGTATATGATCATGTGTCTCTCTATTATGCGTAGGAATACTTGGGAACAGATTTCTTAAATGAAAATCACTTGGAGCTGATTTCCTGGTGTTTTTACAATCTTTTATGTCCAACAACAAATAAAATAAAATAAAAAAATTAATAGTATAGTTATTTTTCTGCTCAGAAAACTTTGGGGGTGCCAAATAAAACCACGGAGGTCGCCAGTTGAGGAACCCTGATCTACGGTGTACATTTTAGGACATCCTCAGCCTCACGTCTTGGGGTTGAATCATGACGCTGAGGGTGTTCTTCAATGTACACTGTTGTTCCGTTTCACTACACATCCCCACCACCAGTTCTAAACTATAATGATGCTGCGATAACAGCTATGGGTCATTCCAAGCATTACAATGTGTGTCAAGGGGTGCTGAAGGTGGGTGTGGTGCATGAATCAAGCGCAGGACGCAGAAGCTCAGTCCAAAAGACTTTAGTGCAATATTCACGTAGAAAATAAGCACAATAAGCCCGAAGGCGAAATAATGGCGCACACAGGCGTCAAACAAACAGCGCACTAACATGTGCGAAAAACTTCTCCAAAACACTGGAGGGAAGTACGTAGCTCCAACACAAAACAGAAGAGCAATCACACACAAAGACAAACACACACAACGAGAACTAAATAGGACACTAACGAGGACTAACAAGACACAGGTGTACAACATCAAGACAAAACCAAACGAACATGAAACATAGATCGGTGGCAGCTAGTACTCCGGGGACGACGACCGCCGAAGCCTGCCCGAACCAGGAGGAGGAGCAGCCTCGGCCGAAACCGTGACAATGTTTTAATAATAACTGTGTTAAGGACAAGTGTGAAGGGACACCTTATTTGCCTCCCTGCAAATAAGAACTGTTCTGTGTGTCGTGTCACATATCGTTAGCCATGGATAACTGAACTGACTGGTCATCAATGGTCATGTCAAACCCTACCACATATCAGATGACGAAGGAGGTGGGAAACAGGGTTAAAGCTTCAAGGCTTGAGGCCCTGATGTGAATTGCAGTCTCACAGTGACAGGGCGCTGAGGTCTCACTGTTGATTTACCTTCCCTGAGTTTTGAGCTGAGCCTGACACTTTATTGATCTCCCTCTGGTCTAATCAGTAGCTCTGTCACATTATAACAAAGTGGAGGCGAGCCAAAATGAAAGCAATTTACCTCAGCAGAGCGAAGATTGCAAGCCAGCATCAAGGGTTTTTTCCCTTTCGTGGGCAATGTGATATTTGTGGTGTTGGGGTTGGGTTTTGCAACCAAAACAATGCCTCAGTGCATTGAGTTCGGCTGGGTGAAGTTGGGGGCAAGTCAACACTCAAAATGGTTGACTGTTTTTCATTCATCCATGAGAGAGAGACATGTCATATGGACTGACACTCAAATCCTGCATGTCAGGGTGAATGTTAACCTACTGTAAATGGATCACATAACATGTGTTTGCACAGGGAAAGTTTTCTCCAGACTTTTAGACATCACATATCTAAAATGTTTATATTAACTGAAACGATGTAGTACTAAAAAAATGGATGTTCATAGATGTTCCTGTTTTACAACTTGTCTATATTTACTGCTAAATAAAGTCATGCTACTTACCTGGTGGAGCCAAGGTCTTCCAAGGGATTAAGCATAATTATTAAGTTAACCGTTTTGCCTGTGTAGCAATGAAGATGTGCCAGTGGAGGAGTGGAGGAGCCTCCTTGCTTGGAGACAATAAAACTGCAGCTGGAAGCCCCTGCCCACAACATTTTTTCTCTCTATTACCATTTAGATTGTGCACCCAGCCCGCAGGCCGGAAACATGCACAAATAAATAATTGAATTTGTACTCCCCCCTCCAGAAAGCGAGACCTGTCTGGAGACCATTTCTCCGCATTTCCCATTTCCACGTTGGCCTGTTGTCATGTTTTTCAGGGCCATCAGTTTATTCCTGCAGGCAGGTTAAATAATAATCAGGAGTCAATGCTTAGACTAAATAGGCCCTCGTTTCTCATCCCACCGCCTCTTCACCCATGTCACGATCGTCTGAAGGATTGGACCAATGCGCAGCGTTGCGAGTGAACATGATGACTTTATTAATCAAAGCAACCACGAAAAACAACAAAAGACGATACGTAAAGTTCTATACTGAAATACGACAAACAGCAACAAAGAAACAATAACCCACAACACAAAGGAGAAAACACACAGAATATATATGGCTCCCAATCAGAGATAACGAGCCGACAGCTGACACTCGTTACCTCCGATTGGGAGTCATCGACCAATCACCACATGACACAAACAAAATGAAACTCACCCATCCCCAACACCACCAAATGAAATACACCCAAACACATGAAAATGAACCACCCTGGCTCAATATAAACGTCCATAGAGCCAGAGTGTCACAGTACCCCTCAAAGGTGCGAACTCCGGGCGCACCAACATCAGGACTAGGGGAGGGTCTGGGTGGGCGTCTGTCCATGGTGGCGGCTCTGGCCCCGGTCGTGATCCCCACCCCACCACAGTCACAACCTGCTTCGGTAGCCTCCTCCCAATGACCACCCTCCACCTAACCCCACCTGGACTAAGGGGCAACCCCGGACTAAGGGGCAGCATCGGCCTAAGGGGCAGCACCGGGATAAGGGGCAGCACCGGGCTAAGGGACAGCACCGGACTACGGGGCAGCACCGGACTACGGGGCAGTACCGGACTAAAGGGCAGTACAGGACTAAGGGGCAGCACCGGGCTAAGGGGCAGTACCGGACTACGGGGCGGCACCGGACTCAGGGGCAGCACCGGACTCAGGGGCAGCACCGGACTCAGGGGCAGCACCGGGCTAAAGGGCAGCACCGGACTAAGGGGCAGCACCGGGCTAAGGGGCAGTACCTGACTAGATGGCGGATCCTGGCTGGCTGGCTCTGGCCCGGATCCCGGCGGGACGGCTCTGGCTGATCCTGGCGGGACGGCTCTGGCGGATCCTGGCGGGACGGCTCTGGCGGATCCAGGCTGGACGGCTCTGGCGGATCCTGGCTGGACGGCTCTGGCGGATCCTGGCTGGGACGGCTCTGGCGGATCCTGGCTGGACGGCTCTGGCTGATCCTGGCTGGACGGCTCTGGCGGATCCTTGCTGGACGGCTCTGGCGGATCCTGGCTGGACGGCTCTGGCGGATCCTGGCTAGACGGTTCTGGCGGATCCTGGCTGGACAGCTCTGGCGGATCCTGGCTGGACGGCTCTGGCGGATCCTGGCAGGACGGCTCTGGCGGATCCTGGCAGGACGGCTCTGGCGGATCCTGGCTGGCTGACGGATCTGGCGGATCCTGGCGGGCTGACGGATCTGGCTGCTCATGGCTGGCTGACGGATCTGGCTGCTCATGGCTGGCTGACGGATCTGGCTGCTCATGGCTGGCTGACGGATCTGGCGGATCCTGGCGGGCTGACGGATCTGGCTGCTCATGGCTGGCTGACGGATCTGGCTGCTCATGGCTGGCTGACGGATCTGGCTGCTCATGGCTGGCTGACGGATCTGGCTGCTCATGGCTGGCTGACGGATCTGGCCACTCATGGCTGGCGGAAGGCTCTGGCTGATCCCGTCTGGCGGAAGGCTCTGGCTGATCCTGTCTGGCGGAAGGCTCTGGCTGATCCTGTCTGGCGGAGAGCTCTAGCGGCTCCGGTCTGGCGGACGGCTCTGAAGGCTCATGGCAGACGGGGCGGCTTTGTAGGCTCAGTACAGACGGGCAGTTCAGACGGCGTTGGGCAGACGGACAGTTCAGACGGCGTTGGGCAGACGGGCAGTTCAGACGGCGTTGGGCAGACGGGCAGTTCAGGCGCCGTTGGGCAGACGGGCAGTTCAGACGGGCGTTGGGCAGACGGGCAGTTCAGGCGCCGTTGGGCAGACGGGGCAGTTCAGGCGCCCGTTGGGCAGACGGGCAGTTCAGACGGCGTTGGGCAGACGGGCAGTTCAGACGGCGTTGGGCAGACGGGCAGTTCAGGCCGGCTGGCGACGCACATCGTGGACCTGGTGCGTGGAGTAGGAACAGGCCGGACCGTACCGGAACACCCACCACTGGCCTTAACTGGGGATCAAGAACGGACCGGACCAGACTGGGAACACACTTCAGTCTCTCATGCCGTGCCACAACAACTTCCCTCCTCTACTCGCCAATGGCTCCCGTAATCCGATAGCCTTCTCTCCTTTTCTCCCTGTGGCAGCCTCCTGCTGCCCAGGCGCCTAGCCATGTGCCCCCCAAAAAAATTTTGGGGAGTAACCACGGGCTTCCAGCCTCGACTCCCGCTTCCTCTTCATACCACCTCCTCTCGGCTGCAGCTGCCTCCAGCTCTTCACGAGGGCGGTGATATTCCTCCTCATACCACCTCCTCTCGGCTGCAGCTGCCTCCAGCTCTTCACGAGGGCGGTGATGTTCCTCCGGTTGTGCCCAAGGACCCTTTCCAGCCCGAATCTCCTCCCATGTCCAAAAATCCTTAGGAGGCGTCCATAAATCCTGCGTAGGTAGGTCTTGTTGCCGCTTGTTACGCCGCTTGGTCCTCTTGGGGGTGGGTTATTCTGTCACGATCGTCTGAAGGATTGGACCAATGCGCAGCGTTGCGAGTGAACATGATGACTTTATTAATCAAAGCAACCACGAAAAAACAACAAAAGACGATACGTAAAGTTCTATACTGAAATACGACAAACAGCAACAAAGAAACAATAACCCACAACACAAAGGAGAAAACACACAGAATATATATGGCTCCCAATCAGAGATAACGAGCCGACAGCTGACACTCGTTACCTCCGATTGGGAGTCATCGACCAATCACCACATGACACAAACAAAATGAAACTCACCCATCCCCAACACCACCAAATGAAATACACCCAAACACATGAAAATGAACCACCCTGGCTCAATATAAACGTCCATAGAGCCAGAGTGTCACAACCCATTTTTCATTCTAAATGAAGAGGGGCTTTCCAAATCAATGGGTATTCGATCCCAACTGATAGACTACTTAAAGAATGCTCCTTCGATGTCCAGACTTTTTTCCATCATTCTGTGGCCTCCTGCTGTAACAGTGTTATGTTACTAATCATGTATGGTATAGATCTGCAGGTGGGCCAGGTAAAAGAGGAATTGCAGTACACAGATTAATTAATTTACATCACTTGCATACTAGACAGTACATCTGAGGACAGATTGGTCTCCATTCCTTTCCTCTCCTGCTAAGCTTGGGCAATGTTCGGCAAATTCCTTCGGGTTTGTTAGTTTTTACATTTAAAGTGTGGTTATGAATACTGGATTAAATGGTTAACTCTCTGTTTGGGGGCTTGTTTACAGTGATGTACAAAGTCATCCTGATCCTGAAAACATTAGAAATTACATTGAAAAAGCAGTCGCTACGCAACAGAGAAATGATGGTTTGTTTGACCTACTTGATGACCCTCTCCTTCTGGCTCGGTAAGCAGCAGTAAGCTGACATAGCATCTTCAAGAAAATAAAAATCCAACACAAAATCTGCCTCTGCAAAATACCTCTGCATTTGTCTGTGTCCCCCTGTGTCATACACTCTATCATTAATAACATTCCCTTGTGAAAATGTTGACCAAACATCCCATTCATCACAGGCTCCTCAAAAATATAAACATGCTCTCTAAGGCCTTCTTTCCCTTCTCCAGATGTAAAAAGTATGATCGATTTTGATGGTTTGCCCTTTTGGTTTCACTGGAGCCCCCGCTCTCTTCTCCCCCACGGGTGTGGTATCTCCTTGGACTTCAGGTTCAGAGAGGAAACGCAGTGAGACTACGGTGGAAATAGATAAAGCAAGTGAGGTGAAAGCTTTGAGTTTGATAAAAGCTACAGGGTCCATCGGTCACACACGGCTTTGTGTGTGTTTCCAGGCTTAATGCAAACCGACGGCAGAGAGAAGCTAAGGAGTAGAAACTTGAGGACATTTGGAGGGCATCGCGCCACCCCTATCAAGGAGAATGAATTGGCCTACAGAGATATGACTTAAGTTGCTGCTGTCTCTGTTTTCTAACAGACTGAGTAGATTAGAAGAAGACACTGAAATGTTTGCATACAAAAACAATAGATTCAGATGAATACATAGCCCGATGTTTTCATGTATTCTGAAATACTGTATGTAATGGTTATTTAAATTAATATACCACAATAAACTGATTCCTATACTAGGAATATTTGTGTAGTATATTTCATGGACCTGGTCCACCTGTCGTCCTGCCAAATAAGATACCTTTCCAACCCCCAGTGGGAATTGAAACACCTGGATCTTGTCTGTGTCCTGAATCCATTGTGTCCCTTGGTTCAGAGGGGGGACATGCATTATCATCAATGTCACACACACTTTAACCATGGCAAGACTATTTCACTGGCACGGGTGAATTCAACATGTCACACTGTCTACTAGACAGAAAATAAGCAAGTTGTCATCTTCAGGAAGAGTTGAAATTGTCTCTTTTTGAAAACTAGGGGAAGAGAGACAGAGATTGAGAGAGAGAGAGAGGGGGAGAAGAATATAGAGGGGGAGGGAGAGAGAGAGAAACAGACAGACAGAGAGAGAGAGAATGAAGGCAACTACATCAAATCAAATCAAATCAAATTTTATTGGTCACATGCGCCGAATACAACAGGTGCAGACATTACAGTGAAATGCTTACTTACAGCCCTTAACCAACAGTGCATTTATTTTAAACAAAAAAGTAAGAATAAAACAACAACAAAAAAGTGTTGAGAAAAAAAGAGCAGAAGTAAAATAAAGTGACAGTAGGGAGGCTATATATACAGTAAAATAAAGTGACAGTACATGCTATACAAAGTAGGGTACCATTTTTCCTTCGAAACACAGGATGATCATTGACTTTTAGGCCACTACTAATTTTCACATGGTACATTGAATTTACCCCCAAGCTTTCTGATTCATTTTCATTATGACCTCCTGTGCTGAACAAGACGCTGTTGATACCCCACTTCAATGATCATTGATTGAAATGAGACTATTTACAAATACATTTGATAATTTAGTGATAGCAGGAGGAAGCAAGAAAAACAGAACATATGAACGTGATTTGATGTGTTGTTCCAGAGATGTTAAATCTAGGTCCCGTGTAGCTCAGTTGGTAGAGCATGGTGCTTGCAATGCCAGGGTTGTGGGTTTGATTCCCACGGGTGGCCAGTATGAAAAAAAGGTATGCACTCACTAACTGTAAGTTGCTCTGGATAAGAGTGTCTCCTAAAATGTAAATGTAATTTTCATGTTTCTTTTCGGTCATTTAGCAGACGCTCTAATCCATATATTTTTTTCATTTCTGTATTTTTCATACTGGCCCCCCGTGGGAATCAAACCCACAACCCTGGCGTTGCAAACGCCATGCTCTACCAACTGAACTACATCCCTGCCGGCCATTCCCTCCCCTACCCTGGACGACACTGGGCCAATTGGACGCGGCCCCATGGGTCTCCATGGTCGCGGCCGGCTACGACAAAGCCTGGTTTCGAACCAGGATCTCTAGTGGCACAGCTATCACTGCGATGCAGTGCCTTCGACCACTGCGCCACTCGGGAGGACGAGTGGCGAGCCCCTTACAGAGGCTTGCAAAAGTATTCACCCCCCTTGGCATTTTTCCTATTTTCCGATGAAAAACATACTGCCACCACCATGCTTCACTGTGGGGATGGTGTTCTTGTGGTATGAGAGGTGTTGGGTTTGCACCAGACATAGCATTTTCCTTGATGGCCAAAAAGCTCAATTTTAGTCTCATCTGACCAGAGTACCTTCTTCCATATGTTTGTATACCAAGATGGCGTAGCAGTGCGGTCGTGTACTCTGTGTGTGTCCGTGTAAATAGCCTGTTTTTTGTATTTGTTTTGTATTTTTCATACATATTTACCTATCACACTTTTTATCCTTCTACTAAATATACATTCCTGCAACCCGCCTCACTCAATGTGGAACGGATTATATTATTGACTTACCTTTTATCTAGAATCTCCAGTTGAAACTAGTTAGCCAACTAACTAGCTACTTGCTATTAGCCACCATTAGCGGTTTTCACCCAGAACATCGGATTTTCTGCCGGAATAACTGAATCACTGGACATTAACACCGGATCGCAACTAGCTAGCCGCAACCAAATGGATGTTGCTGTTGGCTAATCATCACTGCCCCCGAAGCAAGCACCAGTTAAGCTTGAGCTAGCCTCGAGCCAGGCCCATATCCCGGCTATCTACTTCTCTGTCTACCGGATGGGAGTAGCCAGCTAACTAGCTACTTGCTATTAGCCACCGTTAGCGTTTTTTCACCATTGTCCGTGGCCTGCACTACCTACCAGCCAGCTCTAGCCTGGACTATTATCGGCCAGTCTGCACTGTCTGCACAGCGCGTTATCGACCCAGAACATATCGTTTTTTCTGCCGGAATCACTGAATCACTCGACCTTTAACACCAGATCATCGCAACTAGCTAGCTGCAACCAAATGGATGTTGTTGTTGGCTAATCAGCCTTGAGCTAGCCTCGAGTCAGGCCCATCTCCCGGCTATCTACCTCTCTGTCGACCGGACGGGACCTCCTAGAGTCGACACGGAGCCCTGCCGATCCATCACAACTGGTCTGCCGACGTAATCGTCTGTGGTTTCAACAGGCGTCCCGTTGCGATGACCACGAAGATCCATCTGCTAGCCCCGGCCTGCTAGCACATGCAAACAACAGCCGTGCTTCCTGCTAGCCTGTGCTGTAGCACCAATTCGAACTGCTCTCGCACTCACATATTGCTGTTCACTGGACCTTATGATCACTCAGCTGCACAGCTCCTTTACACGGTACCCTGTCTTGTTTATCTGTTTAGCCTCAGCCCAAACTTTCATCACCATTACCAGTTGTTGTCTTAGCACTCTCGAATAACACCTGTGATTGCTTTATGCCTCTCTCCCATGTCAATATGCCTTGCCTATTGTTGTTCCAGTTAGTTCTTATTATACAATTTCACTGTAGAGCCCCAAGTCCCTCTCAAACTGCCTCAAATAGCTCCTTTGTTCCACCCCCCATACACGCGGAGACCAGCTCAATCGGTGCCTCCAGTGATGCTATCTCTTTCATTGTTACCCAACGCTTAGGTTTACCTCCACTGTACTCATATCCTTCCATATCCACGTCTGTACATAATGCCCTGAATCTATTCTACAACGCCCGGAAATCTGCCCCCTTTATTCTCTGTACCCAACGCACTAGAAGACCAGTTCTTAAAGCCTTTAGCCGTATCCTTATTCTAGTCCTCCTCTGTTCCTCTGGTGATGTAGAGGTTAACCCAGGCCCTGCAGCCCCCAGTATCACTCCTACTCCCCAGGAGCTATCATTTGTTGACTTCTGTAACCGTAAAAGCATTGGTTTTTTGCATGTTAACATCACACTCCGCAGTGTCTGAATCCTGGCTGAGGAAGGCCACCAAAAATTCAGAAATGTCCATCTCCAATTACAACATTTTCCGTCTAGATAGAACTGCCAAAGGGTGTGGAGTTGCAATCTACTGTAGAGATAGCCTGCAGAGCTCTATCATACTATCCAGGTCTGTGCCCAAACAGTTTGAGCTCCTACTTCTAAAAATCCACCTTTCCAGAAATAAGTCTCTCACTGCTGCCGCTTGCTACAGACCCCCCTCAGCCCCAAGCTGTGCCCTGGACACCATATGTGAAGTGATTGCCCCCCATCTATCCTCAGAGTTCGTACTGCTTGGTGACCTAAACTGGGATATATTTAACACCCCGGCCATCCTACAATCCAAACTAGATGCTCTCAATCTCTCACAAATTATCAAGGAACCTACCTGGTACAACCCTAAATCCGTAAACATGGGCACCCTTATAGATATCATCCTGACTAACTTACCCTCTAAATACACCTCCGCTGTCTTCAACCAGGATCTCAGCAATCACTGCCTTATTGCCTGCGTCCGTAACGGGTCCGCGGTCAAACGACCACCCCTCATCACTGTCAAACGCTCCCTAAAACACTTTAGCGAGCAGGCCTTCCTAATTGACCTGGCCCAGGTATCCTGGATGGATATCAATCTCATTCCGTCAGTAGAGGATGCCTGGTTGTTCTTTAAACGTACTTTCCTCTCAATCTTAAATAAGCATGCCCCATTCAAAAAATTCAGAACTAAGAACAGATTTAGCCCCTGGTTCACCTCAGACTTGACTGCCCTTGACCAGCACAAAAACATCCTGTGGCGTACTGCATTAGCATCGAATAGCCCGCGTGATATGCAACTTTTCAGGGAAGTTAGGAACCAATATACACAAGCAGTTAGGAAAGCAAAGGCTAGCTTTTTCAATCAGAAATTTGCATCCTGTAGCACTAACTCCAAAAAGTTTTGGGACATTGTAAAGTCCATGGAGAATAAGAGCAACTCCTCCCAGCTGCCCACTGCACTGAGGCTAGGAAACACTATCACCACCGATAAATCTACAATAATCGAGAATTTCAACAAGCATTTTGCTATGGCTGGCTATGCTTTCCACCTAGCTACCACAACCCCGGTCACCAGCTCTGCACCCTCCGCTGCAACTTGCCCATGCCCCCCCCCCGCTTCTCCTTCACACAAATCCTGACAGCTGATGTTCTGAAAGAGCTGCAAAATCTGGACCCCGACAAATCATCTGGGCTAGACAATCTGGACCCGAACTGCAAAAATCTCTGAAGCTGGAGACTCTTATCTCCCTCACTAACTTTAAGCATCAGTTGTCAGAGCACCTGTACACAGCCCATCTGAAATTAGCCCACCCAACTACCTCATCCCCATATTGTTATTTATTTTACTCATTTGCACCCCAGTATCTCTATTTGCACATCATCTCTTGCACATCTATCATTCCAGTGTTAATACTAATTATAATTATTTTGCACTATGGCCTATTTATTGCCTTACCTCCATAACTTGCTAAATTTTCACACACTGTCTATATATTTTCTGTTGTATTTTTGACTTTATGTTTTGTTTTAACCCAAATGTAACTCTGTGTTGTTGTTTTTATCGCACTGCTTTGCTTTATCTTGGCCAGGTCGCAGTTGTAAATGAGAACTTGTTCTCAACTGGTTTACCTGGTTAAATAAAGGTGAAATAAATAAAATAAATAACATGTTTGGGGAGTCTCCCACATGCCTTTTGGCGAACACCAAACGTGTTTCCTTATTTCTTTCTTTAAGCAATGGCTTTTTTCTGGCCACTCTTCCATAAAGCACAGCTCTGTGGATTGTACGGCTTAAAGTGGTCCTATGGACAGATACTCCAATCTCCGATGTGGAGCTTTGCAGCTCCTTCAGGGTTATCTTTGGTCTCTTTGTTGCCTCTCTGATGAATGCCCTCCTTGCCTGGTCTGTGAATTTTGGTGGGCGGCCCTCTCTTGGCAGGTTTGTTGTGGTGCCATATTCTTTCAATATTTTTCATAATGGATTTAATGGTGCTCCGTGGGATGTTCAAAGTTTCTGATATTTTTTTTATAACCCAACCCTGATCTGTACTTCTCCACAGCTTTGTCCCTGACCTGTTTGGAGAGCTCCTTGGTCTTCATGGTGCCGCTTGCTTGGTGGTGCCCCTTGCTTAGTGGTGTTGCAGACTCTTGGGCCTTTCAGAACAGGTGTATATATACTGAGATCATGTGACAGATCATGTGACACTTAGATTGCACACAGGTAGACTTTATTTAACTAATTATGTGACTTCTGAAGGTAATTGGTTGCACCAGATCTTATTTAGGGGCTTCATAGCAAAGGGGGTGAATATATATGCACGCACCACTTTTCCGTTATTTATTTTTTAGAATTTTTTGAAACAAGTTATTTTTTTCATTTCACTTCACCAATTTGGACTATTTTGTGTTTGCCATTATATGAAATCCAAATAAAAATCCATTTAAATTATGTCGTAGAAATATTTGACTAAAAAATAGTCAACTCAAAAATATCTCTCAAGAGACTGGAGCTTGTGAATCCAGAAATTAGACTTTATTATTGCGTAACAAAGCCGAGCCACTCCATGGAACGGCTGTCTCTCTTTGGCTTAGAGATCTCTTATATACACACACAAATGCACAGTCATGTATACATAGCTTACAAAGCTACTGCCGTTAAGATCACCTGATTAACATATTTAACTGCCACGTCACTATTATCTTTGAAAGTCCAATAACACATGTTGTTTACTCCAAAAGGCCATGGGCGCTTTTGCCTCTTTCCCTTATCTCATTATATTGGTGGCATGGCTCAGACACTTTTAAAAATAAAATACATACATTCATCAAAGCATGTTTACACATTGTATTGACTATATTCCTTATTTAGACATGCATCTGGACTTATAAAATGTCAATCATGTTTACTATATTTTATCTTTGACATTTCCCAACATTTTCCTTAATGATACATAAAATATTACCATATAATCCCCCCTTTGGGACATTGCAACAATGTCCCAAATAATACAAAGATTAATTTTTAAATGAATGTAAGCATGCACATTTACTTATTCTTATCCTTGCCATATGTGGTTACTTTTCATATGTATATATTTAAACCAATATATTTTCCTCATTGTTTGACCCATCCTGATGAGGACCCAGAGCCCAGTCAGGTATTGGATACAAGTTTGGAAGGTTTTCCTCTAAATTAACCTCCAAGTTTTTCTATTAGGCTTTGTAACCATGGCAGGCCCATCCACCCCCAGGAACAACTTCATACAAACATTCAGGATTCCCAAATTCCCAAAATTTCCCATTTTAATTTACCTACTGTCATGGCGCTCCCTGAACTGGGTGTATTTCTTTATAAACATTGCTCCCCACTTTTGTTTAGTTATAACATTTCCCATATATGTGTTAGTATCCTATCACATCAACATATGCAACTTTGTCTTAACAATAATATCTAGGACATATTAAGAATGGTGTCAATATCTATAGTTTATATAAGCTTTTTCACCCATATCACAAGTATTATAACAATCAAAATAATCAATATCAATATCTAATCCATTAATTGCAATGTCAACATCACTAAGCATTAATATTAATAAGTTATTCAGATCAATCAGTCCACTTATAATTTATAATCATAATCAAAATAATTACCCAAAACAACTTTGGAATGACAATTCTTAGTTAGTCACCTTTGTTCCATCATTCAAAGTTAAAACTCTCACCTTGGCACATATTGACACTGGCGGAATGTATATTTATATTATAATAATTCTACCATTAACTTCCTCATAACGAGTATTACAACAGATCAGTATCTTAATGCATTCCTAGTCCAAATTACTATAAATTTAGTAGTGTATAATACCTCCTTAATCAACATACAACCTCAACTAACAGTCCCTTCCTCTACCGGCACTCAATCTTCTGGCGTCTTCATTATGTTCTTCAGATAGCTTCATAGTTCATCTTGGATTACCCATGGCAATGTCCCAATTCCAATGTCACACCTGAACCGCCCCACCTCCACCATCATTCTGTTTTGTCCATTTGCAAACCAGTATACCCAAACTAGGAAGAACGTTGCATTTGCATAGACCTCTCTCCTCCTGCTCACTCCACATGGACTCCTGTCACATTCTTGAGAGAAAAAGCACAAAAGAGAAGGCAATTGATTGCTTTGATTTGATGCTGGATTCAGGTCTCCTGGCAGAGGTGGTGTCGGACAGGAACGTCTTCAACGCCTTTGTTGTTCCTCTTCAGCCGGGTAGAGGGTTTTTGGTTTTTATTGAGGTTTACACCGTTCTGGACCGAATTATTTCTGCTATGCATTACGACACCATCCGTAGTAACCTCAGGAAAGGACAGATCATAACAGTTTAGTTGAGTTCATTTCCAATCCAAAACATCCCTATTAACATTGTCTACATGTCTTATGTTTCATCACTCATTCTTAATACCCATTTCTATCTAATGCCTGATAGATTTTTTATTTGAGGGGTCCCTGTATTCCAAAGGCTATCTGTTTAAACACCCCCTATTTTCACACTCTCCCTTGAATTCTCCCAAACTATATAACCCAATTGTTTTACTTTAACATTCCTATATTTTTTGCTTATAATCTATTTGACATTACTCTGGTGTTTCCGTTTTCCTTGTTCCTATTCCAACAATTGCTTACACTTCTCTCCTCATCCTGGTTGATCATAAACGTGTTTATAGTTAGAATTTCCTAAATATTACAAAAGTTATGATTGAATTCTAGCACACAGTCCTAGTAACTATGAAGATGTTGAACTACTGTTAACTGTTTACAACGGAGATGTGGTGCATATTATACTATTTTATTTTATTTACTTTTAATGCAATATATTGTACTCATCTATACCAATCATTGTTTAACGGCTCCTTCAATTCCTTTTCTTCTGTATTTGGTATGGCTCTAACATATACAGGGTTCAGTGCACTTTCCCAAGGAATAACTACTCCAATAACACTTCCCCCTGGAAATCTAACACTAAATACTACATCAAATTGTTTATCTAAGTATTGGACTGTTCTCCTTATGTCTATGATTCACCTGTCTCTTTCTTTCATTATCTTAAATTCACACTACCCCATGTGACTTCCCCATACTCTTTGTGCTGGTTCCTCACACACCAATAATATTTTAACACTTGTATTTTAATTGTGATCCCTTCCTGCATTTTAGTTATGGTTCCTGCCTGTGCAAGAATATACTTTCTAATCCTGTCTATATCCCTTCTATGTCTTGTTCTTCTGCTCTCTACTATTATCAGTACCCCATTCCCCTTATTCTCAGGGAACTAGTCAAGTACAGACAAATCAATGATGAGGATTTCTGGTGCGTCTTGGAGGTCTTGAAAGTCTTAGTCATCAGTTTCCTCACTCTGGTACAATGGTTTAGATGATACCCGATCGCGCTCCCCTCTATCCGTACCGCTGTTGGTGTAACCTGGACGACGATGTATGATCACTTTAGCTGTTAACCTTCTTCCATCACTAGGGTCTCCGGATCAGCCAGAGTCCCTCTCAATCTATCAACATCGGTCTGCGAAGTGTCCTTCAATCAGCCTACCCATAGGGAAGCTCAGAGTTACTGCTGCAAAGACACAAGCACAGACACACAAAAAAGACAACAATGCTACCCAATGGCTGAGGTTGGAACACTCCTATAGTGGGAAACATGGATCTAAGTATCTCTCTCCACCAATTTTACCATCATTAAGATAGCCAACAACACCTGGTACAGGCCCCTCCACATAGGGTCTTTTCAGCTCTTTCTTCTGTAGTCTTTTGCCATCACATAGTCTCCAGGGCGCAGAGAATGCTCAGACTCCTACTTAGTTGAGCAGAGTTATCTTCACCCATGAAAATAAAATCTTAAGAGCATTGTTAGGTTAAGTGAGACACAGTATGCTACTCATGTCCTCTCATCCGTCAAGAGAAGCCTTGAGATTATGAAGCACACCTGCTTCCAGCTTGTTGTAGTTCACTTATCTCATAGACAGACCACCTCTACACCATGCCTCCTATCACAAAAGCAAAAAAGATTTTACCTTACCCATAACACATTATTACTACTGCTCATATCCTTAATACATCTTGCATATCTCCCCACAAAACCATAATAAAACATTAAAACCTCTGTAATCCCAACTTCCCCCCTTGGACACATGCACCACATCGTGATTCATGTGTACAAAAAAACAAAACAACAACAATATTGCCTATCAAACCTAAAATAATAACTAACCTTAAAATGACAACCCTTGAGCATATCTTTACTTAACTGTATCCCACAACACTATTCAAGGAATACCTCTCCTTCAGGACTAACCCTCTCACTTCATCCTTGTCCTGTTTGGACTAATTTATATATAGGATTTTTTCCAAATTATAAACTTCTTCACAATTATCCTTATTATATCTAACCCCCTAATTCAGCATGCCTCTAGAATTTATAGTGCGGGTGATCAGGTCACACTATAAAGCCAGGACAGATTTCAGAGGTCATTGAAATCATTCAATGAATTGTTTCATCCAATAGCATACTACTCATTAATAACCATCAAGACATTTCATAAATGTTGTATCCCGAGTGTACAGTAAGACCTTAGTACAGCTCTTTTCAAAATAAATCACACATATTTACTTATCCCTCAGTAAATAAAACCCAAATTACATGTGTATGCCCCATTAAGATATTTCACTTCCATCCCGTCACAAAACCCAAAATAGAAATAAAATCCTATACAGAATAACATTTCATACTAAGTAGTTTGTTTGTGGTTATTCAAACACCATATAGTAAAACAATAAACAAACAAAAAATGGCCAGGCCTTATTTATTTTGGTAGCTCCCTATGACAACCTAAAAATAAAACTACTTAATTTTACTAACTAGTTCCACCCTAGCCTACAGACTTTTTTAACATCCCAATGAGATATAAAGAAATCCCCATGTTCCTGGAAGAGAAAGTATACATGTCGTTAACATAGAATCAACAATCCAAAGATAGTAATTACACACAAAACATCATACATATATCCCCAGTCCTATCTCATCAACAATCATTCGTATCAATCTCACTCCTCAGAACTACTCCCATCGTTCAACGTACTATAAACAAATTATCGTTATCTGAAGCAATGAACCATCTTCATAACTCACCGCTGTTTAACCAAACTATATAATGTCATAATAAAATGATCAATTATCAAATATCGTTCCTTATTCAACTATCGAGACATGTTCTTCATTAGTAAATAGTCTCCACAAAGCAATACTACCTAATAACATATTCTCATTCTCCTAAATAGAAATAATTACTTCTATTAAACAATCCCATTCAACATCAAGTCAACCTGTCTCATCACCCAATTAACTTACTTTTTTTTTTTTTTTACCCTCTACAATATCTAACATACTCTACCGCTAATTTTCCTCATAACGGTACCTCAACAGATGACAAATTATTTTACATTTATAGTAAAAACCAATAAAACATCCAATTCACCGATATGCAATTTTAATTACTATGTTATCCTATCCGACATGGATTGGTAGGACAACATCTTTCCTATAATGTTATCAATGAAACCAGTAATTCACCTCAATAGCATCAATGTAATAGATTTTCTTTCTGTCCCTTACTGGATTCGAACCAGGGACCCTCTGCACACATTGACAACGTTCACCATCGAAGCACCGTTACCCATCGCTCCACAAAAGCCACAACCCCTGCAAAGCAACTACTTCCAGTTCATAGAGCAAGTGACATCACCCAACGAAAACCTCACTAGCTCTCACCGCTAACTAGCTAGCAATTTCCTGCCGATAATATTCAACCTCCTACGACTTCCTACAAAAACGCGATCCTTGTATACCTAACGTAACCCATAATGTCCCTCATAGCGCTCTCACGTTTCAGCAAGCCCCAATGGTTAACACCCGCAGACAAAAATGGAAATTCTTCCATTTTTACTAGCAGACCTACTAATAAAACACACTTTCAAAAAGCGTTCTGCATTTACCTCTATCATAGGGTTTAAAAATGAACTTAACAACATTAACCATCCTGAATTGCCGTAGTAACGTCATGTTTGGTTCAGTTCATCTATTACCATATAAGACATTCACTTCTCCATGCGTCGTGAACTATATCCTATTTCTCTTGTAATCAACTAAAATCATAGCCACAACCATCACTCCGCCATTATCAGAATGAATTAACTATCCTTTCTAAGTAAGCTACAAGTAACACCAAACACTTGCTGTAGTTTACCATCATACATTGAAATTATCCATTTATCACGATCCAATTTATTTATAGACATATTCCACCATTGTCACTCGATTAATCTAGCAAAACCTTATTCAATGACTAAAAAATTACTACCACGCACTCTTCTCTCCATAACCATTAGTTAGTCATTTAGCTGATGCTCTTATCCCAAGCGACCCACAATTAGTGAGCTCATATTTATACTAGCCCCCCTTGGGAATCGAACACGCAACCCTGGCGTTGCAAGCACTGTGCTCTACCAACTGAGTTACAGAGGACCACAGATGAGCATATAGTGCCTTTTTCTGATAATGTTATAATTGTAGCCTATTGCATTACTTTAGTTTAAAATATAAGTTTGTTTATTCAACAAGTCTAGAACCCACTATAAATTGGTGCTATTCCCTCAGCATAATAGCCAAAGCTCCTTGTTCACGAGCCAAAGCTCCTTGTTCCTCCCCTAGTTCACGTAACGAAAATACATTATCATTCTAGAATTCACCAACTATTCACATACATTACTGGTGTCACGCAAACTATAGAATAAAGTAATAACAATTAGAATTTTGTCAAATAAATGTTTTCCATCCAACTATTCAAACTTGCTTCAAATATCTCTTTCAGTTCGATACAGTCAAGCAAGTACAACTCTCTTTTAACCGGAAACCAGTTCATGGCATTAGTAAAATCTATTCACATCCCAACAATAACTAATAATATATTTATATTCATATTATTAAAAGACCTTACTTTCATTCCAGTCTACCTAAACAATTCAAATTATTGCCATAACTCTATCGCAATTGCCAGTACGCTATTCAAATGTATTTAACTGTCCTTTCTGACTATAGTCACTCCTCCTTCTTTCCCGTTGAATAAGTGAGTCCTTCAGTCTGAAAAGACGCAGGCTGCTAAATCGTCCAGTCTTATCCTGAATGTTCCTTCAATCTAAACAACCCACAACCATAGCTGAACTATACTTAGAAAACCTAGACTCTAATCAGCGATGCAGAATCTATGCTTTATTGAAATGACAAGTTAATCCTCCTTTATTCCAATGATAATGGTCAGTAGTTTTAGTATCTGGCACATACCACACTTTATCAGAAAATAGCTTTGAAGGACACAGATCTCACACGCTCAACGTAAACAACTTAACAGTCAACGAGTCAAACTCCACATTCATTGATTCGGAACCAAATCTAACGACCTAACCAAATGAATTATATTTCCCCTAATATACTAAAATTCCTTGACTATATCACCTCTGCTTCTGAAATAATAGATAGTTTATTATAATGCTTAATTCTACCACATGCCCTATGTACTCTCTCCCATTTCCACGTACGTCTACGTGTTTGGACAAGTCAACACCTATAATTTTATCCAATCCCTCGTATTAAATTACACTCACATAAAATTCATTCTATTCCAATATATTCATATCTACCAAACCATTCATGTTTCTAATGATTCTTTATTGCCACAAATCAGTTAATCACAATCTAGTCTCAGCGGAACGAACAACAAATTACCCAAATCCTTCCCCTCAGTCATAGAATCCTCCCAAAATCGTATAGGCTGGTCACTATTCACTGATCTTACAAAATTCTATGACAGGCATTGTTGTACGAAACTCCAAGATATCATTTACATGAAAAGCTTTATTATTCCAACTTATATATAATTATCATACACACCTCTATATCTTGAAGCCTTAGTGACTGTTTAACCCGTTCACCTACTCAGGATGACCTAACTTTTTTACCTGATCGACCCTGCCTAACTTTGGCATCACCACAATACAGGATAATGCCCCACCTACCCGAGCAGACCTCTAACAATGAATTCCTCATTAGAGCGGTAACCGTAGGTCCCAAATTTAGCTAGCCACCTGCCCGTTCAGCCCTCTGGAGCGCTAATTTTAGCTCTCCAAAGCGGTATCCACAGGATTTCTATTTATTTAGCCCCCTAGGTGATCCACTTCCTCTACACACCTGGACTTTTACTACGCTTTCCTAAGCAACCTGTAAATTATTCCCTTCTTCTCTGATTCACTTCCTCGACACAGAAAATAAGCAGTATTGCACAGGATTTCGCCTACCTAAGCAGCCTATAAACGATACACTTCCTCGACACGTTTATAGCGGTATTCGTAGGACTTAACATGTTATTGTCTGATCGCTCAACCAGATGGACAACCGCCCGTGCCGAAATGACCCAGACAAAGCGATCAGCTGGATCAATCAAATCAATCAAATCAATCAAATCAATCAAATCAATCAAATCAGGCGGCAGGTAGCTTAGTGGTTAAGAGCGTTGTGCCAGTAACCGAAAGGTCGCTGGTTCTAATCCCCGAGCCGACTAGGTGAAAAATCTGTCGATGTGCCCTTGAGCAAGGCACTTAACCCTAATTGCTCCTGTAAGTCGCTCTGGATAAGAGCGTCTGCTAAATGACCAATTATTATTATTATTATTATTATTATATTATTTAAATCAATTGGACAGACGGTTCAGACGATCGACATGTATTCTTAAATTCAAAAGCTCCCAGTCTCTAATTTTCTGGTTCTTAAATTTGGAGAGACCTGATGCCGTGCCCCAGATGCTGTGCCCCAGATCGAACCACACAAACGTTTATACTATATAAGTAAGAACTTGGCTTACCTTTTAAAAGCGGCCGCTTTTGTTTGTATGGTCCGTCCAAGCCGTTTCATAACTGCAGATGTACACCGTCTCTGGACCCTTTTTTTCAACTCCTGGCAAGCTCGCCAAATATGTCGTAGAAATATTTGACAAAAAAATAGTCAACTCAAAAATATCTCTCAAGAGACTGGAGCTTGTGAATCCAGAAATTAGACTTTATTATTGCGTAACAAAGCCGAGCCACTCCATGGAACGGCTGTCTCTCTTTGGCTTAGAGATCTCTTATATACACACACAAATGCACAGTCATGTATACATAGCTTACAAAGCTACTCCCGTTAAGATCACTGATTAACATCTTTAACTGCCACGCCACTATTATCTTTGAAAGTCCAATAACACATGTTGTTTACTCCAAAAGGCCATGGGCGCTTTTGCCTCTTTCCCTTATCTCATTATATTGGTGGCATGGCTCAGACACTTTTAAAAATAAAATACCTACATTCATCAAAGCATGTTTACACATTGTATTGACTATATTCCTTATTTAGACATGCATCTGGACTTATAAAATGTCAATCATGTTTACTATATTTTATCTTTGACATTTCCCAACATTTTCCTTAATGATACATAAAATATTACCATAATTACAGGTTGTAATGCAACAAAATAGGAAAAACGCCAAGGGGGATGAATACTTTTGCAAGGCACTGTATGTTCATCTGTTGTCATAATCCTGGAAACGCGTGGAGAACCTAATGAAGCAACTGCTCATCTGCTTTGGGGTCAAACTTATCACAGAGAATTAGTAGCCACAGTGCTTTGGTGCTGTGAGTGTTCACACATCTGGGTGGAAAACATACGTTTGCCCCACATAATGTAAACCACGTGAGTGACCATGAAAATATTAATATGGTCGTGTCTCAATCTATATCCATCAGGGAAGATCACAATGAACATGAGCCTCCATCACCTCTTCTCTTGACACTAGACAGTAGCCACGGTGCTGTGGGTTGTCACATCTCTGTGTGACAAACCTCATGAGCATGAAAATATTAATTCATAATGTAAATATATCTAAATCCATATAAATCAGGAAAACCCAGAGTATGATTTGAGTGGAATCCATCACCTAAGCTCTTATCAAAGGAGTAGCCATAGTGTTGTGTTTGTTCACACATTTACCTGGAAGACATTAGTTTTCCCCATGTAATGTAAAACCCACGATCATGGACATATTAAAGCAGTAGCCACAGTGCTGTCGATGTTTACACATGGGTAGAAATAATCCATTACAATATGGATAAATCTATCTAAATCTTAAATATGAATGGAATTCATCGGCTGGATAGCCTGTTGGATGTTTTGTTGTATTTTATTATATTTCTGTATGTGGAACTTGTGTTTTGTGTGGGTATGTTTTAGTTCACATCTGATGGGTGCAAAAGATAACTATACAATTGACGCCGCCTCTTGAATGACAACTAGATGGATTAGAACAAACTGAGGCTCTATGTTGAAAATCCCTGGACCGTGAACAGATTCCAAAATCAAATGTAATGGAAGACGGGCCTGGGCGCGGTACAGGGATGAAGGTTACAACGAGAAAGACGGGATTTGCACCTCACTTATGTAGTGTTGGAAACAGAATGGTTGTCAGGTCAAAGCCTTTAATGAAATGTGGTGCACCTCCATACTACTATGGATTATAGCCCTCTGCTTCAATAACTGTACATTATTACTACGGTATGTAAAACATAAAAAATAAGAGTGAAAAGTTAAGGACCTTTAAGTTATTCGCGTGGTGAAGAAAAGGGACCTAAAACTAATTTAATTCAGATGTTTTATTACACGTTCAGTCAGATTATATTAATTAATCAATGACTGATACGCTTTTATATTCTTCTTGATGGGTTTCATCAGTTTGATCTCATTAGTGGACAATGTAATGGACTGTCCATATTAAACAATGGCTCAGTATTCATTCTCTGTCTGTTTCACAAATGAACCTTAATTAACTGGCATCCGCAAGCCTCTGGAACTACACCATAAATGACAGCAATAGAGTGACTCAGGTGGAAGGAGAACGTAAAGAATAACTGTCATTGTCATAACTGGAGAATTTAACCTACCCTAGGAAAGACATTGGTAATGATTTGACAGTGGATTGTACAAAACAACTGATTCAAAATAAATCCCTCTATACAGTGCTTTCAGAATGTATTCACACCCCTTGGGCTGACGTTAAGGAGGCGCTAGTGTCAAACGCATGTTAGTTTGTAATTTCGTCATGTAAAAACTGGCGCACTGGCATTTTCCAGCCCTAACGCCAAGTTTGGCAATTTACCTATCTTACATCAGCATGCTTATGCTCAGATGGGAGGAGTTGGAAATATTTTAGGCGTGTCCTTAAAAACATGATCCAAAGTGCTAATTTCAGGCAGCGCTGGTAGGGATATTTAAGACCAACCAAAATCAGTTTTTTAGCGGTAACGCAGTTGGTTATGGCAAGAATTTTGACAGCGGAAACGCTGCCTCTCCAGCCGTAATGCACTCTCCCCATATATACAGTGAGGGAAATAAGCATTTGATCCCCTGCTGATTTTGTACGTTTGTCCACTGACAAAGACATGATCAGTCTATAAATTTAATGGTAGGTTTGAGTGAGAGACAGAATAACAACAAAAAAATCCAGAAAAACACATGTAAAAATTTTTATGAATTGATTTGCATTTTAATGAGGGAAATAAGTATTTGACCTTAGTACTTGGTGGCAAAACCCTTGTTGGCAATCACAGAGGTAAGACGTTTCTTGTAGTTGGCCACCAGAATAGCACACATCTCAGGAGGGATTTTGTCCCACTCCTCTTTGCAGATCTTCTCCAAGTCATTAAGGTTCCGAGGCTGACGTTTGGCAACTCTAACCTTCAGCTCACTCCACAGATTTCCTATGGGATTAAGGTCTGGAGACTGGCTAGGCCACTCCAGGAACTTAATGTGCTTCTTCTTGAGCCACTCCTTTGTTGCCTTGGCCGTGTGTTTTGGGTCATTGTCATGCTGGAATACCAATCCACGACCCATTTTCAATGCCCTGGCTGAGGGAAGGATGTTCTCACCCAAGATTTGACGGTACATGGCCCCGTCCATCGTCCCTTTGATGCGGTGAAGTTGTCCTGTCCCCTTAGCAGAAAAACACCCCCAAAGCATAATATTTCCACCTCCATGTTTGACGGTGGGGATGGTGTTCTTGGGGTCATGGGCAGAATTCCTCCTCCTCTAAACACGGCGAGTTGAGTTGATGCCAAAGAGCTCGATTTTGGTCTCATCTGACCACAACACTTTCACCCAGTTCTCCTCTGAATCATTCAGATGTTCATTGGAATACTTCAGATGTTCCTGTATATGTGCTTTCTTGAGCAGGAGGACCTTGTTACCAATTGTTTTCTTGGTGACTATGGTCCCAGCTGCCTTGAGATCATTGACAAGATTCTCCCGTGTAGTTCTGGGCTGATTCCTCACCGTTCTCATGATCATTGCAACTCCACGAGGTGAGATCTTGCATGGAGCCCCAGGCTGAGGGAGATTGACAGTTATTTTGTGTTTCTTCCATTTGCGAATAAACTGTTGTCACCTTCTCACCAAGCTCCTTGGCGATGATCTTGTAGCCCATTACAGCCTTGTGTAGGTCTACAATCTTGTCCCTGACATCCTTGGAGAGCTCTTTGGTCTTGGCCATGGTGGAGAGTTTGGAATCTGATTGATTGCTTCTGTGGACAGGTGTCTTTTATACAGGTAACAACATGAGATTAGGAGCACTTCCTTTAAGAGTGTGCTCCTAATCTCAGCTCATTACCTGTATAAAAGACACCTGGGAGCCAGAAATCTTTCTGATTGAGAGGGGGTCAAATACTTATTTCCCTCATTAAAATGCAAATCAATTTCTAACATTTTTGACATGTGTTTTTCTGGATTTTGTTGTTGTTATTCTGTCTCTCACTGTTCAAATAAACCTACCATTAAAATTATAGACTGATAATTTCTTTGTCAGTGGGAAAACGTGCAAAATACTTTTTTCCCTCACTGTATGCGCATGGAAAAGAGTAGCCTAATGTGTTTTTGGTGCCTGTATACTTCGTATTTACACTCAAAACCATAAAAAGGAATAACCCAAGGAGGCCGAGATACAAAAATAATATAATTAATTTAATCCAGGTGTGGCATATCAAGAAGCTGATTCAACAGAATGATCATTACACAGGTGCACCTTGTGCTGGAGACAATAAAAGGCCACTCTAAAATGTGCAGTTTTGTCACACAACACAATGCCAAAGATGTCTCAAGTTTTTAAGGAGCTTGCAACTGTCATGCTGACTGCAGGAATGTCCACCAGAGCTGTTGCCAGATAATTTAATGTTAATTTCTCTACCATAAGCCGCCTCCAACGTTGTTTTAGAGAATTTGGTAGTACGTCCATCCGGCCTCACAACCGCAGACCACGTGTACCCACGCCAGCCCAGGACCTCCACATCTGGCTTCTTCACCTGAGGGATCATCTGAGACCAGCCACCCAGACAGCTGATGATGAGTATTTCTGTCTGTAATAAAGCCTGTTTGTGAGGAAAAACTAATTCTGATTGGCTGGGCCTGGCTCCCCAGTGTGTGGGCCTATGCCCTCCCAGGCCCACCCATGTCTGTGCCCCTGCCCAGTCATGTGAAATCTATAGATTAGGGCCTAATGAATTTCTTTCAATTGACTGATTTCCTTATATGAACTTTAACTCAGTAAGCAAACACATACTTCGTCATGATGCATGTTCTGATTGGTCAGTGAGGGGCCAAGGCTCGACACACCCACAACTTGTTTATTCATCAAAATCCAGCCCTTTCGTGCAAATGCCAGCAAGTGCACCGATAATTGTAATAGTGAAAATAGAAAAAATATTGATGACACACCTCTGAACCCATAGCGCTACCACCTATGCTTAGATTTACCATTGCATTAAGTTTGTTAAAATAGAGCACCTAGAATTTTTTCACATTTTGTTGTTTTACAGCATGGATTTTAAATTGAGATATTTTCGTCACTGGCTTACACACTATCTCATAATGTCAAAGTGGAATTATTTCTACAAAGTTAATAAAAAATGTAATTTCTTGAGTCAATAAGAATTCAACCCCTTTGTTATGGCAAGCCTAAAAAAGTTCAGGAGTAAAAATGTGCTTAACAAATCACATAATAAGACTGTATGTGTGCAATAATAATGTTTAACATGATTTTTGAATGACTACCTCATCTACGTACCCCACACAATTATCTGTAAGGTCCCTCAGTCAAGCTGAGAATTTGAAACACAGATTCAACCACAAAGACCAGGGAGGTTTTACTTTATTGGTAGATGGGTTGAAAAAAAAAAACTGACATTGAATATCCCTTTGAGCATGGTGAAGTTATTAATTACACTTTGGATGGTGTATCAATACACCCAGACACTACAAAGATACAGGCGTCCTTCCTAACTCAGATGCCGGATAGGAAGGAAACTGCTCAGGGATTTCACCATGAGGTCAATGGTGACTTTAAAACGGTTACAGAGTTTAATGGCTGTGATAGGAGAAAACTGAGGATGGATCAATAATATTGTAGTTACGACACAATACTAACCTAATGGACAGAGTGAAAACAAGGAAACTTGTACAGAATACAAATATTCAAAAACATGCATCCTGTTTGCAACAAGACACTAAAATAATACTGCAAGAAATGTGGCAAAGCAATTAACCTTTTGTCCTGAATACAAAGTGTTATGTTTGGGGCAAATCCAATACAACACATTACTGAGTACCACTCTCCATATTTTCAAGCATAGTGGTGGCTGCATCATGTTATGGGTATGCTTGCAATCATTAGGGACTGGGGAGTTTTTCTGGATGAAAAAGAAACGGAATGGAGCTAAGCACATGCAAAATCCTAGAGGAAAACCGGGTTCAGTCTGCTTTCCACCAGAGATGAATCCACCTTTCAGCATGACATTAACCTAAAACACAAGGCCAAATCTAGACTGAGGTTGCTTATCAACAAGACAGTGAATGTTCCTGAGTGGCAAGGTTACAGTTTTAACTTAAGTCTGCTTGGAAATATATGGCAAGACCTGATAATGGTTGTTTAGCAATGATCAACCACCAATTTGACAGAGCTTGAAGAATGTTGAAAAGAATAATGGGTAAATGTTGCACAATCCAGGTGTGGAAAGCTCTTTGAGACTTACCCAGAAAGACTCACAGTTGCCAAAGATGATTCTAACATGTATTGACTCAGGGGGTTGAATACTTATCTAATCAAGGTATATTAGTGTCAGTGGCGGTCGGTGCCGTTTAAGATGAGGGAGGACGATTTTTATTTATTATTTATTTATTCAAATTTCCCTATACCCATCATGAGGTTGCTACAACCTATGAATGAAATATTACAACGTAGGTGCACACAGGTCGAGAGAAAAATTTGAGGTGAGAAACAGTGACACATGGACAGACAGTGACACATTCAATACCACCTTGCACACTCTTGCCTGGATCTACCTGATCTAGGGTAATCATTAGTCCAACAGTTGCAAACAAGAGTTTCTATTGGACAAATTCAGGTATGTTTATCCCTGTTTCGTTCCGTTTGCTTCCATTTCAGAAAAGTTTTTCAACAGAATCGACGGAATGAAAACACTGCTGATCATGTGTAAACACAGTTCACTTTCATAGCAGTCACGATGTATTCCTTCTCGCATCTATGCGCTCTCCCCCTCTAACCTTTTCCCTTTGCCTGTGGACTTCAATGTATGTGACCAGGCAAAAAAAACTTTCCAAGCCAAACCATATCATAACCGCTACACACACCTACATCGTTGTCACCATATTAGCTAAAGAAACATCATAGTCAATAAAACTAACGCGTTAGTAAACCTACTACAATCATGAAGTAATGTTACAGTGTATAGTAAGTAAGCAGTTTAGCAGTTACACCGGTGGGCCCCGGTGGCAATAAATTACCTTGACTTGGAAGAGTTCCAGTGTTGTGTTGGATAGTCATAGCCAGCTAGCTATTATAGCATCACTCTGTTTCAGCAGGGTGTTTGAGTAAGCTAAACTAACTAGCTGCATTTGCTAGCTAAGTAAGTGAAACTTACTCTCTCTCTCTCTCTTGCTTCTCCTTCATTTTGGAAGAAATTAATTTGTTCAAAAGTGTTCAACTATTCTCTTTCTCTCTCTCTTTGAGTCAACTACTCACCACATTTTATGCACTGCAGGGCTAGCTAGCTGTAGCTTATGCTTTCAGTACTAGATTTGTTCTCTGAACCTTTGATTGGGTGGACAACATGTCAGTTCATGCTGCAAGAGCTCTGATAGGTTGGAGGACGTCCTCCAGAAGTTGTCGTTATTACTGTGTATATATATTTTACAAATGTTATAATTTTTCTTCCACTATTTTGTGTAGATTGTTGAAAAAAATGGACAATTAAATCCATTTTTATCCCACTTTGTAACACAACAAAATGTGGAAAAAGTCAGGTGGTGTGAATGCTTTCTGAAGGCACTGTATGTATTCAATCTATACAGGGTTAGGGAGTAACTGATGACATGTAATCAGCTACATGAAATCTGATTACAAAAAACCTGTCACAGTAATAAATTACGTTACCAGCAAAAAATATTGTAATCAGATTACAGATAATAAAAATAATAAAAAAAGATTACTTCTTGGATTACCTTTACATTTAGAAAGGATGTTTGTGAAAAAATACATTGACACCTTTCTGTTTTCTCAATGATATCAATTCAGCATTGAAGTTGCAAGTTTATTCCACCTGAGCGTGTCTGACCACAAGTCAGAGACGACTACGATGACACACCAAATGCGTTTGACGGATCCTTTTTATCTTCTTTTAATGCCTTTTAAGGGGGAAGTAATCCAAAAGTAACTGAAAGTAATTAGATTACGTTACTGAGTTTGGGTAATCCAAAAGTTACGTCACTGATTACAATTTTGGACAGATAACTATAGTATTAACTGTAATGGATTACATTTAGAAAGTAACCTACTCAACCCTGACTTTATATGGCCTGCATATAAAATATACCAGCTATTTATTACCTTTATTTAACTAGGCAAGTCAGTTAAGAAATTCTTGTTTACAATGGCGGCCTACACCGGCCAAACCCGGACGACACTGGGCCAATTGTGCACCGCCCTATGGGACTCCCAATCACGGCTGGTTGTGATACAGCCTGGAATCGAACCAGGGGGTCTGTAGTGATGCAGTGCCTTAGACCACTGTGCCACTCGGTATTGCTCTCCTCTCCATACAGCACCTAGATGCTGTTAGCTGGCAGACTGGACACAGAAATAATTGAGGTATTACAGAGCATTCATCTGAGATATCCAAGCTTACTTTAATAAAACTATTAAAGGGAATTTTGCTTTAGTAGCATGACATACTGTTAAATATAACAACTTCTTGACAGATTTGGTTAAAACCCATTATCTAGATTTACAGAAGTTATTTTTGAGTTAATTCTTAATCTTGCTGTGGATAATCAAATGTGATTAGCAGAATACCACATCATAATTTCATTGAGTATAATTATAATTACTATAATTGACAATTCATATTATGTCCTCTTTGTGTGGAAACCACTGTGACACAAAATTATTACTGTTATTATATATTGGTAATGTTGGATCAATTATTACAACCACTTCATTCTATACCTGAGACATGAACATTTCTAAACGTCTATCTATACCATCAAATAAATAATCTAAATCTAATCTATTTTAAGCAATACAGGGCTAATGAACAAGACAGCATCAATGCATGGTGTTAGGGGATGTTTCACTATGCTACAATTTGACATTTCACATAATTTAGTGTTATAATATGGACCTGTGGAATTATCCTCTGTTCAATTCCTTTTCCAATTTGAGTTCAGCTGCCTTCCTCATTTTACCCTCATTTGTAAATGTCACTTCAGTAAAAGTTACAGAAATCATTTGCAGTACTGTAAGAAAAAAAGGAAAATGCCCTCAGAGGACATTGGCAGGTTGGCTACTTTGTCAACACAGATATGCTTCTCGCGTTGTCAATTCCTCAGGAAATAATTGAACTCTGATGGTGTTCACTCTGACTATAGTGAGGTCCCGGAGGAAATGCTCAAATTCTCAAGCGTATGGCATAAGAGAAAAAATTAACATTGGATAATCATGCTACCATGAAAAAGTGCCGTAGGACGATAGGCAGAGATAACGCAGGACAACAAAGGCAAAATCATGCTTATTTAACAGGACGATCTTCAAAAAGTTCTCAGGGGCCACCGTGAGGCTCTTTATAGACAGAAATTATATAGATCCTCGAAACAATCCTTCCTAAGTGGACCGCCAAGACCACTGCCTTTTCTGACACGCGTTGGGCTCGGATTCAATAATTTTGGTGATGCATAGCCCGAGACAATAGTGGCACGTTCCTTAACGCTGCCTGCGGATCTCATCGCCTGGCAGAGCCTAACATACCAAATGAGCTGCCTGGCTGTGGCATAGTCAGCCTGAAGCGTGACCTTCCATGATTACTCTATTGTTACCAGCTATCTAAGGCTCTAAGTCAATGTGTCTCCCACATTCTCTTTTCTATCCCTATACCACTCCACTTTCCTATTTCCGACTGTTACCAGTGGCTCTCGGAGGGTTTCACTTTACCCCCAGTGTCTTAGTAAGAGTTGAGGTTAACACAGGGCCATTATGTGGGGGGATAATTGCACTTGGTCATGGTGCAGCTTTTCCCAGTAGGGTAGCAGTGACTGGAGTGGTGGTGGTGGAGAATGTCATCCTTAGGAGGGTGGAAATGCCAGAGTGAATAAAAATGCTCCATCATAGCAAATCCTTCCCTCTTCTCTCTTCCCTCCCCAGAGCGGTACTAGTGTTTTGCATTTGAGCACCATTGTGTCCCTGAGCTGTCTATGCATATGTAAGCATGTGAGATAGCTAGGGAAAAGAAAAAGGGACAAGGGGAGATGTTTCTGGCGGAGGGGATGTTGTAATTGGTTGGATTGCTCATTAAGGTTGTGTGGAGTCGGCTGGTGTGACAGGCAGTGGTTGAATGTGGTGCTGCAGGGATCAGCGGGCTGAGAGACTGAGTGACAGAGGGATGTGCCCTGGCCCCTGTGGCAACTGAGGAGGTCTTAGTGCAAGTCACAGTGCATAGAATCAGTCAGCCTTCAGATGCAGGGCAGGCAGGCTAGGGTGGGTGGGTTAGAGGCTGGAAGAGTTCACTGTGGTGCTTGGCTGGTTGTAGCCATAGGTCACACTCTCACTACTCGGATACGATATACATTTTATGCAAATAATACAAAACTATACAATACACCTGAGTAATGCGGTAATCAACTACAATGCGCTAATCTATCTAAATCCTTCTTGAAACGTTGAAGACATTGTTTTAGATTGAGAGTGAAGGCTTTAAAATGAAAGGGTTAGTTATCCCAATATCGTTTTTGAAACAAATTGAATAATGTGCATGCTTGTATGCTGGCAATTATACTCAGGATGTTTATGCAAACCTTTAATCTTGTTGATTATAAAATGAGTCCCCGTCAATCATTTCTTAAAGTGGTGAGTTCATAGGTGTTAAGGTTGTTCATTTATACCCGTGACTTGTATGTGGCAATATCTTACTATACTGAACAAAAATATAAACGCAACATGCAACAATTTCAACGAGTTACAGTTTATATAAGGAAATCAGTCAATTGAAATATATTCATTAGGCCCTAATCTATGGATTTCACATGATTGGACAGGGGTGCAGCCATGGGTGGGCCTGGGAGGGTATGGGACCACCCACTTGGGAGCCAGGCCTACACACTGGGGAGCCAGGCCTAGCCAAACATAATTAGTTTTTCCCCACAAAAGGGCTTTATTACAGACAGAAATACTCCTCAGTTTCATCAGCTGTCCAGGTGCCAGGTGAAGAAGCCGGATGTGAGGGTCCTGGGCTGACGTGGTTACACGTGGTGTGCGGTTGTAAGGCCGGTTGGACGTACTGCCAAATTCACTAAAACGATTTTGGAGGAGGCTTATGGTAGAGAAATGAACATTAAATTCTCTGCCAACAGCTCTAGTGGACATTGCTGCAGCCAATTGCACGCTCCCTCAAAACTTGACACATCTGTGGCATTGTGTTGTGTGACAAAACTGCACATTTTAGAGTGGCCTTTTAATATCTCCAGCACAAGGTGCACCTGTGTAATGATCATGCTGTTTAATCAGCTTCTTGATATGCCACACCTGTCAGGTGGATGGATTATCTTGGAAAAGGAGAAATGCTCACTAACAGGGACGTAAACAAATGTGTGCACAAAATTTGAGAGAAATAAGCTTTTTGTGCGTATGGAACATTTCTGGGATCTTTTATTTCAGCTCATAAGACATGGGACCAACACTTTACATGTTGCATTTATATTTTTGTTCAGCATATTTGAATAGGATAAAGTAGGCTACATATTGTCACAATAATGCACCTTATAAAAACAAGAATTACTGGTTTTTGATGACAAGTAGTCGAGGAGTACTTCAAGATCTTCACCCTGAATCGGTAGAGAGACATATTCTCCCCCTCAACCCCACGTAGCAACATGTGAAGATGGCTTTCTACGCCATACTTGCATGGGCAGCCAATTGGGTTTCTACTAAGCTAACCAGTGGAGGCTCCTCAGAGGAGGAAGCGGAGGGCCACTCAGTAAATTTAATAAAAATAAAAATGAAACATTAAAAACGTTATACTTTTTTGATAAAACTATACTAAATATTTTTACATGTCACCAAATAATTGACTAAAACACTGTTTTGCATTGAAGGTCTACAGGAGCATCAACAGCACTCTGGTGTAGCTGGAGGACAACTAGTTTCCGTCCTCCTCTGGGTACATTGGCTGCAGTCCAAACATGTTATTTTTACCCCCTTAGCCCTTGTGCTAGCCACTTTCCCTTGGGGGAATCCCAGTCGAAACCGGATGCAGTTTGATTGCCATCTTAAGTTGAGGTCCAATTCACAAATGTTGCCCCCTCGGCCTTCGATTTAGCTCGAGGGAGCAAGTGAAGAACACTGGTCTCTTGTGGGGTTGATATGACCCACAACTCAATGCAAACTGAAGTCACGTATCAAACTCTGGTGGCCGCGAAGTGTCAAATTGAATCAACACTGCTGCATTTTTGGCATGCCAGAAAAAATTATGAAGCTAGCTTGCTAAAAAATATACATAGATGACATTGATTTTAGAGTTGGCAAATTGGCTTAGTCTCGTAGTGAGGAGCCTATAAAACGTAGCTAGATTCATGAACACATTTTTGGGAATTCTGAAATGTATTAGAATAAATGACCAAAGTATAAAACTAGGTAGCCAGCTATGGGTAATTGTAGCTAGCTACGTTAGCTTGCTGGGTACATTAATAGCTTTAGGTTGGTTGTTTCTAAGCTCAACTTCAAGATTTCCACCAAGGACGTTGCCTCTCCGATCATCACTCTCCCTCGCTTGGGCAAGGGACATTTAAGGTACACTCGGATGTGATGATGTAAAATGTCATTAAAGTGCTGAGGCTTTAGGGCCGAGGGCTGTCTACTTTGAGTTTGGACTGCAGCCATTGACTTCAATACAAAACCTAGGAGGCTCGTGGTTCTCACCCACTTCCACACAGTAATTATGACAACTTCCAGAGGACGTCCTCCAACCTATCAGAGCTCTTGGAGTGTGAACTGACATGTTGTCCACCCAGTCAAAGGATCAGATAAGGAATCTATTACTGAAAGCATAAGCTACATTTAGCTAGCACTGCAGTGCATAAAATGTGGTGAGTAGTTGACTCAAAGAGAGAGAAAGACAATAGTTGAACAGTTTTGAACAAATTAAGTTCTTCAAAAATGAAGGAGAAGCAAGAGAGAGAGAGAGCTAGTTATATTTCATATTTTTTTCACTTTCACTTTCACTTACTTAGCTAGCAAATGCAGCTAGCTACTTTAGCCTACTCAAACACCTGGCTCAAACAGAGAGGGATGCTATGTTACCTAGCTGGCTATGGCTATCCAACACTGGAACTCTTCCAAGTCAAGGTACACTGTAAGCTTTTGGTTTTATAAATGTATTCCCACTGGGGCCCGCTGGTGTAACTGCTAAACTGCTTGCTTACTGTACACTCTACTGCATGATTGTAGCAGGTTTACTAACGCGTTAGTTTTAATAGCTATGTTGACTTGAGGTTAGCTAATATGGTGACAACGACATAGGCTGAGTGTAGCGGTTAGCGGTTATGGTATGAAGTTTTGGCATGGAAAGGTTTGTTCGCCTGGTCACAGACAGCTGATGTGTTGTGCACTGAAGTCCACAAGCACAGTAGTGTACCGTGAGTAGAGCACAGTAGAGTGCAGTACAATACAATACAGTACAGTACAGGTTAGTAAAGTAGAATATAGTACAGTAGAGTACAGAATACTTCACTTACTGTAGGTCCATAACCAAAATATGTATTTTTTGCCATGTCATAGCTGACACCCCATTCTTTCTGCAGACATCTTCGGAGCAGATATTTAACCGATTTTCGAAAACATGATCACATAAAAACCTGAGATTTTACCATAAGTCCGTTACCAAAGTTTGCATCTGCACAGTCATTTCACTCAATTATTATTTTTGAAAATCGTCAGTGGAAATTGTTAAAAGCAGTTATTGTACATAGAGCTGTATGGTTTGTTAAACTTTGAAATCAATGGGTTTTGTTTGGCAGACATTTTTCAGTGAAAAAACAAACTGAGTCAAAGCGTAATTCTATTACTGTAAAGCCCATTTCTTAGTTTCAGTCTCTGAGAAAAAAAAGTATAATCTTGGCATGGACTTCATGTAATGAAGGTTAAGTGTATTAATTCTGTCAGTTATGTTATTGTATGCACTGACATTCAAAACTAGGCCACTGAGAAACTGTTTGGATGGTTGCAAGCACTGTGGTTAACATCGCAAGCCTCTGTTGAGGGCATACAAGGTGGAAGAAATCCCACAAAATAGGATATAATATGAAAAGGAGAGACCACAACTTGGTAACAACTGCATGCAGTAGTTCCCCGCGGTTGAGACCTATCTTTCACTCTTATATAAAGTTTTAAGTTCATCTCAGCTTTTATGTTATTGAATTACAATAATAGCGTACCAAAAAACATCAAATTACATCCAATGTTGGACACATTTTCCATAATGTACAGTATATATAATGGTGGCTCATACTCTGAACGAGTTTTGCATTATGTTGAATTACTCGACAATCAACTAGAGCCATTGTAAGATTGAGTTTATTGATTTATAGCTCCTACATTTTTTAAAACTTGTATGTCATGTAGAGAGCATAACAATGTCACTAAGACTAGTCATATTCAATGCATCATTCAGTCTGCATATAGTGACATTATGAACATTAATTAGGCATAGAGGCCTCTTGATGACCATTACTCTGTGTGAATCTGTCAAAATTTGACATTTTAGTCATTTAGCAGATGCTCTTCTCCAGAGCGACTTAAAGTAATGAGTGCATACATTTTCATTCTTACTGGTCCCCCGCTGGAATCAAATCCACAACTCTGGCGTTGCAAGTGCCATGCCCTACCAACTGATCCACAGGGACCATGGGCACCATATCCATTAGTTGTCAAACCCTTGACCTGCATTTTATAAAACAACTACAGCTTTGTAATGATAGTTATGAAGTATTATAATAAAATATATGTTTTCATATACACAAAACATATACACACAAGGATGCCCTCCATTATCCTTAATTTTAGATTTGTATGCTGTTGAACAGAAGGCTTTAGATGAGAGGGGAACGGGGAGAGGAGGGGGAAGGGGTATGCTTTTACAGTTTCTTTCCTTTAGTTCTCCAGTGAAGAAAGTCTTTAAACCTAGCAACAAAGGCCCGTTTCAATAAATCAATTTTTTGTGACTGAAGAGCGACACACTTTGATGCTATGCTCTTTGAGGATTATATTTATATATTTTTCTAAACTTTGAGATCAGTCATTAATCAGTCCAAATTAACAGGATGCTTGCTTTCCAAGGATAGTTTCATTAAGTTTTGATGTATTTTTAGGATAAACATCTCAAAGAAAAAGCATTACATTGATGATTTGTTTTTCCTTTTCATACCTCTCTGAGTCAGATGATACTGAGCAAACATGACCCCATTGGCCCCATATGGGTATTTGGTGGGCAAGGGCTAGCCCACACAAAGCCCATACCAGCCAAACATGGGCTAGCCCAGCACAGGCTAGCCCACAGCAATCCTACATCAGCTCAACACTGTCTAGCCCAGCACGGGCTAGCCCACACCAGTCCCACAGGCTAGCCTACACCAAGCACAACGCAGGCTAGCCCACACCAAGCCCAGCACAAGCTAGCCCACACCAAGCCTAGCTACTTCATAATGTAGAGGAGGGGCTAATTTGAATATTTGGGGCGTGTTTTACAAATACCCCAATTCATGTTGTTAAGTTAAAAAAGAATACAAGATACAAATTGCTGATTCCATTCAAACCAATGAGGGGTTGGAACTTTACAGCCAATTATCTCGGAATCATCTTTTTTCAGATAGAACTTTATAGTTCACAAGTTATTTTGGTGCATCCGTTACTGAGAGTGTCATTCCAGTTTAAGTGTGTTGTTGTGTAATGTATCAAAACATTTATCTTGTTGTCACGGAATCTGCCGAGGCTGCTCCTCCTCCTTGCTCGGGCAGGTTTCGGCGGTCGTCGTCCCCGGAGTACTAGCTACCACCGTTGTATGTTTCTATGTTCGTTTGCTTTTGTCTGATTGTTGTACACCTGTGGTTAGTTAGCGTTGATTATGTGTCCTATAAGTTCTTGTTTTGTTAGTCATGTGTTGTGTGTTATTGAGCTTCCTGTCTTCGGTGTCGGTATTGGTTTTCCCTCCTTGTGTTTTAGGAGATGTTTTCGCACTTGGTGTGCGCGTTAGTATTTTTCCTGTTTGTTTACGCCTGTGTGCGTATCGCTCGTCTCCGGGCACTTTTGCTCGTATTGATTCACTAAAGACTGTTGTACGAAGCTTCTGTGTCCTGCGCCTGATTCCCGCACCTTCCACATACAGCACACCTGACACTTGTACACTACAGATGATGAAGTCTGTAAACAGATTAATTATAAGTGCATGTGACATATGAGAAATAATATATATATATATGAAAAAATTAAGAGACCACTGCAAAATTATCAGTTTTTATGGTTTTACTATTTATAGGTATGTGTTTGGGTAAAAATAACATTTTTGTTTTATTCTATAAACTACCCACAACATTTCTCCCAAATTCCAAATAGAAATATTGTCATTAAGAGCATTTATTTGCAGAAAATGACAACTGGTCAAAATAACAAAAAAGATGCAGTGTTGTCAGACCTCGAATAATGCAAAGAAAATAAGTTCATGTTCATTTTTAAACAACACAATAGTAATGTTTTAACTTAGGAAGAGTTCAGAAATATTTGGTGGAATAACCCTGATTTTCAATCACAGCTTTCATGCATCTTGGCATGCTCTCCACCAGTCTTTCACATTTAATATTGTGTTGGTTGACTTTATGCCACAAAATTCAAGCAGCTCGGCTTTGTTTGATGGCTTGTGACCATCCATCTTCCTCTTGATCACATTCCAGAAGTTTTAAATGGGGTTCAGGTCTGGAGATTGGGCTGGCCATGACAGGGTCTTGATCTGGTGGTCCTCCATCCACACCTTGATTGACCTGGCTGTGTGGCATGGCGCATTGTCCTGCTGGAAAAAACAATCCTTAGAGTTGGGGAACAACGTCAGAGCAAAGGGAAGCAAGTTTTCTTCCAGGACAACCTTGTATGTGGCTTGATTCATGCGTCCTTCACAAAGACAAATCTGCCCGATTCCAGCCTTGCTGAAGCACCCCAGATCATCACCGATCCTCCACCAAATTTCACAGTGGGTGCGAGACACTGTGGCTTGTAGGCCTCTCCAGGTCTCCGTCTAACCATTAGACGACCTGGTGTTGGGCAAAGCTGAAAATTGGACTCATCAGAGAAGATGACCTTACTCCAGTCCTATACAGTCCAATCTTCATGGTATTTTGCAAACCTCAGCCTGGCTCTTCTTTGCTTCTCATTGATGAAGGGCTTTTTTATAGCTTTGCACGACTTCAGCCCTGCCCCTAGGAGCCTGTTTCGAAAAGTCCTCGCCGTGCACTACACCCCAGTTGCCGTTTGCCATTCTTTTTGTAGGTCACTTGATGTCATCCTACAGTTGTTGAGTGACATTCGAATGAGTTGGCGGTCATCCCGGTCAGTAGAGAGTCGTTTTTGCCCTCTGCCTGTCTGTAGCTTTGTTGTCCCCAATGTCTGCTGCTTGACCTTGTTCTTATGAACCATCGTCTTTGAAATTTTAAGGATGGAAGCACCCTGACATTCACTGTATCCCTCTGCCAGTAAAGCCAGAATTGAACCCTTCTTTTCCTCACTCAAAACTTTCCTTTTCAACTCTTTTGGCATGGTCAATAGTTCTTTTTTGATTAATATTACTTTTGAGGTACTATTAGCACTGTTTTTGCCATCCAGCTGGTCCTATTGCAAGAGGATAGTAATGACCACAGCAGTGGTTTTAATACTTTTCCTCGTTAAATAAGATTTGGTTAATGTGATCACCTAATCAGTACCTAATTCAGTAGAATGAGGTGTGCCTGTGTTGGAATTCAACAGACACTGGAATGGAATGGCTGTCATACATGTAGAGATGCTGATTTAAGAAAGATTTGCAGTGGTCACTTAATTTTTTCCAGAGCTGTATATACAGTACCAGTCAAAAGTTTGGACACACGTACTCATTCAAGGGTTTTTCTTTATTTTTACTGTTTTTCTACATTGTAGATTAAAAGTGAAGACATCAAAACTATGAAATAACACACGTGGAATCATGTAGTAACCAAAAAAGTGTTAAACAAATCAAAATATAGTTAATTTTTTTGATTCTTTAAAGTAGACACCATTTGCCTTGATGACAGCTTTGCACACTCTTGGCATTCTCTCAACCAGCTTCACCTGGAAGAGTTAAAGTGACTATGAATAGATAATAAACAGATAGTAGCAGCATAAAAGAGGGGGTGGGGTGGGCCGTACGCACTACCCTCTGTAGTGCCTTGCGGTCGGAGGCCGAGCAGTTGCCATGATGAAATTTCAAGTTGTTTTTCTTTCTGCTATGTTAAGAATATAACTAATTTAGTCATTTGCACAGCGAGGTTAAATCAAATTACGCTCAATGGTCCAAGTGATAGAGTTGGACCTTAAGACTCGATGTCAAGACTCTCTGGGAACATTCCCACACCCTACTCTCCATGTTACTCTATTCCATGTCTTGGCTAATCAAAACGGCCCATATAAAACTTCTCACACAGACAGCTTTCGCTCTGTGTGTCAAAAGGCAAAATAAAGAGGTCAATCCATATTGTAGCAGCCCGCCGCGTAGCTGAGAGAGTGATAGCAAAAGGTGAACAAATGTCATCATTATAAATCCCAGATATCAATAACTTTCTCCTTAGGCACAAACATTTGCTCCCTCTCACGTACCCCTTTAACAATATTAATTAGCGGAGAGACGAGGAGCCTGGACGAGATGGAAGTGAAGCGTGGGCTGTGTGTGGATGGTTGGAGCAGTGGTGTGGCACCCGGCCAAGGTGCCCTCAGAGGCTCTCTATCTTTGCTGCCCTGAACATAATCCATAGGCCAGGGCCCAGAGACCTCAGGCCGGCATGCAGGAGAAGTCCAAGTAAATAGAAGCTGTCAGTCAGCTACTCAGATCAGCTTCTCACTCCACACTGTATTCTGTACATTCTCCCCAGCCTAAATGTTTACACAGGAAGACAGGAACTCAGAAACTGTAAAACCCAGAGAAGGAAAATGTGTGTGTGTGTGTGTGTGTGTGTGTGAGTAATGATATGAATGCCTTATTGAGTGTACAGCATGAATGGTGTATACTGTATGATGTCAAAAATAATGACGTAGGTGTCTGCACCATCACAAAGTCAATTTGATGCTTAACCACAAACATTGCATGCATCTCCATGTAAGGTTGAATGCAAAGCGGACATTAGAGTAGCTGCCATTTATACTAATGAAACATGTGTCACAATGACACAACATCCTATTGCATTGGCCGTATATGCCGTATAATTCAAGTGCTAGGAAAAAACGAAATGTCCATGAAAGGTCAGGCATCCACATGCAGCTTTTAACCTGGCAGGTTTAGTGGTGGCGGCAGCTGCGGGTGTTTGAAACTCACATCACGCAGCTCAATAGTCGACTGCATTCAGAAAAGGCAGCAGCAGATGATACTGCCGTTTCAGTAGATGATTTCCAATTTCCATCAGCCAAGTATGAAATTATTGCACTGCCAATATCACCTGCCAACTTGGAGAGACAGAGAACGCACTACAACTGAATCTTCTGTTTGTAGTACAAGGAATGAAACCATCACCTCTCTGTATTGCTTAATCACAGAGATTAATTTAGAAGCACATACTGTAGAGGCCCAGGTTAGATGAGAGAGCCGGGTGGGGAAAACAAGCATCAAAGTCGGTACTCGTCGAAATCATTTCTCATGCATGAGTTTTGGCAATATGAGACTGCACGAAATGAAGAGCCTGTGTTTTGCTATTTAAACCGAGCGGTACAAAGGAGGTAAACAGGATGTGTCATTCCTTTTCAAATATTATGAAAACACTTCCATGGTACAACGGGAAAGATCATATTTTAATGGTTTGAAATATTTAGAGGGATGATGAGGGTTGTTAATATTGATGCTGGAGTACAGATTTGGCTAAGAGAATAGGAGAAATATCGGCACAACCAACTGTGAGTAGATGTTTATAAATAAAAAGGCCTTGGTAAGTGATGCATAATAAATAAAACAGAATACAATTATCGCAGGGGTTCTTTCAGAAAGTCCTGAGAATGGGAGAGAGAAAGAGAAAGAGAGAAAGAGAGAGAGAGAGAGAGAGAGAGAGAGAGAGAGAGAGAGAGAGGGAGAAAGAGTCTGTTTGTGCAGCCTTCTGCTATAGGAGTTCGCCAATGAACGGTTCACCTCATTCACTCTTATCTAGTTACTGTGACACTCCAGCCCATTAAATAGAATAGATTATTTATTTTGCTCTCTTTGCTAGCTCTGAGATTTTCCATCAGAGCCCCCGTGCGGTAAGACGAGTGCTGAGGAAAAGCACTAGTCATTAGGTGCACTGCCACTCAATGATACAGCAATTATATGGGGTGAGGGGTAATGAAGGGCAATGTCGCAACAATACTAAGCATGGGGGTGCATGGGGGCATGCTGTCAAGGCATTATCATTATCAACCACAATAACCCCTCCAGGGTGAAGGACTTAACTGGAAATTGTGGTACCGGTTTGAGTGTGTGTGTGTGTGTGTGTGTGTGCGTGAGGGGGTGGGGGGGGGTTTACAAGCTTGGCCATGGGTATCGATGAACATCATGTTTTATTAAAGGAGAATATCTGGGAATTATTAACCAGGGCGAGACCACCTGCGATCCAGAAACAGATACAGATCGATAGCCGCAGTGATTATAAAGGCCTGGGAGATTTACATGATCCGCAAGTTAAAAATAATCCAACAGTACATGGAATTGCAGTTATTCATTGTTGAATAAAACATGCAGCTGCGATCCCCTAAGGCAGTCTTGCTTGTGTTCAAGGTGGGAAAATATTGATATCATGACATACATGCTGAGACATTGTGAGATTCCCTCAAGGTGATTATATTGACTGTACATGTATTCAATGGGAGTTTTCGTGGCACTCAGAGCTGGATATTAACCTCGGAGTCAGGGAGGGAATGCGCTCTAGAGGCTCTCTCTCTTCTCTGTCTTCCACAGATGGCAGTAGAACTCTGGGAATGAGGGTCTGGAACACTGACTGAGACTACATGGATGGTGTGTAAGCATCAGATACTGTCTCAAATTCCAATCCTTGTTTGGAAAGTTGTGAACAATGTATACAGTACTGTTTGCATTGCTGTGTGTATTAGCATATGTATGCTTTAGGCTGAATTGCATGATTATGGTACTCATTATTCATGATAATATTGCATTCTAGAATGCTGTAGTTATTAAACACAATACCAGATACATCCACAGTCATATACAATGGCTGTGTCTGAAAACTTTACTAACAGTTAAATCCTTCCTTCCTCCAACCTTGTTTCTTCAGTTTCTCTCAAAGCTCATTGGAGGACGTCTGAGGGAGGGACCTTTGATATGCTTTGAGAGTAATTGAGGAAACAAGAATGGTGAAAGCAATAATTTGGTAGCTAATATGTTTTCAGACAAACTTAGGTTTAGCAGCATATGTTTCCATTTTGTGTCCATCAGAGGGGCTATAGTGCTACCTTACACCTTGCAATTACCCTGCTACCTGACTGCATCCAAAGATCCAAAGATTTCAAAGAGGAGGAGAAAATAATTCATATTTTGGGGCCAATTTATTCACTAGGGCTATTTCTAATCTCCACATGCAACAGACACAGCTGAGCCGGGTGTTCAGAATGGGAAAACAGCACCAGCATGTGAGGAAGCTAGAGGGTGGTGCTCCTCCCGTCTCATTGACAGAGAGAGGAAGGCCATGTTGATGACACATAATTAAAAACCAGGATGCAAATTAAAAGGGATCTCCATGGATGTCGCTTTCCCAAAATGGAATGCAGTATTAGTAATAATGTAAAATAGGAGGGTGACTCATTTGGTTTAGCTAGGGAATAACCAATACCTCTTTGCAATGCATGTTGGATACAAATGTATAGTGTAGTGTAGCCTACATGTCATATAAAAACAAAATTAGCAACAACAAAAAAAGAAGCTAAAATATTTTTTGAAAGGTTGAATTTAATGACAATCCTGAGGTACAAAAGACATAGCTTCTTCTTTCTGGACCATATTAACCCTGACCTTACTATCCATAGTGTATACTGTATGCCATATAAATACAATAGACATATCTGGAATTGTATCTGTTAACCCTAGAGTTGTTCCTCTAGTTAGACATATGGTACTGTATATGCACATTTTAAATAGTTAGTATAATTTACCCAACAAGGTGCTCAGACCTTGCCACCCACACACATGACCTTATTTAAGCTTTGTAAACAAGCTTGTGAAACGTATGTTAACATTGCCAAAGCAAGTGAAGTAGATAGTAAACAAAAGTGAAATAAATAATAAATATTAACAGTAAACATTACACTCAGAAGTTCCAAAAGAATAAAGACATTTCAAATGTCATATTATGTATATATACAGTGTTGTAACAATGTGCAAATAGTTAAAGTACAAATGGGAAAATAAATAAACATAAATATGGGTTGTATTTAACATGGTGTTTGTTCTTCACTGGTTGCCCTTTTCTTGTGGCAACAGGTCACAAATCTTGCAGCTGTGATGGCACACTGTGGTTTTTCACCCAGTAGATAAGGGAGTTTATCAAAATTGGGTTTGTTTTCGAATTATTTGTGGATCGCTGTAATCTGAGGGAAATATGTTTCTCTAACATGGTCATACATTTGGCAGGAGGTTAGAAAGTGCAGCTCAGTTTCCACCTCATTTTGTGGACATAGCCTGTCTTCTCTTGAGAACCAGGTCTGCCTACGGCGGCCTTTCTCAATAGCAAGGCTATGCTCACTGAGTCTGTACATAGTCAAAGCTTTCCTTAAGTTTGGGTGGTCAGGTATTCTGCCACTGTGTACTCTCTGTTTAGGGCCAAATAGCATTCTAGTTTGCTCTGTTTTTTGGTTTGTTCTTTCCAATGTGTCAAGTAATTCTCTTTTTGTTTTTTCATGATTTGGTTGGGTCTAATTGTGTTGTTGTTGTTGTTGTTGTCCTGGGGCTTTGTGGGGTCTGTTTGTGTTTGTGAACAGAGCCCCAGGACCAGCTTACTTAGGGGACTCTTCTTCAAGTTCATCTCTCTGTAGGTTATGGCTTTGTTATGGAAGGTTTGGGAATCGCTTCCTTTTAAGTGGTTATGGAATTTAACGGCTCTTTTCTGGATTTTGATAATTAGCGGGAATTGGCCTAATTCTGCTCTGCATGCATTATTTGGTGTTTTACGTTGTACACGGAGGATGTTTTTGCAGAATTCTGCATGAAGAGTCTCAATTTGGTGTTTGTCCCATTTTGTGAATTCTTGGTTGGTGAGCGGACCCCAGACCTCACAACCATAAAGGGCAATGGGTTCTATAACTGATTCAAGTATTTTTAGCCAGATCCTAATTGGTATGTCAAATTTTATGTTCCTTTTGATGGCATAGAAGGCCCTTCTTGCCTTGTCTCTCAGATCGTTCACAGCTTTGTGGAAGTTACCTGTGGCGCTGATGTTTAGGCCGAGGTATGTATAGGTTTTTGTGTGCTCTAGGGCAATGGTGTCTAGATCGAATTTGTATTTGTGGTCCTGGCAACTGGACCTTTTTTGGAACACCATTATTTTTGTCTTACTGAGATTTACTGTCAGGGCCCAGGTCTGACAGAATCTGTGCAGAAGATCTAGGTGCTGCTGTAGGCCCTCCTTGGTTGGTGACAGAAGCTCTCTCTCTCTCTCTCTCTCTCTCTCTCCCTCTCTCTCTCTCTCTCTCTCTTTCTCTCTGTTTTTTCTTTCACACGTCTTTTTCAGATTGCCTCCGTACTGTTGTGCCCTGAATTCTGTTCATTAACTTTCATTTTCCCTTCCTTTGCAGCTGTGACGGCCGACTCCTCTCCCTTCACTGACTTGTCTGATAGGATTTGGTCATCTCTCGCCTGATGCAATCTCAGCAGCTCAGCAGCTGCAATCCCTGCTCGTCCCCTGGTGAAATACAACACGCTCCCTCACTGCACACAAGCCCGTCAGCATTCTGCCGCTATCACCACTTTCATTAGAGCTAGATTAAGAATTAAAACATGGGCACTACTCGCCACATGTTGACAGAACCAGAATCACATCACCTTTATTTCACTGCTTCAGGGAGCTTTGTGTGTGTTAACGCTGGTGAAAGAAACTACAGTTGAAATTGACATTGAAAATGAAAATGATTTGGCGTTCTGTGACTTACGATTTGGTTCCGTGTTCCGTAGTGTGTTTGTACCTACATGCGTGCATTTGTTTGTGTTTGTTATACAACAATATATGCGCCAGAGTGGCGTAGTGGTCTAAGGCACTGCAGCGCAGTGCTAGCTGTGCCACTAGAGATCCTGGTTCGAAGCCAGGCTCTGTCGTAACCGGCCGTGACCGGGAGACCCATGGGGTGGCGCACAATTGGCCCAGCGTCGTCCAGCGTAGGGGAGGGAATGGCCGGCAGGGGTGTAGCTCAGTTGGTAGAGCGTGGCGTTTGCAATGCCAGGGTTGTGGGTTTGATTCCCACGGGGGGCCAGTATAAAAAAATAATGTATGCACTCACTAACTGTAAGTCGCTCTGGATAAGAGCGTCTGCTAAATGACTAAAATGTAAATGTAAATGTTATCACAGGGTCGCCACTAATTGGCCATGACATGTTGTCCCTACAATTCAAGCCTCTCCTATACATTCAAGGATTAGATATTGACACATGTACAAAACACTTCCTATAAAACCCTGTTTGCAAAAAATATATTTTACGTCTTTGTGAATGTTATGTTAAAATCTGTGAAGCAGAAAAATCAAGACTATGTGATGGATTGTTTACTGCAGCATTGGTGGGAAACCAACCCAAGTAATTTTCCAGGTGAAAATCCCTCTGGGGGAAAGCCGTAGGTTTGCCTCTGGCTTAATGTGGAAAAGCAGCAGTGGGGAGGGCTATAGCCTCAACAACAGCTCCCAGGCTTTACAGCTACAAAGCCATGCAAAGCACGCCAGAGATTTGGGGGGATTGAGGAAAGGACTTGAGCTATTTAGATTCAGATGGACTAAAATGTTGTTTTTATCTGTTTGTGTTCTTGTTGGTTGGTACAATGATGATGTACAGAAATGTTTTTAGGTGTAGTTATGATGAAATGTCTATCATTTAATCTTTTAAATGTCCTTTTGTTGACTTGATTTATAATCCAGTAAACACACAACCACCACACAACGTTGCCACAAAGTTGACTCCAAGTTGTGGTGCCATTGCCACTTTGCAACATCCCTTTTGACAACTCTGTGAGTACCATTGGGCACTTTTGAAACCCAATCAAACCCTTATCTTTGCCACTTAAATAGTTTTGTACTCCAACTCCTGAGCATCATCCACTCTTGAATTCACTAGAGCAGTAAACAAAGAAGACCTTTATTATTTCCTCGACATTTCCTCTTCAGGTGTAAATTTGCCAGAAATTGTACATACAAACAATTCAATTCCAATCTCCATAGAATTAGCTTCTGTTTACCAGGTTTTTAGGGAAATGGATTCGCTCACGATGCAGTCACCGTCAATGCAGCTGTGCTAATCCAATTCACAACACCGGGTGTCCCCTGTTGATTAAATGTCACAGCATTAATGTGTTCATATTATGTTTATTCAAATTGGAGAAAAGGAGGGAAAAGTGAGTGGCATGTTTGGATTCTATTCAGTAGTTGTGATTGTTGCTATGCATATTATCCATGCATGTGCAATGCCTTCAGGAGGACAAATGTGCTTAACAAGTCACGTAATAAGTTGCATGGACTCTGTGTGCAATAATAGAGTTTAACATGATTTTTGAATGACTACCTCATCTCTGTACCCCACACATACACATATCTGTAAGGTCCCTCAGTCGAGCAGTGAATTTCAAACACAGATTCAACTACAAAGACCAGGGAGGTTTTCCAATGGTTCGCAAAATTGGCAAAAGCAGACTTTGAATACCACTTTGAGGATGGTGAAGTTATTAATTACACTTTGGATGGTGTATCAATACACCCAGTCACTACAAAAATATAAGCGTCCTTCCTAACTCAGTTGCCGGAGAGAAAGGAAACCGCTCAGGGATTTCATCATGAGGCCAATGGTGACTTTAAAACAGTTACAGAGTTTAATGGTTGTGATAGGAGAAAACTGAGGATGGATCAACAACATTGTAGTTACTCCACAATACTAACCTAAATGACAGAGTGAAAAGAAGGAAGCTTGTACAGAATAAAAATATTCAAAAATATGCATCCTGTTTGCAATAAAACTGAAAATAAATATGGCAAAGAAATGAACTTCATGTCCTGAATACAAAGCGTTATGTTTGGGGTAAATCCAACAAAACACATCACAGAGCACCACTCTTCATATTGTCAAGCATGGTGGTGGCTGCAAGGACTATGGAGTAAAAAAAAAAAAAGAAACACAATAGAGCTAAGCACAGGCAAAATCCCAGAGGAAAACCTCATTCAGTCTACTTTCCAACAGACGGTGGGAGACAAATTCACCTTTCAGCAGGACAATAACCCTAAACACAAGGCCAAATATACACTGGAGTTGCTTACCAAGATGACATTGAATGTTCTTGAGTGGCCTTGTTACAGTTTTGACATACAACGGCTTGAAAATCTATGGCAAGACTTGAAAATGGCTATCCAGCAATGATCAACAACAAACTTGACAGAGCTTGAAGAATTTGAAATCAAATAATGTGCAAATATTGTACAATCCAGTTGTGCAAAGCTCTTAGAGATTTACCCAGAAAGACTCACAGCTGTAATCCCTGCCAAAGGTGATTTCTAACATGTATTGACTCAGGGGTGTGAATACTTATGTATATACTTAATTTACACCTGTGACAAATGGGCATTTGTAATGGTGAGTCTCAACCTCCATAGAGTCGTCTGTCATGCCGAATTAGACAAACAATTCATTTAACGTTTAGAGTTAATTTAACGTTTAGAGGCAGACATGCATTGATCCCATGACACCCTGTCCTAATTTGCTGCTGTGTAACACATCCAAGACATTTCACCACAGATGGGCCCTCTTTGTGTCACACACTGATCTGTTTCAACTGTCTTTGTGCTTGTCTCCACCCCCCTCCAGGTGTTGCCCATCTTCCCCATTATCCCCTTTGTATTTATACCTGTGTTCTCTGTTTGTCTGTTGCCAGCTCGTTTTGTCTTGTCAGGGCTTCCCAGCGGTCTTTCCCATCTTCCTGTGTCTCAAGTTCTGTTTCCTAGTTTTTCCCGGTTCTGACCATTCTGCCTGCACTGACCCCGAGCCTGCCTGCTGTCCTGTACCTGCCTGACTCTGACCTGATTACGAACCTCTGCCTGCCCTGACCCCGAGCCTGCCTGCCGTCTTGTACCTGACTGACTCTGACCTAATCACGAACATCTGCCTGCCCTCGACCTGCCCTTTGCCTGCCCCGTGTTTATAATAAATATTATCTGCATAATAATAATATGCCATTTAGCAGACGCTTTTATCCAATGCGACTTACAGTCATGTGTGCATACATTTTTACGTATGGGTGGTCCCGGGGATCGAACCCACTACCCTGCAAGCGCCATGCTCTACCAATTGAGCTACAGAGGACCACATCTGGGTCATATCCTGATACGTGATACTTAGATGGTATTTGGTATCAATGTAACCTCTGAATTACATTATGCTGTATAAAAGATCATATCACAATCTTATATTATCAGAATAAACAGCAAGGATTTAACGTTACAGTACCTGCAAAGGAAAATATCTATGCGTTCCCTTTATTGAAAGTGTAGATGGAATGAGTGGCAGAGAAATTGAAAGAAAAATTGTGTTTGTGAGTATAAAGGGAAAGCATTCTAAATATTATAGAAAGGATTGGACAAAGGGGCATGCTTTACTTGTATTTAATTGTAGGGTAAGCTCCTGCAGGTACACTATGTCTCAGTTTATTGTCTCTTTTTTCTTTCCGATTGTGAATGTTGCGACAGTACTCGCTGTGCCCTGACAGGTTGACAAATGTCTGGAAAACATGCTGATTTAATTTAACTGTTTTGTATTTAATTATTGTTGACTGTCAAGAACTGCTTCATGGGTTCCAGATCATTTGTCAAACCCTGAATAGTTTGTTTGCACATGGACAACAAATAGTTCACTGATACCAATGTCTTACTTGCTTTATGAAAACAGCTTTCAATCAGTGATAATATGTTATGTGACTTGCACTGAGACTGCAGAGAAAGCAAAAAGTATTAATCAGTCCAAGCACTGAATAGCTTGGGACTTAATCCTACGGAAGAATATTAGGGCCAAGTGAACAAATAAATGAAAAAAATGGTGATGCGTGCTGGTACTTGGATTGTTGTTTTTTTTGCACGGAAAATACTTCAAAAACTAGAAATACTTTAAGAATAAAGTTGACATTTTGAGAATGTAGTCACGATATTTCCAGAATAAATTAAATTGAAATATAATTTTGAGAATAAAGTAAAGTAAAAATATGTAGAGAATAATATTTTTCATATTAGTAACTCTGTCATTCCTCCTCCTCAGACCTCACCCACCTGTCATAATAATGAGCTTTTCCAAGAGCCGACAACAACAACACCAACAACTACAACACATGTGGAGGTATAAGCTTGACTAGTGCATAGTTGATATTTGACTATGGGAGCGACGAGGTTTGAAAAGGAGGAGTGACATTTGACTAGTGCAGGGTTGATACTTGATGAGGGGAGGGGTAAGGAGGAGGGGTGACACTTGACTAGTGCAGGGTTACAATTTGACTAGGTGAGGGGTGAGGTTTGAGGAGGAGGAATGATGATAATCCTAATATGTATTCCGTACATTACTGTTGATTTCACTTTGCACAAAGGCAAATACCTCATCCAAGTCCATGTGGTTCCTCCTTCTGGAAAGACCCAATCTGCAGCACAAGCTCTTCAAGGTCCTAATACCTATTGTGATGTCACGAGAGGCTGTGTCCTGGAGGGACGTTACATCCCCCTGAGGTGGCTGCAAACCCAGACAGCTATGGCTCCATCTGCTGGTATGGTCGGGAACTCCAACCCTCTATGGCCAATCTTCCCACGCAGCTGAAACAAATGAGGAGCTGATGAGCTGAAGGTTTGGGAAGGGAAGAGACACACTGAGGGAGTGTGTGGGGGGTGAAGAGACACAGTCTCCAACCTGGGCTCTCTGGAGGACAAGAGTGCTGCACGTCCACTTCCATGAGGAATATAAGGATTTGGAGATACTTACCTTTGGGAAATACTCACCTTTGGATATATGCACCTGTGGAAATACGGGAGAGACATTTGGAAGGACTTTTTGCTGGGTTGGCCACTAGCTGCAACGTGGACTACAGTAAGGCTGGGGAAAAGTTATCTGAGCGAGTGAGAATTATGATTCTGGATGTGGAAGAGACATCCCTGAACTGTTAACCCTTAAAGAGCCACAAGAGAACAGAATTTTGTTATATTTTCGTTAATTTCCCAAGACCTATAATAAAATCCTTGTTTTGTTTGAACCTTGTCTCCTTGCACTACTTGAGCAATCCCGCTGAAAGCTGTGTAGCCTCTCGTGACGTCACAGATGGTGGAGAATACGGGCATGCTCAAGCGTTAATAGTGCATGTCAGAGGAGGATACCGAAGGTTTGATCACCCAGTTTTCCAAGTTGGCCGTAGGCTCCCCCGCCCGACTGAAATGGAGGACATATTGAAAGCCCTTGTTGCTGGCCAGCAAGCCCAGATGCAAGCAAACGTGGCTCTCTTGGAGGAGCAAAAGAAAGCCAACCTTCTGAAGGCAGAGGAATTGCAGTTGCAGAGACAGAGGGTTGTCCAAAATACCCGCCCAATAAAGGCAAGTGACTTTATATCTAAGATGGGAGCTACCGATGACATTGAGGCATACCTGCATGCATTTGAGGCCACGGCCACTAGGGGAAGCCTGGCCCAAGCAACAGTGGGTTGGTCTGTTAGCCCCCTTTCTAACCGGGGAATCGCTGAATGCTGTCCGGGACCTGGGCCCTGACCAGGTTACTGACTATGATGCCCTGAAGTCTGAGATCCTCAGCAGATATGGACTCACAAAGTTTGGTATGGCCCAGCGCTTTCACGGCTGGACCTTCCAACCAGACCAACCTCCTCGGGCGCAGATGCATGAACTTGTCCGAACGCAAGGAAATGGCTGGATCCGCAGAGGAATACAGCAGCGGCGGTGGTGGAGGCCGTTGTGGTGGATCGTTACCTACGCGCCCTGCCTTATGAGGCAAAATGGTTCATCAGTCAACAGGCCTTGACCACGGCTGATCTGACCGTGGAAGCTGTGGAAAAGTACCAGGCCACAGCGGAGATGCTGAATGCTTCCCGAAAAGACCCCAGGAGTGCGGCCCCACCACAAATGGGAAGAACCCGTCCAAAGGACCCCAAGGTCTCGAACCCAGCCACGTCAGGACTTATCCCGGCTCCAGGGGGAGCCAGAAACCAGGCGGGTCCAAGAAGAGTACACCAGGAGGGGGAAACTCGACAGTGTTACCGGTGTGGGGAGATGGGACATATCTCCTGGCAGTGTGGGAAACCAGCCGATGAACCTATGCCCACTGCGGAGTCCTCCAGCTCAGCACCCACACACCGTTTTTGCCTCGCTCTTGGGAGTCGTAGATGGCGGCCCAGATCGACCCCCCACCTGCCCGGTAACTGTGAATCACCATGATGTGGAGGCCTTACTGGATTCTGGTAGCCGGGCCACCCTGGTGCGTAAGGATTTGGTGGGCCCAACGTGTCTGACCCCGGGGAAAAGTCCTCCCAGTTTCCTGTGTCCATGGGGACACCAGAGAATACCCCATTACTGAACTTACAATGACCAGCACACGTGGAACCATACACACGACGGCGGGGGTGGTTGATTCCCTCCCCGTCCCTGTCCTAATTGGACGAGACTGCCCAGCCTTTTACCCACTCTGGAGAGAGTCTCAGGAGAGGATAACCCGAGTACCTCGGAAACGGAGAGGCAAGACTCATCCTGGGAAGGCTCCGGTCCAATCCTCCGAGTTACTCACTCCCGCCCGGGCTTTGATAGGGATGGCAGGTGCCCAGACCGACACAGAGACGGAGCTACAGAATCTGGACAAAGAACTGTCTGGTCTGAAGGGGACCGCTGAGAGGTATCGTTTGTTAAAGCAACAGTTAGACATGAAGACAGAAGAGTTAGATATCCTCCAGGCTAAACTCCAACAGAGCTCCTTCCATAAGCAACAGGAGGAGCTGGAGAGGCTGCGCAGGACCATCGAGGAGTGTGAGGAGACCCTGCGCAGTAGTAAGGAGGTCCAGAAAAAGGCAGAGGAGAAGTACAAGGTGTTGGAGAACAAGATGAAGAATGCGGAGGCAGAGAGAGAGAAGGAACTGAAAGCTGCTCAACAGAAGCTAAACTCTGCTAAAACCAAGGCTGATGCGTTCAGTAAGAAACTCAAGGAGAGACAACAGGAGGCTGAGTCCCTGGTCCTAGAGGTGGAGGAGTTGAAGAGAGAGCAGGCTGGCAAGCACCACGGCAATGCGGACGCCCTCTCCCGGCGTGATGCCTTCTTCGCTGCCTTTACCCCGACGAGGACGTCGGTCCCGAGGAGGGGGATGTGTGATGTCACGAGAGGCTGTGTCCTGGAGGGACGTTACATCCCCCTGAGGTGGCTGCAAACCCAGACAGCTATGGCTCCATCTGCTGGTATGGTCGGGAACTCCAACCCTCTATGGCCAATCTTCCCACGCAGCTGAAACAAATGAGGAGCTGATGAGCTGAAGGTTTGGGAAGGGAAGAGACACACTGAGGGAGTGTGTGGGGGGTGAAGAGACACAGTCTCCAACCTGGGCTCTCTGGAGGACAAGAGTGCTGCACGTCCACTTCCATGAGGAATATAAGGATTTGGAGATACTTACCTTTGGGAAATACTCACCTTTGGATATATGCACCTGTGGAAATACGGGAGAGACATTTGGAAGGACTTTTTGCTGGGTTGGCCACTAGCTGCAACGTGGACTACAGTAAGGCTGGGGAAAAGTTATCTGAGCGAGTGAGAATTATGATTCTGGATGTGGAAGAGACATCCCTGAACTGTTAACCCTTAAAGAGCCACAAGAGAACAGAATTTTGTTATATTTTCGTTAATTTCCCAAGACCTATAATAAAATCCTTGTTTTGTTTGAACCTTGTCTCCTTGCACTACTTGAGCAATCCCGCTGAAAGCTGTGTAGCCTCTCGTGACGTCACACTATATTATTATGGTTATTTTGTGTTAAAGAAAGGATTTCCTTGCAATTGAAGTCAATTCTAAAGTATAGTTTCACCAGGTTATGTAACTCAGGCATTTCAATGGTGGCACACAGAAACAGGGAGCCAGGGAGGTATGCGATTAACCAAATCCCCTATTTCAATCTTGAAATATAACTGTGACTTTATTCTCACAATTTTGAGTTCATTCTCGAAATGTTGACTTTATTCTCAAAATAATGTAAATGTATTCCCTACAAAATCTTGAGATATTGAAATATTATTCATGAAAAATATATATAATCACCATATTTGTTTTTTTACTTGGCCCTAATACTCTTTCGCATAATCCTGCACCAGACATTACGGTATAACTTATTCACGTTGAAGATCTTTCATTTTAGAACAAAATCACCTCCCATCTACTTTCTCTATCTCACTCTCTGACATTACATTTTAATTAGAGCACATTGTTCTTTAAATACCCTTAACCCATAACATTGTAAGCCCTGTCTAAACTGGGGGGGGGTTGTTGTACTAAGCTATATGGAATAGTTTTTGTCTCAAGGTCTGACAAACACTGCTCTGTCACCTTTCACTGCAGATGCGGAAGTGCGACATTGGCCAATGCAGGTGGATTGAGAGACATCCAATGCAAAAATAAACGATACCTAGCTTAAATTGACAGATTGTTATGGGGATTGTTTTATTATGCTAATGTAATTTCCGTGGGGGTTCCGACATCGACTAGGGTGTTTTAAAGTAACATTAAAATAGTAAAACATTCAGTGACCAAAAATACTCTGTTTACAAACCTAAGTGGAGTGTATCCTAATATCGTACAGGTCAAAAATAATTATAGATGATGAATGAGTACTCCTAAATACATACAGTATCTAATAAACCTATAGAGTAAGGAACTTCATGAACCAACAACATTTTATCTTTAGTTTCCTTTCAACTCCCTTTATCAAAAAACTAAACCTTTAATAATAACCCAACGCCACAACTGGCCAACCAAGAGCGGCAATGCAGCAAATCAGTAAAAAAGACAAACATCTTCATATGTCACTGTCCCATTAATATGGTGTCCATATTAGGACAGAGTCACACATTCATGGAAGTTGTCACTGTCCTAATATGGACACAAAATATTAATCTGCATAAACACATGCAAGTTACCGATAGTTTGAAATCACGCTTCATAGACAGCGAGGCTGTAATAGTTTGGTTGTGGTAAGCGTAGGCAGTTGAACCTATTTTCCCTCCTCTCCCTTTGAGTAAAAGGACCTTACCCAGTTTCGAACAGCTTGCACCACTGTACAGCTGCATGGGATACTCTGTGGGGTAGCGTGTAGCGTGCTCCTGTGGTAGGTAAGCCATATCCAAGGTAATATATGCAAATTCTACCCAGAACCCCCTTTGAGCTCTCTCTCTAGAGGGGGCCTCTCTCCTATGACCTTGAAGAGATCGTCCATGCCCGCTCTCACCACTCTCACTCACAACCCCTGGCACAGCACAAGTGGTTATATATAGTACGCTGAAAATGATTTTGACGGCAAAGCAAAACAACAATTTACTGCCTTGGTTTAATGGTATCTCAGAAACGAGGTTAAGCTCATTTTCTCTTAGAAGGGAGAGGTAATTACAGACTTTGGGGGGTGGGGACAACATGGCCAGTTTCAGAGGATGGCTAAGTAACACTGTAGAACACCACTGATAATTAGAATAGCCAATTTTCCTCTCTTGTCAAGATTAGTTTTTGTTTCCTGTGTGCTTTTCCCATAGATGGGCCCAGTCCCACAATAGACCTCAATTTCCGTAAAGTCTTAATGCGCACATGTTTTAATGAAGACGGGTCTTAGTAAGTGGAGCTTTTGTGTTTTATGTCTGAGATCCACATCTAGGAAATCTACCATATAAATCGTCAGAGAGTATTGTGAGTATGTGGAGCCAAGTCAAGCAACACTCAATACATGCCAGAGGTTAAAAAAAGAAATACAGGTGACTTTGGTTATAAAGGGTTCTGTTGGGAATTGTGTATACAGTTAACTTAAAAAGAAGAAATCCCCTAAGATATGTCTCATCATCTCTGCTTAACATGCAAGGAGTTCTGCTCTGGTTGTTAATTAAACAATTATGCAAATGAGCTGAACACATGACAGGGTATTTATAAATACTAGCCTAGTTTATAGCGGGGGGATACCCTTGGTACTTTCTCATCACAGTGTAGTACTGTAGCCTATACTTAAGCAATAAGACCCAAGGGGGTGTGGTATATGGCCAATATACCACGGCTAAGGGCTGTTCTTAGAGAGTGTGCAAAGCTGTCATCAAGGCAAAGGGTGGCTACTTTGAAGAATGTCAAATATAACATACAGTTGAAGTCAGAAGTTTACATACACCTTAGCCAAATACATTAAAACTCAGTTTTTCACAATTCCTGTCATTTAATCCTAGTAAATATTCCCTGTTTTAGGTCAGTTAGGATCACCGCTTTATTTTAAGAATGTGAAATGTTAGAATAATACTAGAGACCATGATTTATTTCAGCTTTGATTTATTTCATCACATTCCCAGTGGGTCAGAAGTTTACATAATCTCAATTAGTATTTGGTAGCATTGCCTTTAAATTGTTTCACTTGGGTCAAACGTTTCGGGTAGCCTTCCACAAGCTTCCCACAATAAGTTGGGTGAATTTTGGCCCATTCCTCCTTACAGAGCTGGTGTAACTGAGTCAGGTTTGTAGGCCTCCTTGTTCGCACACGCTTTTTCAGTTCTGCCCACAAATTGTCAATAGGATTGAGGTCAGGGCTTTGTGATGGCCACTCCAATACCTTGACTTTGTTGTCCCTAAACCATTTTGCCACAACTTTGGACATATGCTTGGGGTCATTGTCCATTTGGAAGACCCATTTGCGACGAAGCTTTAACTTCCTGACTAATGTCTTGAGATGTTGCTTCAATATATCCACATCATTTTCCTTCCTCATGATGCCATCTATTTTGTGAAGTGCACCAGTCCCTCCTGCAGCAAAGCACCCACACAGCATGATGCTGCCACCCCCGTGCTTCACGGTTGGGATGGTGTTCTTCGGCTTGCAAGCAACCCCCTTTTTCCTCCAAACATAACGATGGTCATTATGGCCAAACTGTTCTATTTTTGTTTCATCAGACCAGAGGACATTTCTCCAAAAAGTACGATCTTTGTCCCCATGTGCAGTTGCAAACCGTAGTCTGGCTTTTTTATGGTGGTTTTGGAGTAGTGGCTTCGTCCTTGCTGAGCGGCCTTTCAGGTTATGTCGATATAGGACTTGTTTTACTGTGGATATAGATACTTTTGTACCTGTTTCCTCCAGCATCTTCAGAAGGTCCTTTGCTGTTGTTCTGGGATTGATTTGCACTTTTCGCACCAAAGTACGTTAATCTCTAGGAGACAGAACACGTCTCCTTCCTGAGCTGTATGACGGCTGCGTGGTCCCATGGTGTTTATACTTGCGTACTAATGTTTGTACAGATGAACGTGGTACCTTCAGGCATTTGGAAATTGCTCCCAAGGATGAACCAGATTGTGGAGGTCTACAATCTTTTTTCTGAGGTCTTGGCTGATTTCTTTTGATTTTCACATGATGTCAAGCAAAGAGGCACTGAGTTTGAAGGTAGGCCTTGAAATACATCCACAGGTACACCTCCAAATGAAACAAATGATGTCAATTAGCCTATCAGAAGCTTCTAAAGCCATGCCATCATTTTCTGGAATTTTCCACGCTGTTTAAAGGCACAGTCAACTTAGTGTATGCAAACTTCTGACCCACTGGAATTGTGATACAGTGAATTATGAGTGAAATAATATATATGTAAACAATTGTTGGAAAAATTACTTGTGTCATGCACAAAGTAGATGTCCTAACTGACTTGCCAAAACTATAGTTTGTTAACAAGACATTTGTGGAGTGATTGAAAAACGAGTTTTAATGACTCCAACCTAGGTGTATGTAAACTTCCGACTTCAACTGTATATTTTGATTTCATTAACACTTTTCTGGTTAATACATGATTCCGTATGTGTTTTTTCATAGTTTTGATGTCTTCACTATTATTCTATAATGTAGAACATAGTAAAAATAACGAAAAACCCTGGAATTAGTAGGTGTGTCCAAACTTTTGACTGGTACTGTTTATATATATACAGTGCTTTCAGAAACGATTTATACCCCTTGACTTTTTCCACATTTTGTTATGTTGCAGCCTTATTCTAAAATTGATTAAATATGTTTTGTTCCTCAGCAATCTACATACAATACCCCATAAATACAAAGTGAAAACAGGTTTTTAGATTTTTTTGCAAATTTATGAAAAATTTAAAACAGAAATACCTTATTCTAAGAAAGTAGTCAGACCCTTTGCTACGAGACTCGAACTTGAGCTCAGGTGCATCCTGTTTCCAATGATCATCCTTGAGATGTTACTACAACTTCATTGTAGTCCATCTGTGGTAAATTGAATTGATTGGACATGATTTGGAAAGGCACACACCTGTCTATATAGGGTCCCACAGTTGACAGTGCATGTCAGAGCAAAAACCAAGCCACGAGGTCGAAGGAATTGTCCGTAAAGCTCTGAGACTGGATCGTGTCAAGCACAGATCTGGGGGAAGGGTACCAAAAAATGTCTGCAGCATTGAAGGTCCCCAAGAACACAGTGGCCTCCATCATTCTTTAATGGAAGATGTTTGGAACCAACAAGACTCTTCCTAGAGCTGGCCACACAGCCAAACTGAGCAATCGGGGGTGAAGGGCCTTGGTCAGGGAGGTGACCAAGAACCTGATGGTCACTCTGACGGAGCTCTAGAGTACCTCTGTGGAGATGGGAGAACCTTCCAGAAGGACAACCATCTCTGCAGCGCTCCACCAATCAGGCCTTTATTGTAGAGTGGCCAGATGGAAGCCACTCCTCAGTAAAAGGCACATGACAGCCCGCTTGGAGTTTGCCAAAAAGGCACCTAAAGACTCTCAGACCACGAGAAACAAGATTGTCTGGTGTGATGAAACCAAGATTGAACTCTTTGGCCTGAATGCCAAGCTTCACGTCTGGAGGAACCCTGGCACCATCCCTACTGTGAAGCATGGTGGCGGCAGCATCATGCTGTGTGGATGTAGTCAGGATCGAGGCAAAGATGAACGGAGCAAAGTACAGAGAGATCCTTGATGAAAACCTGCTTCAGAGCGCACAGGACCTCAGATTGGGGTGAAGGTTCACCTTCCAACAAGACAACGAACCTAAGCACACAGCCAAGACAACGCAGGAGTGGCTTCGGGACATATTTCTGAATGTCCTTGAGTTGCCCAGCCAGAGCCTGGACTTGAGTGGCCTAGCCAGTCTCCAGACCTTAATCCTATAGAAAATCCGTGGAGGGAGCTGAAGGTTCGAGTTGCCAAACGTCAGCCTCAAAACCTTAATGACTTGGAGAAGATCTGCAAAGAGGAGTGGAACAAAATCCCTCCTGAGATGTGTGCAAACCTGGTGGCCAACTACAAAAAACGTCTGACCTCTGTGATTGCCAACAAGGGTTTTGCCACCAAGTACTAAGTCATGTTTTGCAGAGGGGTCAAATACTTATTTCCCTCATTAAAATGCAAATCAATTTACAACATTTTTGACATGCGTTTTTCTAGATTTTTTTGTTGTTATTCTGTCTCTCACTGTTCAAATAAACCTACCATTAAAATTATAGACTGATCATGTCTTTGTCAGTGGGCAAACGTACAAAATCAGCAGGGGATCAAATACTTTTTTCCCTCACTGTATAGATAACATATCTCCTGTATTTAAAACTACATGAAAAATAATATTTTTCATTGAATATGCCAAGGATATAAAATTTCCCAACATGCATGATTTGGGAAATATATTATTCTCGTCTCTTCCTATAAGGTGAATGGCACTAATGTTTCGTCCATGATATTAAACAGCCTGTCCTGTTCCTCTCTAGGGTAGTACAAAAGGAATATTCCATTTTTTTACAGGCCATTTGCAGTCCATATGCAGCAAACGTATCTCTGCTAGACTATACCCCGGAGCAGCAGCATGCATTCTGGCTGCTGGTATGAATTCCCTCTTGTCATGTCTCCCTCCTGCCTTTCTCCCTATCCCCTCCTCATTGACAGTCCAGTCACATTGGAAACAATCCTCAGGCAATAATTGCAATAAACAAAAAAACTGTTTATCTGGTAGGAACAGCAATCCCTGTGAATACGCTCGAGCATGGGGAGTGGAGGAAAAATGGGACAAGAATAAAACTTTGATATTCATAGAAAGAATGAAATCAATTTGAACCACATACATATCTCATTTTCTTCCTACTACTGTTAAGTTGCTTGATGCTAAGGTAGAAATAATGGTTTCCACTATTTGGAGTGTGCTGTCGCCTACTAACTCCCATTTTGATAATTGTAGATTAGTTGGTGCTGGTGTTATCAGGACCTGGGTAAGCTGCCGTTTGATTGCGTAGAATGGAAGGGGGGAGTGGGTGGTTGTCGAACCATTGTCTAGTAGGTAAGGCCTTTGGAGCTTCACTACTAGTGTGTATGGTTGTATTCCCAAATTAACTGCATACCCTGAATGTTGATACGATCCAACACCAACATGTTTGGAGCTAGCGATTTTATGGGGAGAACTCCTGTGGTGCTACACCTCTACAAATAGCACTAGTGTAGGTATCGTCAAATGAGAGTGGGAGTCAGAAGAGCCCTTTACGTGAGAGGCGGAATTACATTTTTGTGACATTTATTTCTCTCTCCAGTAGTGCACAGGGCCCATTTGGTGGTGCCGTGGGGCTTGTTTGGGAGACTATCGGTGCCCGCGTTGGGTCCATTAGAAAGACGTTCACCACGCCTGTTGAGAGAAAGAGCTGGCTTTTCACCGCCACCGTTGTGAATTGCTAGGCGGTTAATGGACAAGTTTCCACGGATAGCTTAAAAGTGCACTTTATCACCCCCTGGGGAATCAGTGGGAATCAGTTAGTGTGTCCCGATTGCTTGGTATGTGAATGGATAGAGGTGGAAGAGGATGCACATGAAATCACATGACACTATAAGGACATTAGCTCAGGTGTTAGGAACGAGACCATGAGGAACGAGTTTGGTATTAGTCATGTTGCATTTGCCGGCCATGTTGCTCTGTGTTATCCAGAGGTGGCTGTAGACAATAAAAGGGAGGCTTACATATGCATAAAATTGATTTTTTTTTTATGTGGGAGAAGAATCTTGCCTAAATTCTTTGCATGCCTGTTGGGAGTATAAAGGCACAATATATTTATTGGTCTGCACAATGAATACAAAAACATATAGGTACCTCAGATTATTATAAGACTCTTACCAAAGGGGCTGACACTCAATGAGAACATAATACATTGCACAACACTTTCTCAAAACAAATTTCATAAACACCCACTTCTCCTATTTACACTATGCTGCCCACGTTGAACCCTCTAACAGTTGTCTGTAAAATGCATTCACCACACCAAGCAATGGAACAACAAGACACACAGCTGTGTCGTAGAACCAGTGCCATATTGGTCACATTTGGCCACATTTTCTGTCTCTCCTTCCAGGCGATCCACTGCTCGGTGCCATCATTAGAGACCTGTCCTCTCAGCACATGGAGGGGGTAGGCTGGGGCTAGGCTGCTGGGGATGGGCAGACTGTGCTCCATGCCGGGGTTAGACCACTGCAGTGGGAGCATCTGACTGGGAGACACTGATGAATGTCAGGAGACTGGAGACCCACTGGCAATCTGGCAGCCGGAGACACTGATGGGAGAGCACCATCGATCTGTGTCATGTCTGCAGGGTTAGAGACCTGGCCACTGACCAAGGAACACTGGGCCGAAAGTCTCCACTGCAGCTGGAGAGTCTCCATTCCATTCGTTTTGGTGTCTTTTTATTATCTGATTATGCAAAATCAAATTAGGTCTTATGCACATCTAAAATGAATGTAACCATCTTTTGGTGGACACTACATTCACTCTAAAACTTTCCCCTGTAAATTTACAGCATTATACTGGCACCAGAGTTGCCAGCTTAATACTGTAATTTTGCTTTACAGCAGAGATGCTGTAATATAAATTACAGTACTATTTTCCTTACTGTAAAGCATGCAGTATTACATCATCCCTGCTATAAATTTACAAAGGAGAGCACCGCAACAATCTTCATCAGTTCTGATTTGTCAGCTCTTCTCACCCCTAGGACAAGCATAGACAAATAAATAATAGAATGAGAAACAGAGCGCACCAGGGCTGTTGCTCTGTGGGTAAAAAGACATATCAAGCAGGTGTCGTGTATGTGTGTGTGTGTGTGTGTGTGTGTGTGTGTGTAAGTGTGTAGTTACCTCACTAGAGGTTTTCATTTAAACTCAGTGAGCTCTTGGAAGAATGTGGCAATGTAGGGGTTGATAACAGCTGGCTTCCTTAGGGCCACCTTGTTGTGCACTTTGTCCCATCTTCAGGGTTCATCATCTTGGGTTGATTCGAACCAGGAAGCTGTAAAGCCATATATCCAACACAGTATATTAAATCAATTGAGGCATTGAACAAATACAAATAAAACAGCTAGATACATCTACTTCAACCCCTAGCTAAGTAATAAAACATATAGCCTACACAATACCACAGATTATTTTACCAGACTCACAACATTTTCCTTTCTTTCTGTGCCACCGAACTAGATTAGCTAAGAAAACATGCAGTAATTAACAGTTGGCTAGCAATAAAGATACTTGTAAACAAGGTACAGTACCAGTCAAAAGTTTGGACACACCTACTCATTCAAGGGTTTTTCTTTATTTTTACTATTTCCTACATTGTAGAATAATAGTGAAGACATCAAAACTATAAAATAACATATATGGAATCATGTAGTAACCAAAAAAAGTGTTAAACAAATCAACATTTATATTTGAGATTCTTCAAATAGCAACCCTTTGCCTTGATGACAGCTTTGCAAACTCTTGGTATTCTCTCAACCAGCTTCATGAGGTAGTCAGCTGGAATACATTTCAATTAACAGGTGTGCCTTCTTAAAAGTTAATTTGTGTAATTTCTTTCCTTCTTAATACGTTTGAGCCAATCAGTTGTGTTGTGACAAGGTAGAGGTGGTATACAGACGATAGCCCTATTTGGTAAAATACCAAGTCCATATTATGGCAAGAACAGCTCAAATAAGCAAAGAGAAATGACAGTCCATCATTACTTTAAGATATGAAGGTCAGTCAATCTGGAACATTTCAAGAACTTTGAAAGTTTCTTCAAGTGCAGTCGCAAAAACAATCAAGCGCTATGATGAAACTGGCTCTCATGAGGACCGCCACAGGAATGGAAGACCCAGAGTTACCTCTGCTGCAGAGGATAAGTTCATTAGAGTTACCAGCCTCTGAAATTGCAGCCCAAATAAATGCTTCACAGATTTCAAGTAACAGATGCATCTCAACATCAACTGTTCAGAGGGGACTGTGTGAATCAGGCCTTCATGGTCGAATTGCTGCAAAGAAACAACAACTAAAAGGACACCAATAATAAGAAGAGACCCGTTTGGGCCAAGAAACTCGAGCAATGGACATTAGACTTGTGGAAATCTGTCCTTTGTTCTGTAGTCCAAATTTGAGATTTTTGGTTCCAACTGATGTGTTTTTGTGAGATGCAGTGTGGGTGAACGGATGATCTCCGCTTGTGTATTTCCCACAGTAAAGCATGGAAGAGGAGGTGTTATGGTGTGGGGGTGCTTTGCTGCTGACACTGTCTGTGATTTATTTAGAATTCAAGGCACACTTAACCAGCATGGCTACCACTGCATTCTGCTGTGGGACTATCATTTGTTTTTCAACAGGACAATGACCCAACACACCTCCAGGCTGTGTAAGGGCTATTTTACCAAGAAGGAGAGTGATGGAGTGCTGTATCAGATGACCTGGCCTCCACGATCCCCCGACCTCAACCCAATTGAGATGGTTTGGGATGAGTCGGACCGCAGAATGAAGGAGAAGCAGCCAACAAGTGCTCAGCATATGTGGGAACTCCTTCAAGACTGTTGGACAAGTATTCCAGGTGAAGCTGGTTGAGAGAATGCCAAGAGTGTGCAAAGCTGTCATCAAGGCAAAGGGTGGCTATTGGAAGAATCTCAAATATATAATATATTTTGATTTGTTTAATACTTTCTTGTTTACTTCATGATTCCATATGTGTTATTTCATAGTTTTGATGTCTTCACTATTATTCTACAAATATAAAAAAATTAAGAAAATTAAGAAAAACCCTGGAATGAGTAGGTGTGTCCAAACTTTTGACTGGTAGTGTAACTACCCAGCAGCTGCTGGGAATATTCTTCCACTTCACAGCAGCTTCAAGATGATATTTACTAAAATAGTCTCACCTGACAACATGAGGTTGGCGCCTGAAACTATTTATTTGAATCTACAGTTGTTATAAGCTATAACTGAGTACATTGTGATATTGTGACAGCACCATCTAACTGGGCAGCAGCAGTTACGGAGAGCTCCTCCTAAAATGTGCTTATTTTTGTTAAATGATTTAGTTTTTAGTGAACAGTTTGGTTGTTTCAATGCACTGCTGTGTTCTCCACATCTGGAAATATCAGTAGATGTTTTTCCTTTGAGGAAATTGTTTGATTTTGAGAGAGAATTTGAGCGATTGATAAACCTGGCTCTGAAAGCTAGCTAATCTACTAAATTGTCTTGATCCTCTGGCATAAAGTAAGAAGCAACGAGGGCAGGATTGATGTACTAGGACAGGAGGACAACGAAAAGAAAGAGAAAAGAAATAGAGGATAAAACCAGCAGAACAAAACATTGATTTGGAGAATTTCTGGAGGATTTTGCTTTCCGAACAGCCTCAATTCATCGGGGTATGGACTCTACAAGGTGTTGACTCCAATGCTTCCCACAGTTGTGTAAGTTATCTGGATGTCCTTTGGGTGGTGGACCATTCTTGATACACACGGAAACCTTTAAGCGTGAAAAACCCAGCAGCGTTGCAGTTCCTGACACAAACCAGTGCGCCTGGCACCTACTACCATACTCCGTTCAAAGGCACTTAAATCTTTAGTCTGGCCAATTCACCCTCTGAATGGCACACATACACAATCCATGTTTCAATTGATTCAAGACTTAAAAATCGTTTCATGCAAGCGAAGCACCATGACATTCACCCCCAGCTGATGTACGACCTAGTGCACTTGAACAAACAGGGTGTCAAGGTGTTTGCTAGGAAACTGAAAGAAACTGCTCTGGGACAAAGAGAGGAACTCTGCCATCCATTCTCCAAGATCATGTCCACCAGCCCCCACCCAGACAGACCAGCACCACCCTACACCACCGAGCCACATCCAGAATGGACAGCACCCCACCACCCCACTACTCCCCATGCTAACAGGACAACACCCCAATCAGAAAAGACCAACAGTCCAGCAAGACAGCTATGCAGAAGTGGCATGAAGAAGAGAGCACCCTGCTGCAGCCGAGCAAAACCAGATAAGGTATCTATCTGCTGAACATTATCTGCTAAAATAAATCCATTGATTTGTTTGTTTTTATTATCAGAAATCAAATTTGTAAAATAAAACCAATTATCATTATGAGTTCAGTTTTAGATAAGCTACCCAGGGAAGGTTTAAAGTTAGCTCATATAAATACATGTCCCTTTCAAGAGGAAGCTTCTTACTGTGATTAATACCTGTAACATGATCCAGATTATCGCTCAACCAACTAGAGTGTATACCAATAGTGTTAGATCTGTGACATCTACTTGAATTTATCATATCTTCAGCAATGCTGCAGAGCTTTGCTCCAAAGCAATATCAGTTCCCATTTGCTTTTTAGGGCAGCCCCCGAAGTGACTCTTCTTATCAACTTTTTACATGAATTTCCTTTGTGTTGTATTAGGAATTCAGCATTCTCTGTGTTGATCTTGCCAACCCCCATTGTCTCACCTCTGAGAAGCAGAGGTTACATCCTGTAGGTGTGATATCTCATTGGAGGTTAACTTTATAGTAATGCTGTTGTTCAACAATTCCGTTTTTGAATCGAAACAACTCAGATGCTTATAAAAAGGTCTTAGATTCATTGTTCTTTCTCTTATGTTCCTGACTTGCGCTGGTTTCTTTCTTTCTCCCTCTTTACACAAGTAATGTTTTTTTTTGTTTCTCTCGCCCTCTCTCTCTCTGATCATGCTTAAAATAATGCCCTGTAATGCTTGTTAATGCTTTGACACTTAAGCTTTATACCTTGTATGTAAATCCAATAATTTTTACAAAGTAATTAAATACACTTACAGTACCAGTCAAAGGTTTGGACACACCTACTCATTCCAGGGTTTTTCTTTATTTTTACTATTTTCTACATTGTAGAATAATAGTGAATACATCAAAACTATGAAATAACACATATGGAATCATGTAGTAACCAAAAAAATATTATTCAAAGTAGCCACCTTTTGCCTTGATGACAGCTTTGCACACTCTTGGCATTCTCTCAACCAGCTTTATGAGGAATGCTTTTCCAACATTCTTGAAGGAGTTTCCACATATGCTGAGCACTTTTAGGCTACTTTTCCTTCCCTCTGTGGTCCAACTCATCCCAAACCATCTCAATTGGGTTGAGTTTGGATGATTGTGGAGGCCAGGTCATCTGAGGCAGCACTCCATCACTCTCCTTGGTCAAATAGCCCTTACACATTCTGGAGGTGTGTTGGGTCATCGGTTGGAACCAAAAATCTCACATTTGGACTCATCAGACCAAAAAGACAGATTTCCACCGGTCTAATGTCCGTTGCTCGTGTTTCTTGGCCCAAGCAAGTATTTTCTTCTTATTGGTGTCCTTTCGTAGTGGTTTCTTTGCAGAAATTATACCATGAAGGCCTGATTCACACAGTCTCCTCTGAACAGTTGATGTTGAGATGTGTCTGTTACTTAAACTCTGTGAAGCATGTATTTTGGCTGCAATTTCTGAGGCTGGTAACTCTAATGAACTTATCCTCTGCAGCAGAGGTAACTCTGGGTCTTCCATTCCTGGAACGAATTGCAAAAATCTCTGAAGCTGGAGACTCTTATCTCCCTCACTAACTTTAAGCATCAGTTGTCAGAGCACCTTACCGATCACTGCACCTGTACACAGCCCATCTGAAATTAGCCCACCCAACTACCTCATCCCTATATTGTTATTTATTTTTGCTCATTTGCACCCCAGTATCTCTATTTGCACATCATCTCTTGCACATCTATCATTCTAGTGTTAATACTAATTGTAATTATTTTGCACTATAGCCTATTTATTGCCTTACCTCCATAACTTGCTACATTTGCACACACTGTATATATATTTTCTGTTGTATTTTTGACTTTATGGTTTGTTTTACCCCATATGTAACTCTGTGTTGTTGTTTTTATCGCACTGCTTTGCTTTATCTTGGCCAGGTCGCAGTTGTAAATGAGAACTTGTTCTCAACTGGCTTACCTGGTTAAATAAAGGTGAAAAAATAAATAAAAAATCCTGTGACATGAGAGCCAGTTTCATCATAGCGCTTGATGGTTTTTGCGACTGCACTTGAAGAAACCTTCAAAGTTCTCTGAATTTTCCGGATTGACTGACCTTCATGTCCTAAAGTAATGATGGACTGTCATTTCTCTTTGCTTATTTGAGCTGTTCTTGCCATAATATGGACATGGTCTTTTATCAAATAGGGCTATCGTCTGTACAGTGAGGGAAAAAAGTATTTGATCCCCTGCTGATTTTGTACGTTTTCCCACTGACAAAGAAATGATCAGTCCATAATTTTAATGGTAGGTTTATTTGAACAGTGAGAGACAGAATAACAAAAAAATCCAGAAAAACGCATGTCAAAAATGTATAAATTGATTTGCATTTTAATGAGGGAAATAAGTATTTGACCCCCTCTCAATCAGAAAGATTTCTGGCTCCTAGGTGTCTTTTATACAGGTAACGAGCTGAGATTAGGAGCACACTCTTAAAGGGAGTGCTCCTAATCTCAGCTTGTTACCTGTATAAAAGACACCTGTCCACAGAAGCAATCAATCAATCAGATTCCAAACTCTCCACCATGGCCAAGACCAAAGAGCTCTCCAAGGATGTCAGGGACAAGATTGTAGACCTACACAAGGCTGGAATGGGCTACAAGACCATCGCCAAGCAGCTTGGTGAGAAGGTGACAACAGTTGGTGCGATTATTCGCAAATGGAAGAAACACAAAAGAACTGTCGATCTCCCTCGGCCTGGGGCTCCATGCAAGATCTCACCTCGTGAAGTTGCAATGATCATAAGAACGGTGAGGAATCAGCCCAGAACTACACGGGAGGATCTTGTCAATGATCTCAAAGCAGCTGGGACCATAGTCACCAAGAAAACAATTGGTAACACACTACGCCGTGAAGGACTGAAATCCTGCAGCGCCCGCAAGGTCCCCCTGCTTAATAAAGCACATATACAGGGCCGTCTGAAGTTTGCCAATGAACATCTGAATGATTCAGAGGAGAACTGGGTGAAAGTGTTGTGGTCAATTGAGACCAAAATCGAGCTCTTTGGCATCAACTCAACTCGCCGTGTTTGGAGGAGGAGGAATGCTGCCTATGACCCCAAGAACACCATCCACACCGTCAAACATGGAGGTGGAAACATTATGCTTTGGGGGTGTTTTTCTGCTAAGGGGACAGGACAACTTCACAGCATCAAAGGGACGATGGACGGGGCCATGTACCGTCAAATCTTGGGTGAGAACATCCTTCCCTCAGACAGGGCATTGAAAATGGGTCGTGGATGGGTATTCCAGCATGACAATGACCCAAAACACACGGCCAAGGCAACAAAGGAGTGGCTCAAGAAGAAGCACATTAAGGTCCTGGAGTGGCCTAGCCAGTCTCCAGACCTTAATCCCATAGAACATTTGTGGAGGGAGCTGAAGGTTCGAGTAGCCAAACATCAGCCTCGAAACCTTAATGACTTGGAGAAGATCTGCAAAGAGGAGTGGAACAAAATCCCTCCTGAGATGTGTGCAAACCTGGTGGCCAACTACAAGAAACGTCTGACCTCTGAGATTGCCAACAAGGGTTTTGCCACCAAGTACTAAGTCATGTTTTGCAGAGGGGTCAAATACTTATTTCCCTCATTAAAATGCAAATCAATTTATAACATTTTTGACATGCGTTTTTCTGGATTTTTTTGTTGTTATTCTGTCTCTCACTGTTCAAATAAACCTATCATTACAATTATAGACTGATCATGTCTTTGTCAGTGGGCAAACATACAAAATCAGCAGAGGATCAAATACTTTTTTCCCTCACTGTAAATGTGTGACATTCAACCCAACTGAGATAAAATAAGCTTGTCTCGACACAATCTGATTGTCATCAGATGGGCATACAAACGTATAAATGTTTTTTAAATATCTCACCCCAATTTATTTTTCCTTCATGCATTTATGGCTCACACCCCTGCCTTGATTTCAGACAAAACACCATTTACTTTTGAAATCATTGTACCACTCAAAGGTCATGCACAGTTGTATCTCCCTTTACATATTGATTACTGTATGCACTAATCAGTAATCAGTTGATTATCAGTAATTATCAAATGGTCACAATGAGATTGTGTTGTATATTATAATAGTCATCTTCGTAATAATAGTATTGTTTCATAGTTAATACCTGAGCATCCACACCCGACATACAGCACAGTGACAAACAAGATACTAGTAGGACATCCAAGACATGCTCTGAACCCCATTTCCCTTGGCAGTGAGAAGCCAGCTAAAAGTAGCAGCATAGCACTTTTCTTTCTTTCTAAGAGTAATTACATACAAGGATTAGAGGACAAATTCCAGGAAAAGCATTAGCAATTAGAAGTCCAGCGGCCATCAAGGTATGTAATTATAGGCAATGTGTTTGATTAAGGAAAGAGGTCCAATAAATTACCTTAACATACTTTTTAAATCACAGAGGATAGTCTGCAAGGACCCTAAAAGAGGTGGAAGACAGAATTCACGTATCGATTTCACATCCCCAGATTGAAATTTATTTGGTGGCTACTGAGGAATAAGGGCCAGAGCAGTGCTCAATTTCTCCACACAAACAAGCCTAACTTTACATTGCAAATTACGACTAAAAGGAGGGAAACTCTAGCAGACTCTAAAGGACACTATTTGGACAGACAAACAGTGTCATTATATGTGTCATAACATTAATAAATGTTGCATTTTTAGGGAAATCTCATACTGAATCTGAAATTGAGAGTAAACACTTCCTAAAAAGAAATAAAAACTTGAATCATTCACTTTCTCTTTATTAACATGGAGAACATGCTTATCTACTTCCTGTCTCTCCTTTAGTCTTCCTGTCGATAATCTACTCAAGCAATCCAGGTGTGCCTCTTTAATGAGCCATTAAGTTTGCTAAAGCATGAAACACTTACAAACTGCCGAGAAAGTCTGCACCAATTGATGGGATATGCCACGGGAGTCCACCTCGGACTGATTTTGAAGGGTGATTAAGGAAAGTTGCCTTCAAGTCAAGGCTCTCTTGTTGGTGTTCTGGACAGATCCCTCAGCTCCTTGATGTCAAGCAGGGAAGTGTGTGTGGTGCGTGGTGCGTGTGTGTCAGTCGTAGAGAGAGGAATGCCTGGCAGAGCCTAAAACGCAGCTGCTGGCTTTAATCGACTTTTCGGATGGGGGAATATTTTCCCGTCCGCAGACACACCTCCAAATCCGCTCAGAAGCTTGCTGGCAGAGTTAGGAAGCGCCATCTCCATGGTCAGATGGCACCTTTCAACCCTGTCCGCTGATGGGCTGGCTCAGAGAAGGGGCTCAGGGTCCGGGGGAAGGGGGCTGACAGCGCCAGCCCGGCAGTCTTTTTACGGTGGAGGAACCTAATTGCACGCGGCATCTCCAAAACCCACAGAACTGGCGGCTGTCCACACCTTTCCCCTGAGCAGGCTTACTGTACAGGAGTGCTCCACTTGTATGCAAATTACACTCCAGAGTCTGGAGACACAAACCACAGGCTTTCTCTCAAAGATTTCTAAAACTTAAATGAAGTAAACATTTTTGTGCTCTTGGCCAGCTTTAGATTTCATTAGCAAAACACCTCGGAGGGACCTCAGATTTGCAATACGGCTTTTACAGACTTGATAATATTAAATAAAAGATATGACAGTGATAATGCAATTATAAAGTAATGCATTGCTACATCTCTGTACCTTGTGTCTCACAACAGAGTGGTTTTATTGTGCTCAAAGGGTAATGGGTCTTTCAATGACTATAAATTAAACTGTATAAATTAAAACTTTCCTTATCCATTATATATTGTGTCACGGAAAAGTCATTTTCCCAATATTTTATTTGTCTAGCAGGAGAACAATAATAAACCACACTACAAACCCAGCTAACAAGGAACGTAACTGAGACATTTGTAACATTCCCCTTAAGTCTTCCAGAGGTACTGAATATCATAGCCCGTTTGGTACATTATAGGCACATTCATAATGTTTCTAATAAGTATTATAGAGGTTATAAATATCCGGTTGCTATACAGACATTAAACATTTTCCTTGGTAGTCCATGAAAGGTTCTGAATATCATGTTATTTTGGAGATATCCTAGGAATATTTCATAACGTTACATTTAGAGCTATGGTTTGTCTTCATATAACGTTACAATCGGAATGATAGAAATACATTTTGGAATGTCGTCTGTACATCAAGAGGTGGTACACTTGTAATGTTGTCTTTATAAGTGTGTAGGAACATTTGTTACGTTCTATTTAAGTACTTTAGATCCCAAGATATTGGGGCCAGCATACTTGTGCTTGGAGTAAAGGAAGTGGATCCAGCTCTTCCCCTCCGCAATTTATTTTTCCATAATTCTACCGATTTAATAAATGTATGGAAATTCATAATGTAATTTTGACCTCAGTATAGGCCTATGGAAGAGGGAACGATACCTGAAAATAATATTTTTTCATTATATTAATTTATGAATGTAGCCTATAACAATAATAATAATTTTAAAAAATCATTATAAAGCAGCTAGCAGTAGTGGTGGCCTGATGATTCCTTTAGACTCCATTATCCGTCATTGCAAATATAAAAGTGGGTGTGGCAACTAACTAACAATACTGAGGCTGGAGCCAGAAAGAAACACCTACGGTACTAATTGGTAAAAGTGAAACAACACAGCTGAACAGCGAAGACGCCATCGACTCCGACTGACCGAACACAGTTTACCTCCTGGAAGTTTTTACAAAAGGTTATTTATCCAGCGTGTACTATTTAAACCTTACAAGTAAGTTAGTGTACTCCCAGCTCCCCAGATAAAGACATGTTGATGATGTCAGGCTATCTAACTAGCGAGTTAGCTTGCCAGTTAGCTAATTAGCCAGTTGGCTAATAGATAGTTTAGCCTAGCTATGTTACTTGGATAGTGCCGCGTGTAATCACAGCCTGTGTTACAGGGTTCAGTAATCGTGTTCTTAAGTCCTGATGAAGAACAACATTGACAAGTGTTCTTGGTATATTACTAGCATAAGCATGTAAAACAATATAATGCAGGCTATGCCTTGATACATACATTTTTACTAAAGGGCTGTCTAAATTTGCACAATCCAGATAATGAAAAGTGCAATTTATCCGTTCTATAACACCAAGATTATTCAAACGCCTTGCAGTTGATATGACAAGAAATTACCACACCCATCTGATCTTGACATACTTGATTATTAGTCACATTACCAAAGTGTAACAGTTCTTTTTTTTTCTATTAGCAACTTCAAGAGCAGTGTATTTGAAAAGACCCTACAATGTACATAATGTTTAAAGTCTGATAAACAAGCCTACTTTCTCAAAGTTCTGTTCCCACCAACTGTATGGGATGGACAGGAAAATCTGTTAAGTGTGTACTGTAAATGTGGTAATGGTTTGACATTTGTGATATTCTCTGAAGTTGCAGATGCAGAGGACTTGAGGCCATGTGCCACCTCAAGCCAGAGCGACAGTAAGTGTCTGGTTGTAGTTTGTTAGGGTAAACAATTGAATTGTATGAAGTATTATAGCTTTTCAAACCTTTCAAAGCCACTCAATACAATACAATTACCATCACATATTTGCATATTAGGTTATTTAAAGTCATATTACTATTTTGTGCATACTTTCCAAATACTTGTGTTGCTGTGTATGGGTAAAACTTGTACTGACAACAGTAGTGAAATCACCATATTCTTCTGTTTGTAAATATCTGTATGTATTTGCCATCAAACTAAAAGCATTATTTAAAACAAAAAAATATGCTTAGCATTTATTTTTGTTGGGATTCATTAACCTTCCCACTGAGCTCCTGACTGACATCCCTTCACTTTTGGTTTTGTGCCAGTTTCAAAAGCATGCAAAGTATTTCTAAATGTTTTCCCTTTTGTTTTCTCAATTAGTCCAAGTGGCAGCCAGGTAGAAGCTGGCCAAGACAGAGCATCAGAATCAGGTTTCTTTAGCCATCAAGATATTGATCTCGAAATCGTAAATGTAGAAAGTTTAAATAACAGCATGAGTTTTTACTTATATTTTAGACCAAGAGCTGCCATCCCTGCTTGATGAGCCTGTGGCTTCTGAGATGCCCGCTGGATACATTAAAGGTATATTATGCTAGCCTATATGTTACAAAATGTTGCTTCTCTTGTATTATCAACATCAATTCCAAATTGTATGGCTGTCAGCAGCTATATGGTTATCAATACTACTAATATATATGAAGGGTGGATATTTTGATCGAGGAATTTCACATGGCCTTGATACATGTCCTGCCTGGTACTCATGGCTTGTATCGTCACACTGCTTGCAGCTAAACTGTTGAGTATATGTTATTTTGCAGATCTTCAAGCAGTGGAGATGAGGATAATGGTGAAACTGGAGATGATCCATACAGAGTTCAAGACTGCTCTGAACCAAGTTATGGAGGCCATAGAGGCCCGGCAGCCAAAGGAATCCTTGGGCAGCCAAAGGAATCCCGGCAGCAAAAGGAATCCTTGGGGCAACTTGAAATGCTGCAAAACCCTGCAGAAACAAATGACGAACTGAAGGATATCTGTGAAATACTTAAAGACTCGCACTATCAAAAGAAAATGTTAGGCATGGCCATTTAAAATCTGTTTGTAAAATGTTTGAAATCTACATCACATATTTGAACAGCAATTGACAAAAATAAGTTAGCTGTTTATCAAGAGCCACTTGAATGCGACCAGATTTGAGAGAAGATTGCAACCTGCAATATTATTGAATCCAAATATCTTAATGTCAACTAAATGCAGTTGTCTTATATGCCATATGCCTATTTAGTGTTTGGATTGATTTCCCAATTAACACTTAACTTATCTTAAGAAGAAACGATCAGCCCTCTGCCTGTTTACACAAGTTTTAGCCCATGATTACATGATACACTACAAAAATGATTTCTCATTACTATCAATCAGAACTGTAGGGCCAGCTGTTTTAGCTGAGGAACACACAAATGAGTGGGATTTTATTTTATTTTATTTTCATCAGATCCAATACCTGACCCTCTGCTGTGGCCTGGACCTGGGCTCAGGAATCAGATGAATGATGAGATAAATTGGAACAGAGGAGCTGTGGACAGGCTACTCCTTGAAGGGCAGGAAGGGGAAGAGGGCCTTTAATGAGCTATTGTGATGAGTGTGATAGAAGGAGTCAGGCGCAGGAGGGTAATCACCGAATGCAGTTTATTCCGTCGTACACAAATAGCGCTGGATAGCAACAAACGAAACAGGACAAGGGGGGCAGAGGGAACACTTATACACAGACTAATGAGGGGATAAGAACCAGGTGTGTGTGATTGACAAGACAAGACAAATGGAATGATGAATAATGGAGCGGCAGTGGCTAGTAAGCCGGTGACGACGAATGCCGAAGCCTGCCCGAACAAGGAGGGGAGGCAGCCTCGTCGGAAGTCGTGACAGCTATCAATCTATGATGCTGTCACAAGTAAGTAAATGCACAAGTTTAGATCGTTACTTATTATTATTTTGTGATGGTAAGTCTAATGTGTATTTATTAAAATTTACAGTAACAAGGCAGTTAAAAACTAAATGTGAAATCCTACCACCTGTTAAGATCAGAGAGAGAGGACAAAGGAAAGGTGAAGGAGAGAGGTCTCATGGCCAAAACTGCCTATGTGGGAAGAGAAAGAAAATACCCAACCTCTGTCTTGGCCAGCATAGGTGGAAAAGTAGTGATATGACATGGAATGTATCATTTCAAAAATTTTTCACAACATAGGAGTGTCCCTGAAAGCACACCCCAAGGCTACCTACCAAGATGTAGATGACAAAATAGCAGATGCTCTCAAACATGCACCAGCTTGGTTCAAGAGTAAGAGAAAATAATGATTATTTTATTTTTTTACTTAACAATTATTGTGCTCGTACAAAAGGAATGTAATAGGGAGTTGACGTTAAACCGGCATTTTGATCATTTGTTTACGGAAAATAATGACCAATTTGTGTTATTGTGACTTCCAGGAGCGGGTCGAGGAAGCAACAGTGGATGAGGATGGAGCAGCAGCACCTGAATAAACATAACATAGTTGTTCACTTTTAGCTTTAAGCAGTTTTACAGTTCTTGATTGGAGTGCAGTGTTCATGTTTTTACTGACTTGTTATTTTGTGAGCTTATTGCTGTGATTTTGTTTACGAATCTATTGTGATACAGTTTAAGTAAAAAAAATAATAATGGAATTTTGCATATTTCGTCAGTGGACACCTACTGACAGGATACTGTGTATATGTTCAAGGTAGATTAAATGACGTGTCTTAAGGGGCCTCCCGAGTGGCTAAAGATGCTGGTTCGATACCTATCTGTGTTGCAGCCAGCCGCGACCAGGAGACCCATGAGGCACAATTGGCCCAGCGTCGTCCGGGTTAGGGGAAGGTTTGGCCAGCCGGGATGTCCTTGTCCCATCGCGCTGTGGCAGGCCGGGCGCATGCACACTGACACGGTCGCCAGGTGTATGGTGTTTCCTCCGACACATTGGTGCGGCTGGTTTCCGGATTAAGCATGCATTGTGTCAAGAAGCAGTGCGGCTTGGCGGGGTTGTGTACGGGAGACCGTACGGGAGTTGCAACGATGGGACAAGACTGTAACTACCAATATGATGAAAAGGGGGTAAAATATTATATTCAGGGGTCCCCTAATTTTAACGTCCTGAAGTGACTTGGGATGTAACTTGTGTCAACTGACACCACAGGTACATCTAGGAGAAGTTTCATGAAAACATAATTTTTATGTCAACCTCATAACATCGCTAAACGTCAAAGTACATTGAGAGCCCCACAAAATGCAGTTTCTGGTAACCACTGGCAACGTAACTTTCGTCAGTGGGTACCTACAGTACCAATAAGGCACGTAACAGTGTGCACGTTCAGGGAAGATTCAAGGACATCTCTTATAACGTTACTGAGTAAAGTTATTTAACTGTTTAAAATCCCCCACATTTCTACATCCTGAAAAGACTTGGGACGTAAGTTTTGTCAGTGGACACCACAGCTACGTAGAAGGCACGTTTCACAGTAACGTTATCATGACTTATGTAGGGACTAAAATAACTTTGTGGTCACGTCCTGGAACGTAATTCTGTTAGCTGGGAATACACAACAAAGGCACAAATCCTTTGCTTTCTTTATGTGAAGAAGTACAAGTGAAACAAGCATTCACCTATCAACCACTTTTACTAGATACTTTTTAACAACGTTCTGGAGGACTTTGTATGGCGTGAAATATTGCCACTGAAAGTTGCCTTTGACAGGATAATAAAGCCATTTTCACTGGCCTTGTCATTTTTTAGTGTGTGTGACAGCCAAGCATTTTTATTCTTCACCCTCATCACCCCTCATTGTCCATCTTCTAGCCATTTGGCGGTGGCCACTGACACTAGCTGTTAACTGCTTGGAGTAGTGTGTCAGAGCCCATTGCAAAATGGTGTCCATTCTTCAAGCGGGGGAAAGCACACGCCACATGACCATTAAGTGGATGAGACCCTCAAGGTGATATAGGCAGTCTTGGTGAAACTCCCCTCGGCAATCAATCCTGCTTATAGCACCACTTACCTCCCAATGGCCCCCTAATCTATTTTTAATATTTGACAGATAAGTGCACTCACAGAGTGTCTTTAAAGCAGGGCCATTTTCTTAATGTTGTTTGCCCAAAAGATAGCCCAGGGGTGTACTAAAACGGCTCGCTTTTTTGTTTATTTTGGGGGTTTTCCCCCAAGACTAGAAAACTACATTGGGTTGAGTTTATTTATATTTTTACAGGGACAGTGCACATTAATCAATGTTTCAGTAAAATTGCCGGTTTTAGCCAGCCAGCTAATTTTCAACCGCAGTCCCTGGGTTGTGCTGATAGTCTGAAGTACAATATTGACAAGAAGTCATTGACAAAAAGATGACATTTCAATGTCACCACAGCAAAGTCAGGATGGAAGTCAAGCTTTTAATAGCTTAATGAGGTTAGCTACCAGTGAAATAATCTAATTTGAGAGGTTTTTAAATGCATTACCTTGAAGCTACCTTTCAAATGAATGAATTGCAGGGACTGTAGAACTCATCTGTGTATGAGCATGAAAACTCTAGTCTACTGTGGCTCAATGGACCCAGAAGCAAAATGGGAATGTCTTCTCACTGAAACATCATTGCAGATCAGTAAAGCTGAAAAGCACGGAGTGGGTCTTGATATTACCCCAGTGAAGCTGTCCTTTCTCTGTTTTAAGATGTACAAAAATTGGGGAACAAGACTGATGTGAAAGATACCACAGTGAGGTCAGGTCATGTGATCTGGAACAACTAAGAGTTCAAGCCAAAAGAAATGTCCTCAAATGTCCTCAAAGTTCCAAATAACTGTGCCCTCGTAATACACATTCATAGTGATAGTCCATCTATGTTCTACATGGCAATACATTCCCATCTCACTGCTCTGTACAATCAAGTCTGCCCATGTTTTTACCGTTCTCCCTTTAATTAGTGCCCCCCGACTGAGTGCAGGTGGCACCATTTTTAGCAAACTCAAACGACCCCCTAATGAATGATGAGAGGCACATCCCAATCAATGCGGGTTGCATGATGTGTTTACCGTGCAGATTATGGCATCACTTCCTCTCACCGAGTGGCTCCTCCGGTAGTTTTGAGACAATCGGCACCTTACTGCACGGCCAGATGTCTTGGTACGACTCTTGGTACTGATCGTGATCTGCACAGAGGACTCATGTCCAGTAGCTTATCACTAACTTGTACATTTTTGTTAGAAATTAATCTGTCTAATTAACAAATACCAAGATGTAAAAGGATGAACATTTGAGTGACTATAGTTTCTGCAAATAGTAATGATGTGAAGTGTTCGAGCGCAACATCTTAAATTGTTTTCTGAAACACTTATCAGGGATATATTACCTAACTAGGTAATGCTGTCATCATGTGTTTGGGATTTAATTGAGGTATTTCATGAATAGTTCACGGTGCAGTTACTACCACTTTAGTGCCAATGTTTTAGATGTTGTGCATGTTTGTCCTGGATGAAGGTATTGTTGCAAAGGGTTTCTGTCGGTCTGGTGGACGCCCAAACCCTGTCCAAATGTTGCAGTAATTTGAAACCCATCCAAATATCTGCAGCAAATAAAAAGTCTTAGAAAGGTTAAAAATCACAGACACGTTTGCTGCCACATATCTCTAAAGGCGTCTGCATGCTAGGTTCGGTTTGCTCCTAGCAGAACTCGGCTAGGTGAAGTGAACGTTTGTGCCTCGCATACTCCCTTAAAAGACCTTCCCTTGAAAAATTTGAAAAAAGCTGCAATAGTACTGTTTGTCCATCTTGAGACGCCTTAAAACAGTATACATTTCCTCAAAATAGTCTGAATTAATCTAAGATAACTCAATAAATTAATTTTGACGTTTTTGCCAAAGAGATCTTAGTCGCTAAATTTTACATCTAACTAAGATGTTTGGTGCAGTATTTCTCAAGTGAAAAAAATTTGCATGAAAACGAGTCGTCTCTCGTTGAGTGACAAACACTTCATTGAAGAATCCCTACTGTTGACCAAACACAAACTGTTTTGGATGGGAAGCATGCGGACGCCTTAAGTACGGGTTTTCAAAGTCAGGATTGCCCAGCTAAAGCTTTGGTGAAGACACATACAAAGCACGAATGAATGCTGGCCCAGAATGTAAATGACCTTGGAATCTCAATTGGAAACACTCAGAATCTTGGAGGCTGAGAGGAAGAGGTGGATTTTTCCAGGAGATTGTCTCTCAGTAAAGCCCTGCCAATCGCTCCCAAGGGAGGAGGGTTGGACACAGTTGGCGTGGCACTGTTTTTCTCAGGACAACTTGGTATTGAGGTCTCTTTTGTCTCAGAAATAATGCTGCTGATGCCAATGTGACAAAGTAACATTGCATCACCCAAGCCAACAGTAATAACTAAGTCGTTTCCCTGCACAGTTGCAAACAGCAAGATCACCTTGGTGAGCTGGTGTGTGTATGCTATACTGCGAGAGATTCCTCGAGTTGTTTTGCTATTCCTGGCCTACAATGGTGTAAATTAGGACAAAGGCATCACCTACAGTGTGTAGTACAAGGTAAACAGGTCAAGCAAAGCTGAATCCTTAGAACCACAAGAGTATGCATGCTAATTCTTACATAACCTAGGAATTGGCTATGATAGAAATGGTTAATTCATTAAATGCGGTATACAGATGTGTTTTGTGTTTAGGCCCTGCAGTGTTCTTAGGGCCAACCTCTATCCTAACTGCCTTGTAAATGTAAAGAAGCTATGGTAGTAAGCTCACTCAAAGGTAAAATAAAAAGCATTTACAAAATACACACACAAAAGAAACACATTGCTCAGCAAATTGGATGTAGTCTATCACAGTGCCATCCGTTTTATCTCCAAAGCCCCATATACTACCCACCACTGTGACCTGTACGCTCTTGTTGGCTGGTCCTCACTACATATTCGTCGCCAAACCCACTGGCTCCAGGCCATCTATAAATCACTGCTAGGCAAATCCCCGCCTTATCTTAGCTCATTGGTCACCATAGCAAAACCCACCCGTAGTATGCGCTCCAGCAGGTATATCTCACTGGTCATCCCCAAAGCCAACACCTCCTTTGGCCGCCATTCCTTCCAGTTCTCTGCTGCCAATGACTGGAACAAATTGCAAAAATCTCTGAAGCTGGAGACACTTATCTCCCTCACTAACTTTAAGCATCAGTTGTCAGAGCACCTTACTGATCACTGCACCTGTACACAGCCCATCTGAAATTAGCCCTCCCAACTACCTCATCCCTATATTCTTATTTATTTTGCTCATTTGCACCCCAGTATCTCTTTTTGCACATCATCTCTTGCTATCATTCCAGTGTTAATACTAATTGTAATTATTTTGCACTATAGCCTATTTATTGCCTTACCTCCATAACTTGCTACATTTGCACACACTGTATATATATATATTTTCTGTTGTATTTTTGACTTTATGTTTCGTTTTACCCCATATGTAACTCTGTGTTGTTGTTTTTATCGCACTGCTTTGCATTATCTTGGCCAGGTCGCAGTTGTAAATGAGAACTTGTTCTCAACTGGCTTACCTGGTTAAATAAAGGTGAAATAAAATTTAAAAATACATAAATAAAACACGCTAATGTAAATATGAGTGGAACAATACAGAAAATGCAATCCTTAAAGGTGGTTCTAAAATTCGAATAGTTCTCCTAATTTCAGTTTATGTGACAAAACAAGCAAGTATAGTGTAGAGAATCATTGTACCATCTAAACCGCTGTGAATTCGCTTTTCCATAACCACAAATATAGCATTTTCAGATGTTTGAAGCTGGTGTGCAAAAACAAAAGTAAAAGATGCAAATATGAAGCATAAGAACGGAAAGCAAAGAAATAGAGTACATAGAACAGATCTACCGCTTCTTAGATTTGCTTTCAATGAGAATGGCAGATCTATAACTCATGTTTCTATGTGAATTTGGTCGGGTGGCCCAAAAAGTTACATATTGCAGCTTTAATGTAAATGTCCATGAGGATAGAATTAAACTGTGAATATTTACAATAGCTGGGGACAAGAGCATACACAGCTTAAGGATGGATGGGGAATGCACTCAAAGCATCTTTCCCACTAATAGCTCATCATAATGAAACATTGAAGCACTGTTTATTTGCATAACCATTTGTAGTGTGTGAGGTATGCATTGTTAATACTGTAGACATGCTGTAAAAAAAGAAGAAAGAATGATATGTGAGTTTTTTCACTTGGCACTGTACATTTTGCACACCAACTTTAAGTGCCTAGACAACACAATTGTTGCTTATCTCTAGACTGAGTAGTGATAGAAAATATTTGAAACCCTCTATCACATATGGGGAAACCCTCCATTCCATGCGCAGGAATCTCCATAACTCAATTACTATGTACTGCAAGTCTTATGCTAGAAACAAACCAATCTATTCTGAGCCTCTACAAATAAGGCAGGTTGAATTCCGTGAAATTGACATCCCTTTTTTTAATGCTTTCCCTATCAGATGCATGCTGGGAGAAAGTCGCTCACCTTTGCTCGGTCTGTGACTCCATCCCGTCAAGGGCTCCAACCCACGAAGGGAGGGCCCTGATTTCAACCCCCTCCCCCTTGAGATAACCCAATTCCATTTCAACTCACTTAGGTCAGAGCATTCTCACCAGAAGCCTTGCTTATATCAGAAGCAACTGTCCAGTGTCCAACCCCTTATCTGAGCAGATGATACAGTATATAGACAGGGTAAGTACAAATGCAGCACATTATAGCTGTTCTAGTGGACAGAAAATTACCTAGAACAATAAAAAATGGGTCGTCTGCTGCAGCAAATGCAACTGCAACCACATAGCTACACACTACGGTACAGCTCAATGTCACCCAGCTCAATAAAAGGCATCCCAAATGTGTTAAATTAAGGGTAAATGGGAAATATACACAATAGCACTCAACATTTAAAGCTCATTTACAATTGAGCCGACATACGCAGCATTCACTGGGAATACGGTCTCTGCGAACGCGGGAACATTGCCTTTAAAAGGTGCGTAGCCAAAAAAGGGGTGACCAGATTGAATTCCGGCTGTCACGTTCGTTGAGTACAGGATTGGACCAAGGTGCAGCGTGGAATGCATACATGTTTATTCACGAAGTTAACACACGACAAAACAACAAACGCAACGTAACGTGAAGCTCACAATGGCTACACACAAACAAGCCAAACAAGAGTCAAGATCCCACAACATAGGTAGGCAAAATGGATACCTAAGTATAATCCCCAATCAGAGACAACGATGCCTCTGATTGGGAACCACACCCGGCCAACATAGAAATACACCACATAGATTTACACATAGAAATTCACACCCTGACCAAACCAACGAGAAACAACAGGCATTTAAAGGTCAGGGCATGACAGTACCCCCCCCCCCCCAAAGGTGCGGACACCGGCCGCAAAACCTAATTTAACAGGGGAGGGTCCGGGTGGGTATCTAGCCTCGGTGGCGGCTCCGGCTCCGGGCGTGACGTCCTCTCCCTTACTGCCTCCCCGTTGCACCCCTGGTCCGGTCTGGACCTCGGCGCGATGCTTCCCCTCTCAGTCCTCCCACGATGCACCAAGCCCTGTCTGGACCCTGGTGTGGGAGGCCCCGACCCTGGAGAGGGGCCGCTGACCGGAGCTGAACTGGACCCCGGTGGAGCGGACTGCTCTGGCTCTGGACTGTAGCAGCTGACCAGAGCTGGACTGGGCACCGGTAGAGCGGACTGCTCGGGCACTGCAGTGGAGCAGCTGACCGGAGCGGGACTGGGCACCATTGGAGCCGACTGCTCTGGCACTGGAGTGGAGCAGCTGACCGGAGCTGGACTGGACACCGGTGGAGCGGACTGCTCTGGCACCAGCCGTACCGGGCTGGGGACACGCACCACTGGTCTGGTGCGAGGAGCAGGCATGGGCCGTGCCGGACTGGAGACATGCACCACTGGTTTGGTGCGAGGAGCAGGCACGGGCTGTGCCGGACTGGGGACACGCACCACTGGTTTGGTGCGAGGAGCAGGTACGGGCCGTACCGGACTGGATACACGCACCACTAGTTTGGTGCGGGGAGCAGGTACGGGGCGTACCGGGCTAGCGACACGCACCACTGGTTTGTTGCGGGGAGCAGGTACGGGCCGTACCGGACTGGAGACACGCACCACTGGTTTGGTGCGAGGAGCAGGCACGGGCCGTGCCGGACTGGAGACACGCACCACTGGTTAGGTGCGAGGAGCAGGCACGGGCCGTACCGGTCTATGAAGGCGCACTGGCGGCACTTTCTATCACTATTATCAATGACAGACGATGATTTAAGTCCTACTGTAAGTCCTACCTGGGCCTACATTATTTGGCAACTGTCACAGCAGTGTGTCAGAGAGTTTAGCAGTTAGTTCCTCATGATTATGTTATTCCTCATCATTACACCAGGCGATATCATAATACCTCTAATACCACCTTATTAACTATGTATGATCTAAAGTGGCTCAATTCAATGCAAACACGTGATATCAATTCCATCTCAATAATATGATGATGTGGCCCACTCTACCCGGGGTTAATACTTAAATGTATGTTCCAATGCGGCGGTGGGGAATAGAGACATTTAATGTGTCACCCTGTTGATGTCCCCATCTAAATGAAGGTGTCTAATAAATCATGCAGCATCACCCTTGGCTTGCTCCAATCCCTCTTTAATGGGGGCTTCTCTCTTGGAGCCCAATTAAAACAATCCACACGGCACAGATTGGGGAGTTTGATATGTAAATTATTGAACAAGGTGAATAAATATGAATCACTGTTATTTAACAAGGTGTAGAAACATGAATTATGGTTATAATCTTTTTTCTTCTCCCCGCGGGTGGTGGGGTGGGCTCAGAAGTGCTCTGTTAAAAAGGATGTATATGTGTTGTGACGTCACGAGAGGCTACACAGCTTTCAGCGGGATTTCTCAAGTAGTGCAAGGAGACAAGGTTCACACAAAACAAGGATTTTATTAAAGGTCTTGGGAAACTAACGAAAGTATAACACAATTCTGTTCTCTGGTGGCTCTTTAAGGGTTAACAGTTCAGGGATGTCTCTTCCACATCCAAAATCATAACTCTCCCTCGCTCAAATAACTTTTCCCCAGTCTTACTGTATTCCACGTTGCAGCTAGTGGCCAACCCAGCAAAACGTCCTTCCAAAATCCCACACGTATTTCCACAGGTGCATATATCCAAAGGTGAGTATTTCCCAAAGGTAAGTATCTCCAAATCCTTATATTCCTCATGGAAGTGGACGTGCAGCACTCTTGTCCTCCAGAGAGCCCAGCTTGGAGACTGTGTCTCTTCCCTTCAACAAACCTTCAGCTCATCAGCTCCTGATTGGTTTCAGCTGCGTGGGAAGATTGGCCATAGAGGGTTGGAGTTCCCGACCATACCAGCAGATGGAGCCATAGCTGTCTGGGTTTGCAGCCATCTCAGGGGGATGTACCGTCCCTCCAGGACACAGCCTCTCGTGACATCACACATCCCCCTCCTCGGGACCGACGTCCTCGTCGGGTAAAGGCAGCGAAGAAGGCATCACGCCGGAGAGGGCGTCCGCATTGCCGTGGTGCTTGCCAGACTGCTCTCTCTTCAACTCCTCCAACTCTAGGACCAGGGACTCAGCCTCCTGTTGTCTCTCCTTGAGTTTCTTACTGAACGCATCAGCCTTGGTTTTAGCAGAGTTTAGCTTCTGTTGAGCAGCTTTCAGTTCCTTCTCTCTCTCTGCCTCCGCATTCTTCATCTTGTTCTCCAACACCTTGTACTTCTCCTCTGCCTTCTTCTGGACCTCCTTACTACTGCGCAGGGTCTCCTCACACTCCTCGATGGTCCTGCGCAGCCTCTCCAGCTCCTCCTGTTGCTTAGGGAAGGAGCTCTGTTGGAGTTTAGCCTGGAGGATATCTAACTCTTCTGTCTTCATGTCTAACTGTTGCTTTAACAAACGATACCTCTCAGCGGTCCCCTTCAGACCAGACAGTTCTTTGTCCAGATTCTGTAGCTCCGTCTCTGTGTCGGTCTGGGCACCTGCCATCCCTATCAGAGCCCGGGCGGGAGTGAGTAACTCGGAGGATTGCACCGGAGCCTTCCCAGGATGAGTCTTGCCTCTCCGTTTCCGAGGCACTCGGGTTATCCTCTCCTGAGACTCTCTCCAGAGCGGGTAAAAGGCTGGGCAGTCTCGTCCAATTAGGACAGGAACGGGGAGGGAATCAACCACCCCCGCCGTCGTGTGTATGGTTCCCCGTGTGCTGGTCATTGTAAGTTCAGTAATGGGGTATTCTCTGGTGTCCCCATGGACACAGGAAACTGGGAGGACTTTCCCCGGGGTCAGACACGTTGGGCCCACCAAATCCTTACGCACCAGGGTGGCCCGGCTACCAGAATCCAGTAAGGCCTCCACATCATGGTGATTCACAGTTACCGGCCAGGTGGGGGGTCGATCTGGGCCGCCATCTACGACTCCCAAGAGCGAGGCAAAACGGTGTGTGGGTGCTGAGCTGGAGGACTCCGCAGTGGGCATAGGTTCATCGGCTGGTTTCCCACACTGCCAGGAGATATGTCCAATCTCCCCACACCGGTAACACTGTCGAGTTTCCCCCTCCTGGTGTACTCTTCTTGGACCCGCCTGGTTTCTGGCTCCCCCTGGAGCCGGGATAAGTCCTGACGTGGCTGGGTTCGAGACCTTGGGGTCCTTTGGACGGGTTCTTCCCATTTGTGGTGGGGCCGCACTCCTGGGGTCTTTTCGGGAAGCATTCAGCATCTCCGCTGTGGCCTGGTACTTTTCCACAGCTTCCACGGTCAGATCAGCCGTGGTCAAGGCCTGTTGACTGATGAACCGTTTTGCCTCATAAGGCAGGGCGCGTAGGTAACGATCCACCACAACGGCCTCCACCACCGCCGCTGCTGTATTCCTCTGCGGATCCAGCCATTTCCTTGCGATTCGGACAAGTTCATGCATCTGCGCCCGAGGAGGTTGGTCTGGTTGGAAGGTCCAGCTGTGAAAGCGCTGGGCCATACCAAACTTTGTGAGTCCATATCTGCTGAGGATCTCAGACTTCAGGGCATCATAGTCAGTAACCTGGTCCGGGCCCAGGTCCCGGACAGCATTCAGCGCTTCCCCGGTTAGAAAGGGGGCTAACAGACCAACCCACTGTTGCTTGGGCCAGGCTTCCCTAGTGGCCGTGGCCTCAAATGCATGCAGGTATGCCTCAATGTCATCGGTAGCTCCCATCTTAGATATAAAGTCACTTGCCTTTATTGGGCGGGTATTTTGGACAACCCTCTGTCTCTGCAACTGCAATTCCTCTGCCTTCAGAAGGTTGGCTTTCTTTTGCTCCTCCAAGAGAGCCACGTTTGCTTGCATCTGGGCTTGCTGGCCAGCAACAAGGGCTTTCAATATGTCCTCCATTTCAGTCGGCGGGGAGCCTACGGCCAACTTGGAAAACTGGGTGATCAAACCTTCGGTATCCTCCTCTGACATGCACTATTAACGCTTGAGCGTGCCTGTATTCTCCACCATCTGTGACGTCACGAGAGGCTACACAGCTTTCAGCGGGATTTCTCAAGTAGTGCAAGGAGACAAGGTTCACACAAAACAAGGATTTTATTAAAGGTCTTGGGAAACTAACGAAAGTATAACACAATTCTGTTCTCTGGTGGCTCTTTAAGGGTTAACAGTTCAGGGATGTCTCTTCCACATCCAAAATCATAACTCTCCCTCGCTCAAATAACTTTTCCCCAGTCTTACTGTATTCCACGTTGCAGCTAGTGGCCAACCCAGCAAAACGTCCTTCCAAAATCCCACACGTATTTCCACAGGTGCATATATCCAAAGGTGAGTATTTCCCAAAGGTAAGTATCTCCAAATCCTTATATTCCTCATGGAAGTGGACGTGCAGCACTCTTGTCCTCCAGAGAGCCCAGCTTGGAGACTGTGTCTCTTCCCTTCAACAAACCTTCAGCTCATCAGCTCCTGATTGGTTTCAGCTGCGTGGGAAGATTGGCCATAGAGGGTTGGAGTTCCCGACCATACCAGCAGATGGAGCCATAGCTGTCTGGGTTTGCAGCCATCTCAGGGGGATGTACCGTCCCTCCAGGACACAGCCTCTCGTGACATCACAGTGTTTTAAGATTCTCCTTGGTTTGCTTGGCTACTGTATATAGGCTACTGTTGGATGAGAAGTGAACGCAGCAATGACATTTGCACTTAGCTGCAGAATTAAAAAATGTTTTACTATTAAATGGCCACTCACAGGCCTTTATTGGGAATTATTTCAAATCTACTCAGTCCACTATAGCTGGAAGTCATCTTCACCTCTTCACTAGCATGTAGGGCATGGTAGGTTGGACAGTAAATGCTGTTGTATTATCATTCATTTCTTTCCAAAAATATGTTGCACTGCTTTTGACCGAACATTTGATTTTGGAAAATTATGATTGTGACCTTAGAGATAAATAACAAGATATCCAGAACGAGTGAAGGAAACATGAGCAAAACTAATGCTATCCGTAAACCTTACTTTGCAATTGAGCCTTACAGTGGCTTGTGAAAGTATTCACCCCCCTTGGCATTTTCCCTATTTTGTTGCCTTACAACCTGGAATTAAAATAAATGTTTGGGGGGTTTGTATCATTTGATTCACACAACATGCCTACCACCTTGAAGATGCAAAATATTTTTTATTGTGAAACAAACAAGAAATAAGACAGAATAACAGAAAACTTGAGCGTGCATAACTCTTCAACCCCCAAAGTCAATACTTTGTAGAGCCACCTTTTGCAGCAATTACAGCTGCAAGTCTCTTGGGGTATGTCTCTATAAGCATGGCACATCTAGCCACTGGGATTTTTGCCCATTCTTCAAGGCAAAACTGCTCCAGCTCCTTCAAGTTGGATGGGTTCCGCTGGTGTACAGAAATCTTTAAGTCATACCACAGATTCTCAATTGGATTGAGGTCTGGGCTTCGACTAGGCCATTCCAAGACATTTAAATGTTTCCCCTTAAACCACTCAAGTGTTGCTTTAGCAGTATGCTTAGGGTTATTGTCCTGCTGGAAGGTGAACCTCCGTCCCAGTCTCAAGAATTTCCCCTGTATTTAGCGCCATCCATCATTCCTTCAATTCTGACCAGTTTCCCAGTCCCTGGCGATGAAAAACATCCTCAGAGCATGATGCTGCCACCACCATGCTTCACTGTGGGGATGGTGTTCTCGGGATGATGAGAGGTGTTGGGTTTGCGCCAGACATAGCGTTTTCCTTGATGGCCAAAAAGCTCAATTTTAGTCTCATCTGATCAGAGTACCTTCTTCCATATGTTTGGGGAGTCTCCCACATGCCTTTTGGCGAACACCAAACGTGTTTGCTTATTTTTTTCTTTAAGCAATGGCTTTTTTTCTGGCCACTCTTCCGTAAAGCCCAGCTCTGTGGAGTGTACGGCTTAAAGTGGTCCTATTGACAGATAATCCAATCTCCGCTGTGGAGCTTTGCAGCTCCTTCGGGGTTATCTTTGGTCTCTTTGTTGCCTCTCTGATTAATGCCCTCCTTGCCTGGTCCGTGAGTTTTGGTGGGCGGCCCTCTCTTGGCAGGTTTGTTGTGGTGCCATATTCTTTCCATTTTTTAATAATGGATTTAATGGTGCTCCGTGGAATGTTCAAAGTTCTGATTTTTTTTTAGAACCCAACCCTGATCTGTACTTCTCCACAACTTTGTCCCTGACCTGTTTGGAGAGCTCCTTGGTCTTCATGGTGCCGCTTGCTTGGTGGTGCCCCTTGCTTAGTGTTGTTGCAGACTCTGGGTCCTTTCAGAACAGGTGTATATAAACTGAGATCATGTGACAGATCATGTGACACTTAGATTGCACACAGGTGGACTTTATTTAACTAATTATGTGATTTCTGAAGGTAATTGGTTGCACCAGATCTTATTTAGGGGCTTCATAGCAAAGGGGGTGGATACACATGCACGCACCAGTTTTCCGTTATTTATTTTGTAGAATTTTTAGAAACAAGTAATTTTTTTCATTTCACTTCACCAATTTGGACTATTTTGTGTATGTCCATTACATGAAATCCAAATAAAAATCAATTTAAATTACAGGTTGTAATGCAACAAAATAGGAAAAATGCAAAGGGGGATGAATACTTTTGCAAGGCACTGTATTACTTCAAATGGGAACAGCCAGGAGTAAAAATTACAATGCGCCCAAATGTTTATTATAAACAAGTATTGAAAACATTTACTCCATTTCATCCCACCCCATGGACTTGTGTACAGTAATCATGTTTTTCGTCAACTCATTCACAGATCATAACGTTCCATTATTAACAGCCAGAGGTGGGACAAAGTCATTGTTATGCAAGTCACAAGTAAGTCTCAAGTCTTTGCCCTCGAGTCCCGAGTCAAGTCGAGTCAAAGATGAGGCAAGTCCCAAGTCGAGTCAAAAGTCAAAGCCATCAAGTCTCAAGTCGAGTCCAAAGTCCTACATTTTAGTTTCGAGTCATTTCAAGTCCTCTTAGCAAGCCTTTGCAAGCCATTACAAGTCCTCGTAGCAAGTCTTCTCGAGTCATAAGGCGCAAGTCCAAGTCAAGTCACGAGTCATTGATGTTAAAGTCCAAGTCGAGTTGCAAGTCTTTGTACATTTTGTCGAGTCGAGTCTGAAGTCATCAAATTCATGACTCGAGTCTGACTCGAGTCCAAGTCACATGACTCGAGTCCACACCTCTGTTAACAGCACCATTTTGCTTATTAAATGTCAAGAGGTAAGACTTTCATTAGTCAAAGCACATATTTAATTAACATAAAGAAAAAAAATGGGCCCTGTACAACGTAATTAAACAACTTCTACTGACACATCAATTTCAATCGCTGTCCGCATCACAGTGTGTAATACAGTAGCAGTCTGAACTCTGGGCTCGGGTGGGATGGAATGACTTAGTAAGCTTATACCTCAGACTGAGTGAAACAAGCATCTTTTTCATAAAAACTCACTCCAATACTACAAAATAGATCATGCACAGTGTTAGGATACCGTCAGACTGCAAAGTATTGGGGGCCCAGGGCGGTCTCAGACCCCCTGAATGAGTCATGAGTCCCCCTAAATGGGGAGGGGGGGGCTTTAAATAATGCTAATTTAACCATTCTCCTATTTGATTAAAATGCTATTTGTACTTCTACAGTGGTAAATATTTAAATAAAAGCTTATTCCAAATTAAACAAAACCCCCCAAATCTGTGTCATGGTTTAAATCAGAGATGGGCAACTGGTGGCTCGCGGGGAACTCAGTCAGGGTCTCAACTTAATGTTGAGAGTTAGAATAGTAGAATACACAACGTGCATTTCGAAATTTGATGTCAGTTACTGACAGTCACTCAATTAGCCCATGTCAGCTAACATCTTTTATATTGGTAATTTAGTCTAGCCAGCTCTCTAAACTTGAGGTAATCATGGTCAAATTACCAACTGGAGAGCCCCCATTAATTTTGTTTGTCACTCTCACTCAGATATTGTCACGTCTACCCCTACTCCCCCTCTCCGGCACTCGACGTTGCCGGTCTACTAACCACCGGTCCTGGCAACCCATCTTTACGCACACCTGCGTCTCATCAGCAGTAACACCTGGACTTCATTACTCCCTGATAACTTACCCTTTATATAGCACTCTTTTGTTATCAGTTATCAGGCAGTATTGGTTATGTTTCCTTGTCAGACGTTTGTCTTGTTTTGTATCATTCTATGTTCGTTAATATTAAACTCACTAACTGCACCTGCTTCCTGACTCCCTGCGTCGATGTTACAGATATCATATTCAAAATTGCACATTTCTCACTACGCCCCATGGCAAAATGAGTATAATTAAATGAAATGTGTTATAGAATTACAAAATCTTCTCTCCACCCCATGGCAAAATGTGTAGAATTGCAGCAAACTTGCTTTAAAACTGCAAAATTTTCTTTACACCCCATGGCAAAATGTGTAGAATTGCATGAAATGAACTAAGAGTGGGGCCTCTAAAATGTTTTGATCACAAGATGGGTACCACAACAACATTTCACTTAGGGCCCCCAAAAGGCTAGGGCCTGCTCTGACTGCATGTGTGGGTATGGATGTGGGTACGCAGACCTGCGAGCCACTGCAGCCCCTCATGATGAGTTCACATTTTCTGTGGCCCCCACCCCCACCAAAGTTGCATCCCTGGTTTAATTCTTTATTTTCATGTGGCTGCACTTGTTATATCAGGACAATCCCATATTCAGCCCCTTTTCAGGTGTCCTAACTTTTCTTTCTACAAAAAAGTTCATTTTGTCAGCAAGAAGCATTAATTAATTCAGGCTACAAGAGTGTAGACCCAATGGCAATCACCGAATGTCATTTCACTTTTTGGTGTTTTGTAACAGATGTCTCTTTCCATTCATCAAATGGCGCAAGTGCACAGTGCGCTGTTTGGATGCTGGAATTATTTTGGAGTGGACGAACATGCGCAGGTAGCCTACTTTTTGGAGTGATTTGTTTGACAATCAGATGAAAAAAATCATGACTGGTTGTGTTCATGCCAAATTAAAAGGTAATAAAAAATGTTTACCGTCAAATGACGTCTTTACTATTAGGCCCATAAACAGGAGGTCCCGTGAAAAAAAATAGAGACTATAGACCCCCGAATGTCACGGTATAATAATATAATATAATAATTTCGCCCAAGTTCTCACCCTTCAGTGTCCATATTAGGACAACCTCAAAGTCACAAACAGGGGTGAAGTTAAGGCGGTATGCCTTAAATAAATAGTGCGGTATGCCATACCGGTAAAACATGAGCCTATCACAATAATTACAACAAAATGTCAAGAAAGCTGTAAGCTATTACACCATTATTTATCATTATCGATGTCAGAGGCATGAAATGAGTGGCTGACACCACTGTTTGGAGGCTGGAAATATGTTACTAGTGAATGAACGTACGCAGGTAGCCTAGTAAAGGAGCCCTTTGAAGTGATTGTTTTACAATCAGATGAAAACATCCTGACTGATTGTGTTTATGCCACAATAAAAGGTAATACATGTAAAAAGTTAAATAAGACATCTTCACGACTAGGCCCACAGAGATCATATTGAATTAATAGGGATTCTATATGTAATTCTAGGATTAGGCCCATCATTTTTTTTTATTAAATCTACTTTCACCCCTGGTCACAAGGAGTTGGTGTGAATAACACTGAAGCTGTTCCAATATAGACACTGTATACCTGACATCTAAGCCTCAAAACATGACTGAACTGACTATTACGAAATCTCATACAAACAGATGATGAGAGCACAGTTTATGTGATAGAAAGACTTCCATACTGTAAATAATTCTTAACGTTATCTACGTGGACACTGGTGCTGAGCATGGCAAGGTCGCCAGGGTGCTAGCATAAGGTCATCAGCACCCTACCAGCCTGCCTGCTGCTCCTCAAGGCTGACCTTGTCAAAGTAATATGCTGAGCTGAGCGGCTAATGCCTGCACCCCTGAATGAGAGTACCAAGAGGAGCTCAGCTCACTGTTGGCATTAGCCAGAGTCTAGCCGTTGACGTTATTGATGAGGCCAATGCTCATAATTGCCGCTGCGTGACTCCGCAGGTTCGACTAGAATTTGGCTGTCGCTCTGTCTCTCTCTTATTTTTTCCATGTGGAGGGACCCCCACCCAGTGGAACAGCTGGCTTGGATCCAGGCACATCAAAATATTGTCAGGAACACTCTCAGTGTCCCCCATAGTCCCCCCTCTCAAAATTAACCTTTAAATCAAACACAGGGCTTTCTCCCCTTTCTGTCTCTCCCTCATCTTGTCCTTTGGGTGAATTAATTCAATCTTAATTTCCTCATTAGCCCTGTCAATTGGAGCAAGGACTAATAGGCTACTCTGGTGCATTGGGGGGAAGCTTTTCCCATTCAAAATGTTCCTGCTCAACAATGAACTTCCTTTGGAGCCTTTGGGGGGCTGGGATCTTGTTGCAAGTATGCCTTTGTATCCAATCCACTATTCACCTCCACTACAGGAGGACAGAAAGAAGGCATGTATTTTAAGTCCTTGGAGATGTTACAGTCAGTGAGTCACACAGACACAGATATACAGTGAGGTCTTTCAAAACATAAACTCATCCTTTTATGTCCCGACAGGAACACCATACAAATGGTCAGCGTGAACCCTGAACTCAGAAGGGTATACGAGGAAAGGGTGTTTGTGATCCTAATCAAGTCTATACTCCCCTTGGGTCGTCACTGGCAACCTCTAGAGTTTTTTGATAGGCTGTCTGACCACTCCACTTCTTTTGCCCAGCGTGCAGTGTAGTCTGTGCCCTCGGAACACCCCTGGACTGTAACCCTCTTGATTCTGTCATTAGTGTCTGAAATGGGGTGAAACACACCCGGGTGGTGCAGGATCAACCTCCTCAGCCTATTTGACGCACAATAGCTATCCAGGTGGCTGCTGGGAGGTGAAACAACTCTAAGCCAATTCATTACCTAGCCTTGTAAGCAGTGCCAAGGAAAACGCTTGTCTGCGATTGCATGTCACTCTGAGTTTAGAGGTAGGGTGGGTGGAAGAATCCAAACCCAATGTTTTCCAGTCTAGCACATTTTATTTGAACAGATCTCCCTCTTTAATTTCTCAGATCCCTCCACACCTTTCTAAGTCTGTCTTTTTTCATCAGTGATACCTTTTTTAAAGACCACCTTACATGTACATTACAGCCCATGTCATTATCATGCCTGTGATGTTTAATATGGTCAGGCAGATAGGTGTGTAGAGAGACTCATCTTTGAACCCACTGGATCCACAATCCACTGGTTTCATCCTGCGTTTACTGTGATTCTGATATTGGTATTTTTATTTGAATGGTGTCAATCGTGTCAAACCCCCCCCAAATATCCATGAATGGCACATGCAACAAACGGGAAATGGTCTGACAATCCTCTAAATCCCGACCAACACATTTCCATGTTGAAAGCAAGTGTCTGAAGCAGCTGCCAAGCTTTGCGCCATGCCATGTGTGCTGCTTGTTCACAAGGGTGCATATGAGTGCATGTCCATATGTGTGCACGGACAACAACCTTCCCCATGGTGTCGACCAGCAGTACATCCCGTCACGCACCCTCCCGCAACCCCACCAACCTCCCTTACCCCCTGGGGAAAACGTGGCTGACAGTGGCATGCTCATCTTCCTCTCTAATCCCTCCTGACAGGTCACATTGTGACTCACTGTGAATCACCCTGGAGAAAATCTAACATGGGAGGAAAAAGAAAACCTACTTCAGCAGAGGTCCTTTAGTCACTGGTTGTGAAAGTCCACACAACGTTGTTTTTTAAATAACCAATGGAGAATCTTGAGGGAACGTTCCAGAAACGTTCCATGTTTGCTGGGTTCACACATAGGCAGGAGGATGACAATTTCCTTTTTTCAATGGCTGAGGACCCCTTTGGTATTTGAAGACATAATTAATGTGAAATATGCTCAGTTAATGATTCATCAGGGAATCTGAGACAGACAGGGGTTGCTTGTGGGTCTGCATAGCTGGGGGACTTGGTTGTGCCAGGGAAACTGCCGGTGCTGCTGATGTTCAAAGCTGGTATATAGTAAGGAGGTGGAGGAGGGTGTACTAGAATCATTGGTTTTTTTTGGGGGGGAGGGATGGGGGTGTAAAGGGAGGATGGGAACCTTTGCAGGAGGGCATTCTCTCCATTTCAGCTCAGCAGGACTTTACCAGTCTTCCACTGTAAACAGCCAGCCTTCAGTTGAATGTTTTTTCACAATAAACATCAAATGCTCTTTCTCCATGCTGAAATGGATTGTTATTTTCTCTGTATTTATTAATCCTGCTCTGAATTCACCAGCCTCCTTTTTGGTTAATATGTTTTACCATTCAAAGCCAACTTAAGAGAAAGACTAACTGAATGTCTTAATTAAAATATAATTGTTTTGTCAGACAAAACAAAGGAAATAATGTCTGCTACAAATTTCAACTAATAAAGTTGACTTTGTAAAAATAACAAAATCGAAAAAAAAAAGTGGTAAATATGCATCTACGTATTTAAAACCCAGTGTTTCCTAAACTCGGTCTTGATTTTTGCCCTAGCACTACATCGCTGATTCAAATAATCAACTCATCATTAAGCTTTGGTTGTTTGAATCAGCTGTGTAGTGCTAGGGCAAAAACCAAAACTTGCACCTCTTGCGGTACCCAGGACTGAGTTTGGGAAACTGCATTAGATCATATTAACCTCCAGTAATTTTGAGTATGCCAGCTCATACTTGAGTCAACAAAGAGAGGGTAATGTATTTAGGCACAGCTATTGTCTGGGCTGTCCATGGACCTGATCTGTCTGAGGCCTCTGGTGGTGTTGCATAGACAGTCTCTGGCTTGAGGCTGAGGGTGTCCTAAAATGTGCACTGTACACTGTACACTGTTTTCTCCCTCATCCAGTGCCCCTAGAAGAGTGCAAAATAGTTCAGCACATATATGAAAGTGGAGAAAGTGAAAACAAAACAAATTCAGTTCAAGTTAAGTTAATTATATCAAAAGCAGACCAAAGAGATTGTCTACATTTAATAGTATGCTGTTGTTTGGCTTGTAAAGTCACAGAATATTTTCCTACAATCATGCATTAATGTACACCAATGACAACCTGGACAATTTAAATGTGTATTTTTCGCTACACTGGGCTTTGTATAATGTTTAGCACCGGGACACCTATGATGAACTGCAGCCAAGTGCCTATTTCCCCCAGTTTGTCTCTCTTGCTCTCTCAGTGTTTCAAAGCTGTGATGCAGTAAGATGTGACAGTCTATCAAACCTCACCGAGGGTTGCATGCCATCCACACGGCAGCTCAGTTATCTTAGCGGCATTGCGGTGGCGATATAACAGAGAATCAATTATGAGTACAAAGATACGCGCAAGGTTTAGTCGGCAAAAGATGCTTCTTGACAGCTGTGATGATGTGATGTCAGTAAAATGAGCTGCATACATTTCCCACATGCTAAAAATACTACACCCTTGAGCAAATGGCTGCATGTTAAGATAACGAGAGGAGAACAGACCTTACAAAGCCAGAGAATGTTGAATTAGACTCTGGAAAAAGGAACAACAGTAGTGATAATAATGATCCAGATTATTCAGATGATAATAACTGAATTTAGAGTAGTGGCGTAAACTTGTTTTATCAATGCTCTTTCAACGCGTAGGCTTATAGTCAAACATAAAACGAAATATTCCACATTAATTTGCAAATAACAGTTACGATTGTATTAGTTATCATCTTAAAGTTCATTTGGGTATTAAGTTGTGGCTGATCACTTGATGGAAATGTCAACATTAAGATAATCATACTTCTTCAGTAATGCTGAAACTGTGTTCTAAAAAGAGATACGTTGTTTGATATAGTTGCCTTTTGAGTACAATATAGGAGAAAGGAAGTCAATCTTAGTGTAGCATACTTCCGTTCCTTATTCTCTTTCAAGCTAGAGGAATAACAGAACTTGGAAGATTTCAAGTTCAGGAGTGCAATCATTTGGACTCTAAATAAGAGGAGTCTTCAAGGGTTTGAAGTGGCTATTGATACAGTCCCATTCTTCCATACTTCTACATGTCTTCTAAGACTTCTAAGAAAGGCATCCAGAATTTGCCTAGGGCTATGCAATCTTCTGTTACAAGACCATTATAAAAAGTGCAACAATGTCACTACTCTGCCTATGGCAATGGGAGTAAAATGGGAAGTGCCTAAACATCTTCTAGAAATAAATATTATCATACTCTGTCACAGAATGCAGCCAAACATAAAAAGGCTTAAGAGTGATGAGAGCTCGGTTTGTTTCTAATGTCCTTAACCTTGTTGTCACTGACCCTCACTGTTGTCTCCATGTCATGCTCTCAACCTCTGATAGATTGTTTTCTCGCCCAAATGCAGCGTTTATGCGTAATTGAACAATAATAGGATATTGATCCAACAATCATAAGCCAATGTGTCCATCATGTAAGTACAGCCAGTTGGTCCTCAATACTGATTCAGTCTGAAGCTAAACACATGCCTTTGTCTGCAGAGCTTCCAGTTTGAGCACGACACATTGTGGTAAGAATACACAATATTATGGGAATGACAATGCTCAGTAGCCTGGTTCGAGCATCCAAATATACAATTATCCACACTTTCTAAGCTTCTATCTTGTGATTTCACACTCTATGCTTGTAGTATATAGGCTACTCAGTTCCCCATTGCCACAGAGAATAATAAAAAAAATAGCGCTATGCTAAGTGAGATATGCTTGATAGGCCTACAACATATAATCAGGCACACTACTGTATATATGGCAGAGCACTACACTACTGTATGTCATCTTGGGAGACGTGCTTATTTGCTCAGTAAGTCCTACAGCTCTCCCTGAGGAGTTATCTATTGCTGTGGGGTCATCGTTTCTCTGCCCCTGGCCAAGAGAACACTCCCTCAAAGGGGGGACACATAGAGGAGCGTTCCCTCTGGGCCTCTTGAGACGGCTGCTTTGTTGTCTGTTGTCTTGGTTAGTTTTTCACTCTGAGCTGGAGATTCCTCTGGCAGGAGGCAGGGAGGACAAAACATGGCTGAGTGTCTTTGCCCTTTGGGCTGCAGTTGAGATTAATAGACAATTCTCTTCGTTCTCCACCTCGGGGCATAGGACAGGAGCGGAGCCTTATGCCACCGCGCTCCTCTCCTCCTACAGGTGCGCAACGCTAGCGGTGACAAATGGGAAAGGGCACACATCCTTCCTCCATACCCCACGCAGCCTCCCTCCCTCCTTCCCCGGTAATGGACTCACCTCCATGCAATCATCGCCTTCTATTATGGCGCGGGGCGGAATCGATAGTTTTCTAAATGTAGCAGAATCGTTCATCATAATAGGACTTGCGTCCTCCTCCTTTTTTCTCCTCCTCCGCCCTCCCTCCCTCACTCGTTTCTCCTCTACAGATCACAGAAGATTCAGAACAATTGAGTCTCCATTTGTGATGCCCCCGGGGGAAAGAGCTTGATGGAGGTGAGTTGATGTGGTATCAGTTTTACCGTTCTGGCCCTCCTAATTGTGCACATACCTTAGCAAGGTACCAGATCTTAAGACGTCAGATGAGCGGCCGTGCTCGCTAATCTTAATTGACATGTATTAATCTTCCCCTGGAACATAGATTTTTTCATTCACATTCAAAACAATATCCTGAACCACATGGTTTCTGTCTTAAATAAATGTGTCTGTTAGAGATAAGTTATTAGCTCGGCGGTATCAAAACTGTGCATAGATAAAAGTATTTTCATGGATTTACTAATCAAAGGACACAGCATTGTTTTGGCTGATTAAAAAATCGTATTTAAATAAGCTTTTCTACCGAATTAATCAATACAGTACAAACTTCCAGCATTATCAAATATGTACCTTTCATCTTCTGTGTAGTTGTTTGGATTGAAAAAGTTGGTCTCCAAATTTGGCATGCCAATTTCAAAGAGCAGAGTTTGCCAACATAACATCATGTTTCTCAAGTATTTGTATTACGTTTCACTATAGGCTGAAGGCCCTATATTTTCATAATTTTGTCATTAACCACAAGTGCTTCATAGAGTTACCAAGAACACTTCTGTGGATATTCTTGTGACCAGTTTGATCAGTTTGCTACACCGAAGGATTGTCAACCGGAGGACCTTATGAACTTAAGTTTTCTTCAGAAGTGTTTGTGAATCTGGACCCAGGACGTAATTTCAGTTGATAGACCAAATTGGGGCCCATGTGACCTGGGCAGAGGGTAGGAGTGATGGAGGCCTTTCTGCTGCCTCTGCATTGGGAGGCCAGGCCAGGCTGTTAAGACATGATTAATTGGGGCAATGAAACTCATTATGGAGATTAAGTAGGAGTTACGGGAACGTTATTGATTGTTGTCCCTTAAATAACCTTAAAGTTACTTGTTTTTGCATGTTTGTGTGTTTTCTGATCACGGCAGAGGGCATCTGAAGACATGCACAATTAAAAATAATTTTGTCCCAAAACACTTAATATGATATGGTTGCTTAATTTTATCCCAAAACAAAAATGTTTCTCCTTATTTCTTCTATTTGTTTTACGGAGACCTGACAAAGATCAATTTGGTTCTACAAAAATGGTATACTGTATGTTGAGTATTTGAGGGTGTATGCCCTATTAAATTATTGTATTTTTGTTTCTGTTAAAATATGTGCTTGCTGACCTTTTGTTTGACATTTTATCAGCTCCCCAATATCACTTTTGACCACGTTTGTATGTCCTAATATGTACAATGTACATATGTTCCTCATTTACATTTTACTTGAAAAATCTACTTGTAAGTAAGCATTTCACGGTAAGGTCTACACCTGTTGTATTCGGCGCATGTGACAAATAAAATTTGATTTGCTATGTTGAACCATGAGTCATGTATGTAATGGAATTGCCCATTCTCCTGATCTCTCTCCAATCATGAAATAAATACATTTTAATACTTCCTTTCCATTATTCATTCGCCATCTTCTGGTACCCAAATCCCCTCTATAAATCCTCTTACAACTGAAGAATATCCCTCACAGCTTTTGTACCCCTTACATTGGTGATATCACCCTCAACCTTTCACTCATACATTCATCTTGCGTGTTTAAGGCTGTTGATGTGATTTTGAGGAATTTAGTTACAGTATCTTTTAATTATCTTCAAGTATCTTTCCTCAAATGTATACAGCATTAGTGAATTATTGTTCTTGATGTTAAATTTGAAGGACTTTCTACGCCAGTTGACCTTTTTTTAATGAGCAGTGCAAGACAGCAAGGTAATCTCTTGTTAATGTGCAAAAACATCAAGTGCTTCCTTACTCTCAACTGATGGGAACATTTAACCTGTGCGTAAAAGCTGCCCTGCTGTGAGCAGTGATCATCAGGTGAGGTTATTCTTTGCATGAGGGAACATGTGCCGAGTGCTGTTTTCCCTCTAGTATAGACTCTAGACTAGAAGATACTCAATTTAGGGAAAGTAGATTTTTCTCAATGCAGACTTCCACCTGAAATTACTATCTAAAAACATTTCCAAATACATTCCAATACTCAAACACTTTTCCCTAGACAAAAAAGCACCCCTTTCATATTGTCATTTTTGTAGGGTTAGAAAATAACTAATCTAAAAGGCCCACTGGAAACCTGTTACAGAACAGAACACCCCTTGTGGCAACAACAGAATCAAAATCACGACATAGTGTCGGATCGGGTTCTTCAGGTCGTCCAACGCCTGGAGAGAAGAGGAACCGATCTGTCGAGACCAGCTGGCATACCGGATCCAGCCACCTACATCACTGCACCCGGAGGGATCCAGATATCCCGACCTCGGGCGTTCGATGGGACACCGGCTCTGTGTCAGGGATTCCTTCTCCAACTGGAGCTGTACTGCTCCAGTGTCAGGCCGGCGCCATCAGATCGAGAGCAGGTTCCGTTCTCATTTCCTGCCTCTCGGGGAAAGCCCTGGAGTGGGCCAACGCGGTTTGGAGAGAAGGAGGAGCCGCGTTGGAGGACTACAGGGAGTTCGCCAGGCTATTTCGGGCAGTTTTCGATCACCCACCCGAGGGTCGAGAGGCGGGTGAGCAGCTGGTCCACTTGAGGCCGGGGACAAGGACAGTACAGGAGTTCGAGCTGGAGTTCCGGATCCTGGCAGCAGGGTCCGGGTGGAACGAGCGGGCCCTGATCAACCAGTTCTGGTGCCATCTACATGAGGACATCCGACGGGAGCTAGCCTGCCGTGACACCAGTTTGTGTTTTACCGAACTGGTGGACATGGTAATTCGTCTGGACAACCTGCTGGCAACCAGAGGACGTCCTGGAGGAGGGCTGCCCGTTCCCGTCCCGACCGACGCGGATCCAGAGCCCATGGAGCTGGGTGGTAATTGAGTCTCCTGCTTTCACTGTGGTGTTAGGTATTCCGTGGCTAGCACTCCACAACCCCACTTTCTCATGGCCGCAGAGGGTTCTCACGGGGTGGTCGCGGAGTGTCAAATCAAATCAAATCAAATCAATTGGTCCTGTGCCAGGTGCAGCCAGGATTTACTTACAGCCCTTACCACAGTGCTTTAGTATGGGATTAATCTGCGGGTATTTGTACATGGTAGAGTTAAATTATATATGGGTGTTTCCGTTGGTGCAACCACGGTGGAAAGTCCAGACGGTGCCTCCACCGTGCGCATTCCCCCCGAATACCATGATCTGGCACAAGTTTTCTCCCTCCACCTCATCGGGCGGGGGATAACGCAATAAACCTTCGGGTAGACGCTGTACCTCCCAGGAGTCATGTGTATCCCCTGTCGCAGGCGGAGACGGAGGCTATGGAGATACCTAACACCACAGTGAAAGCAGGAGACTCAATGATGGAACAAAATCATGGTCACTGGTACCGTGACTTCCTTTATCAAGCCGGACCCTAATGGTCGACTATCAAGTGCTCTGCTGCTAAATGGCATATTATTATTATTATTATGGGGCATGGAATGGATAGGGGAACTAATGGAATGCCCTGGCGGTGTGCGAAGGTTTTATCCATAAAGTTCCCTTGCCTGAATCTACTAGCGCCTTACACTTGGGAACTCTCATGTAATCAGGAAAGTATATGGGTATGGTACAGTGCGCAGCAGAGGGCTCTGAAAAAGTGTGGGTCAATACCTGGGGTGATGCGAGAGTGCCCTGCCGGCCGCCTCCTGACCCAAAAGAGCGCTGATGACAATGCGCTGATGACAAATACACTGAGGGAGCATTCATCAAACCATAGGGTATCACCGAGTCCCTGAACCAGGGGTACATACGTCCCTCCACTTCACCCGCCTCCTCGAGTTTCTTTTTTTGTGAAGAAGAAAGACGGCGGTCTTAGCCCGTGCATTGACTATCGACCACTGAACAAGGAGACGATTAGATTTAGTTATCCTCTCCCCCTCATTCCGTCAGTGGTTGAGTCATTGCATGGAGCGCTCTTCTTCCCTAAATTAGATCTCAGGAGTGCGTACAACCTGGTGCGTATCCGAGAGGGAGATGAGTGGAAGACAGCATTCAGCACAACCACAGGGCACTATGAATACCTGGTGATGCCCTATGGTTTGATGAATGCTCCCTCAGTCTTCCAGTCCTTTGTGAACGAGGTGTTTCGAGACATGCTTGGTCGCGGTGTAGTGGTCTACATCGATGACATCTTGGTGTATTCCGCTACGCGCGCCGAGCATGTGTCCCTGGTTCGCAAAGTACTGGCCCGACTGTTGGAAAATGACCTTTATGCTAAGGCAGAAAAGTGTATGTTTTTCCAGCAGTCCGTCTCCTTCCTCGGATACCGCATTTCTACCACAGGTGTGGAGATGGAGGGCGACCGCATTGCAGCCGTGCGTAATTGGCCGACTCCAACCACGGTAAAGGAGGTGCAGCGCTTCCTTGGCTTCGCCAACTATTATCTGAGGTTTGGCAAGGTCGCAGCTCCCATTACATCTCTGTTGAAGGGTGGGCCGTCCCGGCTCTGCTGGTCTGCTGAGGCTGACAGGGTCTTCAGTAACCTGAGGGAACTGTTCACCTCGGCCCCGGTACTGGCCCACCCTGATCCATCACTACCGTTCGTAGTGGAGGTGGATGCGTCTGAGGTGGGGATGGGAGTAGTCCTGTCTCAACGCTCGGGCACGCCACCCAAGCTCCGCCCCTGTGCGTTCTTCTCAAAGAAGCTCAGCCTGGCGGAGCAGAACTACGGCGTTGGTGATCGGGAGCTGTTGGCTGTTGTCCGAGCTCTGACCGTGTGGAGACATTGGCTTGAGGGGGCGAAACACCCACTCCTTGTCTGGACGGACCACCGTAACCTGGAGTACATCCGGGTAGCGAGGAGGTTGAACCCTCGCCAGGCCAGGGGGGCCTTATTCTTCACCCGGTTTGATTTCACACTGTTATACATTCCGGGTATGAAGAACGTGAAGGCGCACTGTCCCAGCTGTATGATACAGAGGAGAGGCCCAGAGACAATACCCCCATACTGCCAGACTCCTGCATTGTGGCGGCGGTAGTATGGACGCGGATATAGCGCAGTGTCCAGCTGGGCTGCAGTACGTGACTGTGCTTGTCCGTGATCGTCTGATCTACTGGGCACACACGTCACCCTCCTGTGGTCACCCAGGTATCGGTCGTACAGTGCGCTGCCTGACCGAAAAGTACTGGTGGCCTACCTTGGCTAAGGACGTGAGGGTGTATGATTCCTCCCGCTCAGTTTGCGCTCAGAGTAAGGCACCTAGGCACCTCCCAGCGGGTAAGTTAAAACCTTTCCCAGTTCCACAACGACCATGGTCTCATTTGAGGGTTGATTTTTTTAACTGATCTGCTTTTCTCTCAAGGGAACACCACCATCCTGGTCGTTGTGGACCACTTTTCGAAGGCCTGCCACCTCCTTCCTCTGCCCGGTCTCCCCACGGCTCTGCAAACTGCGGAGGCCCTGTTTACACACGTCTTCCGGCACTATGGGGTACCAGAGGATATAGTGTCTGACCGAGGTCCCCAGTTCACGTCAAAAGTCTGGAAGGCGTTCATGGAACATCTGGGAGTCTCGGTCAGCCTGACCTCTGGGTTCCACCCTGAGAGTAATGGGCAGGTGGAACGGGTTAATCAGGATGTGGGTAGGTTCTTGAGGTCCTATTGCCAGGACCGGCCGGGGGAGTGGTCTGTGTTCCTGCCATGGGCAGAATATGCCCAGAAATTTCTCCGCCACTCCTCTATGAACCTAACGCCATTTCAGTGTGTTTTGGGTTATCAACCGGTTCTGGCACCGTAGCACCAGAGCCAGACTGAAGCTCCTGTGGTGGATGACTGGTTTCGGCACGCGGAGGAGACGTGGAACGCTGCCCATGTTCACCTCCAACGCGCCATGCGTCGTCAGAAGGAAAACGCTGACCGTCACCGCAGTGAGGCCCCCGTCTTTGTACCGGGGAATCGGTTCTGGCTCTCGACCCAGAATCTGCCCCTCCGCCTGCCCTGCCGGAAGCTGAGCCCGCGGTTTGTAGGGCCGTTCAAAGTCCTGAGGAGAATCAACGAGGTCACATATAGGTTATTACTCCCCCCTGATTACCATATTAACCCCTCGTTTCATGTGTCTCTCCTCAGGCCGGTGGTGGCTGGTCCTCTCCAAGAGTCTGAGGTGCGGGAGGTCCCTCCTCCTCCTTTGGACATCGAGGGGGCGCCGGCGTAGTCTGTCCATTCCATACTGGATTCGAGGCGCCGGATGGGGGGCCTTCAGTACCTCGTGGAGTGGGAAGGGTACGGTCCGGAGGAACGGTGCTGGGTCCCGGTGAGGGATATCCTCGATCCCTCTCTGTTGAGGGACTTCCATCGTCGCCATCCGACTCGCCCTGCTCCGCATCCTCCTGGCCGTCCCCGAGGCCGTTGTCGGCGTGCTGCTGGAGCTGCGCGTCAAGGGGAGGGGGTAATGTCACAAATTCAGCCGAGGCTGCCCCTCCTCCTTGCCTGGGCAGGTTTCGGCGTTCGTCGTCACCGGCTTACTAGCCACTACCGCTCCATTTATCATCACTCCATTTGTCTTGTCTTGTCTTGTCAATCACACACACCTGGTACTCATTCCCTCAATAGTCTGTGTATAAGTGTTCCCTCTGCCCCCTTGTCCTTTGTGAGTGATTGTTCATTGTGAGAGTTGAGCTACTCTTTCCTTGTATGTAGCCAAGGTGGTTTCGTTTTGATGCTTACTGCGCTTTATTCATGTACACTGAATAAACTCTGGATTTCGGTGTTTTTACCTCCTGCGCCTGACTCCATCATTCACACCTCATCACACATAGCTCCCGTGTACAGAGCCACTAGCAGCATAATCTGTCATTATAATGTTCAAGTAGCTGTTCATTTGTCAAGTCAGCAGAGAAACTGGGCAAGTGTAGGTAATCAACGCTCACTGCGGTCACACTGTATGATAGCAGTTCAAAAATCTAATATCTAGGGAAAAATGAGTACTCAGTTCTTTTACAGACTCAATGTGATTTCAAATACCTTCATCTGTCTGTAATTGTAAATGTTTATATATCCAGTATATTGTGGTCACACCATGCAAACATCTAGTGAAGAAATCTGATATATAAAACTTGTAGGACACATTGTTGCTAAATATAGTATTTTTTAACTCCAGGCAATACTGTGTAAATTACTGAGCCACTTCAGAACTCATCCATCTGTAGAAATGAATTATAGGTGAGTAGAGACTAAGCAATGTTAAGGCAGCAATTGTGTTTAGACTAGTACATGCGGGAAACACCATGTAAATATACAGTATAACTGGATAGATCAAGTGTGTATATCATGAAGGGCATTTCAACTCTCACCACCACCTCTAATATTTTCCATTAAGAGATGGACATGATGTCTAGCATTTTCGCATGATACGTGGTCCTCTGTAGCTCAGCTGGTAGAGCGCGGCGCTTGTAACGCCAGGGTAGTGGGTTCGATCCCCGGGACCACCCATACACAAAAATGTATGCACACATGACTGTAAGTCGCTTTGGATAAAAGCGTCTGCTAAATGGCATATTTTATTATTATTATATTATATACGAGCCAGAACTTTCAATATGACTCCTCCTGAGGAGGGATATGTCTAACTGGCGAATCCACAGCTAAATAAATAAATATATGGCTAGTGATGTCTCCAAGAGCAACGCGTATCTAGATATCAGAGGCCATCAGTTCAGGTCGAACTCCCTCCACCACTCTTCCATCAGGGCCACAGGACGTTAGACGAGACGGGCCAGTGGATCAGCACCTGCTCCTACCATGGGTGAGGGGTGTCAACCTGTCACTCACATAGTCTCCAATTCCCTATGCTAAACTGCAGATCTACTGCTACTTTCGCATTAGAAGCTAACACGTCAACCTTTATGGTGTCCTTATTAGGACAGCCTCAGACTCAGGAGTTGGAGTCCTTCTGACTCTGACATGTCCAAGTGACTCTGACACCAAATTCTTGTGACTCTGAGGATGTCCTAATATAGACACCTTATGATAATGGCTTACGTAGGTCGGCCTGCCTGTCGTCGGCCTGTCGTTAGCATGTTTGTCACGTCCTTGAATAAAAGACCACTGTTCATAGCATGCTAATAATGCTATGCTCAGTGTGTTGCGCTTGGTGCTGGCATGGGGGCGTTGTGAGCATGTCAGTGTGATAAGAGAATAGCAGGGTGCATGTTCACATGGCTTATCATGCCTTACCAGGAGAGCATTACGCCTGCCTTTAACAATGCTACAACCTCAAAGACTACGACCACAAAACATTAACACCATACAGGGGTGGGGGGAGGTGTGTTTGTTCCAAATAGGTCATTTGTTACTACGTATTGAATTGTGCCTGTTAATGTCTGTTGGAGATATATTTGACAGTGTGGTGTTGGGGCAATGATTAAGGCTTGTGAGCTTAGTCTTGCTCCATGTTGTGCTCACACCTAAGCATGCACACACACATGCACATGTACACGCCTCAGCACATGCATACAATAAAAAAACAAACACACACAAAATCACATCCACACAGTTACAAAAATAGGCCGGTCGTCGGCCTGTCGTTAGCATGTTTGTCACATCCTTGAATAAAGGACCACTGTTCATAGCATGCTAATAATGCTATGCTCAGTGTGTTGCGCTTGGTGCTGGCATGGGGGCGTTGTGAGCATGTCAGTGTGATAAGAGAATAGCAGGGTGCATGTTCACATGGCTTATCATGCCTTGCCAGGAGAGCGTTACGCCTGCCTTTAACAATGCTACAACCTCAAAGACTACAACCACAAAAAATTTACACCATACAGGGGTGGGGGGAGGTGTGTTTGTTCCAAATAGGTCATTTGTTACTACGTATTGAATTGTGCCTGTTAATGTCTGTTGGAGATATATTTCACAGTGTGGTGTTGGGGCAATGATTAAGGCTTGTGAGCTTAGTCTTGCTCCATGTTGTGCTCACACCTAAGCATGCACACACACATGCACATGTACACGCCTCAGCACATGCATACAATAAAAAAACAAACACACAAAATCACATCCATACAGTTACAAAAATAGACGGATGGCAAGAACATTGCCAGATTGAATTCTAAATACAAGCAAGGTATGTAATGCATGTATTGGATCCAGTTTAGATGCACACTCTGGCATGATTTTCAATTAAATGTATCTTATTTAGAGTATGGTTGAAGTCAAGTCACGTTTCCACCCCTTCACGTAAGCATGGCCCCTAAAGCCCAATACCTCTGTCCCTGTAGGCCTACCTGTAGTGAAAATATCAGTGGTGACTCAACGGCGAATGATTGAACTCTAGGGTATTTAGTCTGGCACACAGACACATCGTTCCAATATCACTGATCTACAGGTGGGTTGGCCTCACATGGACTCGCCGACTGTAGCTTGCTAGACACAGATAAGCAGATTCATTGACATTGGGGACACTGGCATTGCTTCATTTTCAGACCTATCAGACCTTATTGATTTGTGGCTCCAAGCTTGGTTTCTAAACTCCCCAAAACAAATAAGGCAGTGACTCTGAGCATAACTCTATCCTACTGATTCCTGCTTATAAGCAAAAACTAAAGCAGGAAGCACCAGTGACTCGGTTAATAAAGAAGTGGTCAGATGACGCAGATGCTAAGCTACAGGACTGTTTTGCTAGCACAGACTGGAATATGTTCCGGGATTCTTCCGATAGCATTGAGGAGTACACCACATCAGTCACTGGCTACATCAATAAGTGCATCGATGACGTCGTCCCCACAGTGACCGTATATACAGACCCCAACCAGAAGCCATGGATTACAGGCAACATCCGCACTGAGATAAAGGGTAGAGCTGCCGCTTTCAAGGAGCGGGACTCTAACCCGGCCGCTTAAATTAAATCCTGCTATGCCCTCCGATGAACTATCAAACAGGCAAAGAGTCAATACAGGACTAAGACTGAATCGTACTACACCGGCTCTGACGCTTGTCGGATGTGGCAGGGCTTAAAAACTATTACATACTACAAATGTTGCGAGCCGCGAGCTGCCCAGTGACACAAGCCTACCAGACGAGCAAAATCACTTCTATGCTCGCTTCGAGGCAAGCAACACTGAAGCATGCATGAGAGCATCAGCTGTTCCGGATGACTATGTGATCACGCTCTCCGTAGCCGATGTGAGTAAGACTTTTAAGCAGGTCAACATTCACAAGGCCTCAGGGCCAGATGGATTACCAGCACGTGTACTCTGAGCATGCGCTGACCAACTGGCAAGTGTCTTCACTGACATTTTCAACATGTCCCTGACTGAGTCTGTAATACCAACATGTGTCAAGCAGACCACCATAGTCCCTGTGCCCAAGAACACTAAGATAACCTGCCTAAATGACTACCGACCCGTAGCACTCACGTCTGTAGCCATGAAGTGCTTTGAAAGGCTGGTCATGGCTCACATCAACACCATTATCCCAGAAACCCTAGACCCAATCCAATTTGCATACCGCCCCAACAGATCCACAGATGATGCAATCTCTATTGCACTCCACACTGTCCTTTCCCACCCGGACAAGAGGAACACCTACGTGAGAATGCTATTAATTGACTACAGCTCAGTGTTCAACACCATAGTGCCTTCAAAGCTCATCACTAAGCTAAGGACCCTGGGACTAAACACCTCCCTCTGCAACTGGATCCTGGACTTGCTGACGGGCCGCCCCCAGGTGGTAAGGGAAGGTAACAACACGTCTGCCACGCTGATCCTCAACATGGGGGCCCCTCAGGGGTGCGTGCTCAGTCCCCTCCTGTACTCCCTGTTCACCCATGACTGCATGGTCAGGCACGACTCCAACACCATCATTAAGTTTGCCGACGACCTGGCCTTGTGGTGCCGGGATAACAACCTCTCCCTCAACGTGATCAAGACAAAGGAGATGATTGTGGACTACAGGAAAAAAAAGAGGACTGAGCATGCCCCCATTCTCATCGACGGGGCTGTAGTGGAACAGGTTGAGAGCTTCAAGTTCCTTGGCGTCCACCTCACCAACAAACTATTCTGGTCCAAACAGACCAAGACAGTCGTGAAGAGGGCACGACAAAGCCTTTTCCCCCTCAGGAGACTGAAAAGATTTGGCAATGGTCCTCAGATCCTTAAAAGGTTGTACAGCTGGTTGCATCACCACCTGGTATGGCAACTACTCGGCCTCCGACCGCAAGGCACAACAGAGGGTAGTGCGTACGGCCCAGTACAACACTGGGGCCAAGCTTCCTGCCATCCAGGACCTCTATACCAGGCGGTGTCAGAGGAAGGCCTTAAAAATTATCAAAGACTCCAGCCACCCTAGTCATAGACTGTTCTCTCTGCTACTGCACGGCAAGCGGTACCGGAGCGCCAAGTCTAGGTCCAAAAGGCTTCTTAACAGCTTCTACCCCCAAGCCATAAGACTCCTGTCACTTTAACTCTACCCACATGTACATATTACCTCATTTACCTCGACTAACCGGTGCCCCCGCACATTGACTCTGTACCGGTACCCCCTGTATATAGCCTCCCTACTGTTATTTTATTTTACTGCTGCTCTTTAATTATTAGCTATTTTTTATATTTTACCTAACTTTTTATTTTCTTAAAAACTGCATTGTTGGTTAAGGGCTTATAAGTAAGCATTTCACTGTAATGTCTACACCTGTTGTATTTGGCACATGTGGCAAATACAATTTGATTTGATTTGATTTGAACTCTGAATAAATCCAAGCTCAGGCTGAGCATTCCCCTTGCGACTTCTCCTTCTTATCAAAACCATCATTTGGAAGTATTTTAGGTTTGTAATTAAACTCCTCCTGGTGCAGTATCCCTATTAAAACAACTTCTGATCACCCGGTGGCTTGATATATGGAGTGGGTGGTTACAGCAAGCATGCAAATGTGAAATTTTGTCTCCAGTCCACAGATGAAACGTTCCAAAACATCAATGAGTCACATTCCTTTATGCTCACCATCTCTCCTTATTTAAATATTCTCCAGGGGAAACATACAGAACGAAGGCAATGTTTGATTGATTAAGGTTGTGTACTTAACATGAAAGTTGCTTTCCTGCCATTCAAAATGCATTTCCTTTTTAAATATACTTTTGATTTACCCCAAACACAAGAACATGTCTAGCATGAAATTAAAACAATGGGGTTTGCACAGATTAATTCATGGTAAATGGAGTGGGAAAGGAAGTAATATCTGACTTTGTGTCACCAGTAAATGAGACAGACACAAAGAAAGAGAGATAACCAACAAAAGCATCCTTAATGACATCGGACAATCCATTCCATTTAATGTACAGTATGTACTAATATGTATACCGTAACAAATGCTCAAATCCACTGTGTAAAGTAACACATAGGTTCCTTTTGCATTGAAGTCATTTAGCAGATGCTCTTATCCAGAGTGACTTACAGGAGCAATAAGGGTTAAGTGCCTTGCTCAAGGGCACATCATTTTTAAACCTTGGCTCCGGGATTCAAACCAACAACCTTTCAATTACTGGCCCAACGCTCTTACCGCTAGGCTACCTGTCGCCCTTTTATAGGGTATGGGACTTCTAATGACAAATATGAATAGTAGACATGGGCCATACATCTAGTCATGTATCGTACTTTGAACTGTTAATGCTGGTACTTCGTGACTATCCCAAAACACAGACCTGATGCATCCGAGTTGGACTGTCTCTGTACTTCCTCCTTTTCCCTCGTACCCTTTTCACTCAAGCTGTAATCAGTCAAAGGCCTGACAGTGGCTCTCTGTTTTCAGGGCCACGCGGGTCTTTGTCACTCCAGATCTCTGCCGTCGGACAAGCCCGTACTGGACGCCTCCGCATTCCAGTCATTATTTCCACCTGTGTGACGACAGGCCGTCTTATCTGATCTGGTGTTGTGAGACTAGCTGAGCTGGTGATTAATAGACACAGGGCCGTGTCTGGGGCTGCCTGGAGCTCTGGCTGGGTATGACACAGAGAGGGAGGAAGAGATTGAAGAGCACATTATGAAACAGGAAGATGTGTGTATTATCACAGTAATTCAGTGTAAGAGGGCATTTGGAGGTGACAGACAAACAAAGGATAAGGGCTGAAGACTGGAGACAGACTCATGATTTATATTTTTGTGTAACCGTATTGTGAAAGAAAACACACTAGAGCATGCACACATTCGAGCATGCACATGCAGACATATACACGCACGAACGCACGCACACACACACACACACACACACACACACACACACACACCCTTTCTCAATTTCTCGCTCTTGCTGCTCTTAATTAAAAGCATGAGTGACAATGTTGCCTATTTCTTCCCCGGCTGTTTCAAATTGAACGAGAGATAAGAATTATATTTAGGGAGTCTTATCAAACTCATCTATATACTTCTGGCTAATTCTTATTTTCTCTCTTGCAAGACCATTTTCAGACCTCTAAAGCAAAGGGATATTTTTCCTCTTTCTCTCTCTCCTCATCAAGCTTGTTATACACTATATCATCAAACAAATAGAATAAATTGTGGACCTGAAGAGGCCATTTCAACATAGGCTAATGAACAGTTAGAACAGTGAAGTATGAGCTCTATTACACTTGCGGTATATCAATTTTTCCAGCCTGAAAGTACACTTTCACTGTTTACCAGTTTCACCGTTTACTGTGGATGACAGTCTCTCCTATAGTCTATAGTCTATATGGGGCCAGGATAGACTGTCATCCACGTTAAATAGCCACTGCTAACTTGAGCTAACTTTAGCCACTGCTAAGCAAATAACTATTGCAGTGATAGGGGCAAGCTCACCATGTGAGAGATGGCTGTGTTGAATCAGTAGTCGTCCAGTGTTATTACCATAAATTAATTGATAATGCTGGCTATGTTGAAACTGGCTTAAACATCAGTCTGTATCCCACCAGCCCACAATAGCTCTCTTATAATTGTGACACTATGGCATTTGCCATTTTGAGCACTGACTTTAGCCTGGTTTGATCTCATTACAGTGTCAGCCTTGAATACAGATTTACTCAGCATGCATTGTGACAGACCCAACTTAAATCATCCAGACCTCAAATCACTTTTTATTTTTATTTTCTGAATCACAGTTTGACTTCACTTTATCTACCTCAATTTTTCAGACATTCTGTCTGGGGATGTCATTTTTATGTCTGGCTATAAGATTAGACTGAGAAGCCAGGCATTATGAAAGGCTACAATCAAGAAGCCGAAGCGATAGGAAATATGACATGCTCAGGAAGAACATCATGCCGCAGTTGATTTCTTTAGCTTTGTCGACATATTTCTGAATGCGATCTCAAATCAAAAGAGACAGGTGATTCGAAACATATTGCTTTTGAATGAGTTCTGCATTCTCCAATGCCATCAATACACTGTCATACATGACCAAAGTGCATATGTAAGCAAATTAGTTTCATTGTTTGCATTGCCAAACTTTCAGAGGGCAGACTAAGATAATAAAGGGCTCCACAAAAAGCCGTCCTCAGCTCCACTGTCCTCAACATATACTACATCTGAGTTGTGCACTGTCACCACTAGTGCTCTGTCTTCATTTAGACAGGACACATTTTCATGTTTTATTAATCATTCTACACCTCCATTGTCTGTCCATGAGTACTTTCTAATACTATAATTTCTCAGGCAATTTGGTGATCTGGGCTCGGCATTGTAGTATCTTTCACAATAAGAACCGCTTAGTGTTCACGGAAATTTCATACATTAACATCCTGTAATACTTACAGTGCTTCAGCACTAAGCCTAGCTTTCATTACATTATAACATAATGAATATTCCACTGCATTCGGCTTCCAATTGGATGTAATGAGACCCGAACCATCATATGTGTGTAACAGCTGTGTATGTATATCCTTGCCCAGGTCATCTACTGCAGTTCTTGTCCTGTGGGGTGACAAAGTGGCAGGTTTACAATGCACAAGTAAAGCATTTTCTCCAACGTTCCTTCCATTTTTAAAGGAGAGATCCCTTTCTCTGTTATGGAGCTGCCATGGCGTTGTGTCCTTGAGGCTCGATCCATCTCTCCTCTCCTCCGATGCCTTTCCCCCGCTCTGTCACCCAATCCCCTCGATCGCAGCGGGCAGATTTTCTAATATCCATTACTTCCACCAGGGTCAGTGCAATCCCACTGGGTCCGCCAAAGACTTGGCAGGTGCCGATAAAGGCCTCGCTCCAGACACTGTAATAACTTAACAAATCCCTCTATGACCCAGAATCCCCTTCACCAGCATTCGCCCACTATTTTCCATAAAGCCATTCAAATCTACCTGGTGTCATATTGGGAGTCTGGAGTCATGGGTCGCAATGCACTGCTATGCCATACGTGTCTGAAATACTTTTTCTTTATATGAAAAGGGGCCGAGGGCAATCTCTAAATAGAAAAGAGTGGAGGATCACGTTCCTAACCAGCTGTTGGTATACTGTCGGAGCTGATTCTATTGATGTGTCCTAGAGCATGTGTCAGTATGTGTTCAATTCAGCAAGGCCAAGCGGACTTGCAGTTTCGTTTTTTCCGTTTCTCTCTCTCTTTCTTTCTCTCCCTCTGACTGTCTTTCATCCCTTCCGCCTTTCCTTTTCTCTTCCTCTCACACAAAGACGGTAGTTTTGATTGTGTTTCCCGGAGCTCTGATCCGATAATGATACCCGCCTCGCTGGGTATCAGACCGCCGCCCCACCCGTTCTCTCTCTCCTCCCCTCCCTTCCCAGCTCCCAGCTCCCAGCGTTCAACCTGCCAATCACGCTTTAGGTTCATCCAAGTGGCAATAGTGTTAATGATTAATTTCCCTTGTAATCCCTGCTCAGGCTGATAAGCACATGATGGGTGTCGTTATTTGTGGCTGTTTTTCATTGTTTGCTGTGTTAATTTAAGCCTCGGCGATCCATCCGTTGAGCCTCTCCGAGCAGAGGAAAAACCCAAAGGCATGAGCTGGGGTAATAGATTAGGACTTGGTAGCTGCACAATGGAGACCAAAACACACGGGGTGGGGGGGGGGGGGGTTGATTAATACTGTTATAAGAGGGCCATCAGTTTTAAAGAGTTGAGCTCCCACGTCGATCACTCAGGCCTAAACTCAGGGCCTCCGTAGGTCTAGATAGTGCTGTCATAGAAATAACAATACCAAGGTCATGAAGCCATGTCAGCTTATGGCAACTGACTTGGCACGAATCATGTCACAAACTGTTAGCTAGGCAAGCTAGCTGGCTAGTGGTATGCCCTTGCCAATTAGCTGACCTGTACAATGGTTACCATTTGCTGACATCACCTGTCATGACTGTCTAGACTCTATGTCTTATGTCATCATTATGACAGCATTATCATTATTTTATGACAGAAGGTTCAACTGAAGCATTCTCAAAATGTTTACCCACCTTGAAATTTAAAGTCAGGGGACTTTGGTATGCAGAGTGTCTGGCTCAAAGGAACACACTGTCTGACCTGAGTAGTGAGTCACATTTCACATTCGATCTAGGCTCTAATTGTCACATAGCCTACTGTCTGTCAGGGCAAGGTGAACAGCCGCTCCCTCATAAAGACATCAGGCTAAACATCAATGGAGCGCGATGTGGGTAATAACAAGTTTCATGAACCCATAAATCTGCCTAATCTAATGATTTGGCTCACCTGCCGCAGCACTTTGATGTGTCATGGTCCCTACTTTGTCATTTCAAGGGAAGGTGGCTGCGAGATGCCACCGCTTCCCCAACTGGACAGATTTATGTGCATTTGTGACCGGTGCCTGGCTGGCTTTATGTGTTTTGGAGGGAAAATAGTGTTGAAATACTCTGTTTTACAGCTAAAGTCCAATGGTAGTTGCTTAACGTAGAATTAGCCAAGCAACAGTGTTACTTGCCTCTGAATGTAATACTACATGTATTATTGATACGTTAGGTGTTCCCTTTGGAATGCCTTGAACAGGTTTTGCATGCATGAGTTTGCATGCATTCTCAAGGCCACCTGCAGAATGGGCCAGTGTATCTATCCACTGCTAAACACCTCAACATGACATTACATAAATCCCACCCACCCTGAGAAACACCTTCACCAGCAATTTAAATTGCCACCTTCAACAAAATTACCACTCTTAAATATGACTTCATTCAGAATTTACATGGCAAAAAATATCCAGATTCTCTGATGGACGTTTTTGCTCCGGTTACTTTCATAAGACATGACAGCTTTGGTCTAATCGAATGGATGCTGTCACAACTTTTAAAATATGACCGCAATATGTCCTTAACAATGCAGCTAAATGGGGGTTTGAACAAACACTTCCCCGTCTACTGTCGAGGACACATCCCTCATTGGGTCCCCTGCCATAAGGCCTCATTTAAAGGCTGCTTTGCTCCATCATAAAAGCCTGTAATTATGGGCGGGTGCCAAGTGTCCCTGAAAGTCACCTTAGTTTCTTGCTGTTTGTGAGATGTGGAGATATGAATAAACTCATAACGTTAATGTGGGGGCTCTGACTTTCCTTCAGCTCTTTGACATCGACAAATAATCAACCAAAGACCATGCATGCACAGTGCACATACAGACACACATGCATACATGCACGCACACGCGCATGCACGTTCTGTACATCATAGAGATCCTATAATTCATTGATCTGTATGTAATTCTATGCTGTACATATTCTCCATCTGCATCATGTACAGTATATTGTGATGAGCAACTTCATATGTGTTACCCATAGTCCTATTCTGTTTCTGCTGAACCTTGCTTGTGGGTTACTTCATGCCCCATCGCTAACTCTAAGCAGCCTCTAGCTATACAAAAAATATTTTTTCTTTATAGAGTTTTCCCTAAATCGTGACTCACTTTTTTGTCGATGGGAAAATATTATCCAGTATTTTTTAGACAGCCCAGATATAATTAGAAAATATTTTTCAAACTCATGTTGAATACTTACCAGATAAAATCTCCAAACTATTAGTGCTGTTTGCCCATTCTCTTTTCATATTATTTTCGTCTTTTTTGTGAGTCTTATCAGTTCTTCTATTTAGAGCTCATTTCTTCCAGTCAAAGTAAAATAATTACTTTTTCTCTGTACTTCCCACTCCCCTTAGAAAACTATGATCATATAGTATACTGCTGAAAGCCTTCCTCTTGAAAGGATATGCCATATCAAAAGAACAAAATAAATCAAATACGTTTGCTATGTAGTTTAAAATGCAACATGTTGCTAACAATATAATAGCATAATGAAAACCATTGCAATCTCAAAGTTATTTTTAATAGAAAAAAACTCCATTAGAAATGGAGTCACAGTAATAAATTAGTTATAAAGGGCAGTTTATACAATAATATTGTTTGTCTTTCATGAATAGTCTATAAAAACCACAGGATGCTATCAACAAATGTGATTTTGCCATGTAGGAAAGGTCCAACTGAATTGGATTTTCTGAATGCTGCCCTTCACGCAGCTCTCAAATACACACTAAAAATAGAACAACTCTGTTCTCAGGCCTGTAGTGTACTCATGGACATCCATGACCTCTGAAAATGATGGAACCGCTTGTATTTCTAGCACTAATTTGAAAAAATGATTTTCTGGGAGAGTTGTGGTAGGTAATCTGACCCTGGAGAGATGTCTGAATTAGAACGTGGTAACGCTGACCCACATTGACTCTGATTCAGTTACGAGGCCGGAGGGCTCTAGTCCTTCCCTAACCCTACTCATGCTGCCAGTGTCACCTCAGAGTGGTGGGGCATATGCCCTTCTATTTCCTGCTTTTGCAGATACAGTATGTACTATGCAATGCATGCCAGGGTCCTATGGAGTCATCCCAGTCTCTCTGTGTGGACAACGATGGACAAAAACACAGCTACCATGGTTTTGATTGGATTCCTCTATCCATTACACCGGACATCTAAGAACATTAATACTTGTCTGCAGTACAAATCAAGTTAGTAGTTTCCTATCTGCATTCAGTAGCTAAATAGGACGATATAAAGACAGAGATCCTATTAGATTGTATGTGTATTAGCTAGTACAATTGAAGTTAAAGTGTACTGTATGCAGCAGACACTGACAGTGCAGGGGAGAGAAGGCATTGTACACTAAACAAAAATATAAACACAACATGTAAAGTGAGCTGAAATAAAAGATCCCAGAAATGTTCCTGACTGGTGTGGCATATCAAGAATCTGAATAAACAGTATGATCATTACACAGGTGCACCTTGTGCTGGGGACAATAAAAGGCCACTCTAAAATGTGCAGTTTTGTCACACAACACAATGCCACAGATGTCTCAAGTTTTGAGGGAGCGTGCAATTAGCATGCTGACTGCAGGAATGTCCACCAGAGCTGTTGCCAGAGAATCTAATGTTAATTTGTCTACCATAAGCCGCCTCCAACATTGTTTTAGAGAATTCAGCAGTACGTCCAACCGGCCTCACAACCGCAGGCTGTGTGTATGGCGTTGTGTGGGCGAGCAGTTTGCTGACGTCAGTGTTGTGAACAGAGTGCCCCATAGTGGTGGTCAGGTTATTGAATGGGCAGGCATAAGCTACGGGCAATGAACACAATTGCATTTTATCGATAGCAATTTGAATGCACAAAAATACTGTGACGAGATCCTGAGACCCATTGTGAGGCCCATTCCCAGTCATGTGAAATCCATAGATTAGGGCCTAATTAATTTATTTCAATTGACTGATTTCCTCATATGAACTGTAACTCAGTAAAATCAATGAAATTGTAGCATGTTGCATTTATATTTTTGTTCAGTGTAAATATACAGACTAAGAGTAAGGATTATTTCTCTGGACAGGTAGACAGTGGGTGTGTTGACTTTGTCAATCAAAATGGAAGGTCTCACAGTTGGAGTAGGAGACAGAAGTTCACTTAGAAAGCTAAGTGAACTCCCCCCATAATTCTCTCATTCTCTTTCTCTTTCTGTTTCCCTCTCTCTCAGATGTTCTCTTTCTCTTTCTGTTTCCATCTCTCTCAGATGTTCTCTTTCTCTATGCATTTCCTCAATTTGTTTCAATTCTCTTTGTCTTTTGTATCGGTCTCACCCTCAAATCATGTCCATGTTTCTCTTCCATTGCTTCCCTCTCTTTTCACTTTTTCTCTCTCCTCTTTCTTCCCTTAATCAGACACTCTCTGCCCTTCCCCTTTTTCCATGGAAGCAAACTACAGCTGAGAATCCAGACCTGGTGGCCACTGATAAGGCCTCTCCTTTAAACTCCTGTTCCATGGGCTCAGTGTGTAGGGAGAGGGGGGGACGCATTATACAGGAACACCACAACCCTGCGGTCAAAGCAGAGCCCGGCGGTCACAAACTGTGTCTTACCCTTAACCAGAGGTGCACTCAGATTACCGGGTGGTGAAATGTCATCTGACCTTAGGGCCCAAACATTTCAGAGTGAATCAGGTTATTTAAAGTTATTTAATTATTCAACGAAAGAAGAGCAATGAGGAGACTATGAGCAGGGTCATTTTCACACTGTATTGAACTAGCAGATCTATGGCAAACTCATGTGTAATTTGGATGTAATTGGTTGTTGAGCTGGTGGTCATTGTCTGTTTTGAATTATGCTCTGAAAAGACAAACAGTGAGCCCAAGCGACACTGAAATGGATGGAGGTTCGGTTGAAATGTAATGGCACCTTAAATGTAGGGGTAAACCAGATAATATTGACTGATCCCAAACTAAACATGATAGCGGCTCTTTGCTGAACTACAGAAAAAAGGGGAAAAAGTAATGAGGAAGTGTTCTTAAACTGTCACCCAGGTAATTTATTTTATCATCCAAATCTCTTTGCGGGTACATGTGTAAGCCATAAGCTGCAGCAACAATACCTGTCATCTCTGTAAGCTCCAATATTGTAGCCTCGCAGAGCTACAGATGCCCAGATATCATCTCCTAACTATAGTTATACTACACTCTGCCACCAAGATTATAACTATTCACTCTCTCTGTTTGTTTGCATAATGCAGACGGATGATGGGCTGTCCATTTAGGAACCGTTTCTGGTGACTTTAAACTGGGTTATGTTTATTAAGGCACGCAACATCAGACAATGTTTTAAAACGTTTTGCAATAGAAACTGGAAATAAGTGTTTGTTGTTGGACAAGTTCAGGTTACTACTGCCTGTTTCAGTCTGTTTTCTTCTGTTTGGTGCCTAATGAACACAACCCTGTCATGTTGCCTTATATCATTAGCTGGTTCATATTAGGTTAGTTCCAGTGGTGATAGTAATGGATTGGAATTGGGAAATGGGAAATGTGGAACAACTGGTAACCATCAGGCCACTAATCTACATTACTAGTTTACGTACTTACAAATCAAGCAGAATTATTAAACATACCCCATGAATATCGCAGACAAAATATAATCTTTAGCATGTTTCACAAAATCTACAGCAATCCTACATGCATTTCCATTATCCGCATCCTATTTTATAGATCCCATATTTTATTGCGCTAGTGAGACATCTGCACTTGCTTTTGCCTCCCGGTGGTATAATTATTATTATTACCCAAACCTGTGTAGCAGAGTAATGCAAGAATGCAAGTTTTTATTTGCCATCTCTCCTTTATAGCTTTGTTTAATGATATTCTGTCAGATAGTGTGAAAAATTAGCAGTCTATTATACCACTGAGCTTCAGTACGAAGAGCAAACATTGTATTAATACCTAAGGGTAATGGATTTAAAGCTGCATAAAATCCAGAGGGGAAGAAAAACATACATTCTACATATCATGACTTGCTGAGAGGCTACTTACTACAGCTTTAACACTATTGGGGAACATTTTTTCACAAGACTAACGGATTGTTATACCTCAAGTACTGATACTCAATTGTGTGTGTGTGTGTGTGTGTATATGTGTGTGTATGTGTGTGTGTGTGTGTGTGCATGCGTGTGTGCGTGTGCGACTGTGTGTGTGTGTTGAGCAGAGACTAGGCAGAGAGTGAGATGATTACAAAAGGATGTTGGTAGTCAGCAGAGAAGACACAGACAGAGTGAGAGATAGCAAGAGACACACAGACATGGACAGAGAGGGTGTGTAAGATCCAAGGCAAGACTCAACACAACAGCCCCATATCTGCCTTGGTGGTGACTGATGGACCCTGGGCTGTAGTCTGAAACACCATTAAAGATTAACCATCATTAAGAACATTTCTCCTCTTCTTCTTTTTTTAAACGTACTTTATTTAAACCCCATTGATTTACCTATTGATCAAAGCACTCTATGTTAGATAAAGCCTCTCTAGATTCCCACTAAGACTATGATTCCCTCTCTTCGGCACATGAAGACGACAGATCTTCAATTCACCAATTCATGTCTGGAAACACCATTTTCTATTTTTTTAGAAATTAAAGCTTAACCATACTGTAATTTACATAATTTGAACATGAACATAATCTGCTGATATAGTGCCTGGATAGTTTTGAGTAAGGCCTCTTGACCACATTGGCTGATTAATACCGTACATGTTATACTGTATGTTCAGCCAGCCTTCATAACCAACCATTATGTCTCTCTATATTACAAATTATGAAATCCTGCTGGGTTGAATTGCATAAACGAAGGTTTTGTCAGCATTGAGTATTCATCAATAGCCCATCCACTGAATATTAATTTAAGTGCTTTGATGGAGGGAATCACACAGATGAAGCAGACAGGTTCATGTTCTGTTAAGAAGAAAGGTCAGATAAATTTTGGACATCTCCCTAAGATGTTGATCATCCAGTATCTATGTTTCCATTAACTTGTTCAATGATTTTTTTGGTCTACATTTAGAAAGTTCACACAGAAAACAGATGCGACAATTGCCTGATAGAGTGCATTTCCATTTAACTATCTTGTGTCGATAACAATAGCTAGACGTAATGACGTCACACCTAAAAAAACTACAGTGTCGAATAAAAATGTAGTGGTTGAAGTGTTTACATTTAGGAAATTGGTGACAGCATGTATGACATCCGCGTACCTTTAAAAGTATTCGGCAATCATAATTTATTCAAAAAACACAGTTTCCGTCATCATTTGTCGCAATAAAGAAAGTTTGACAAAAGAAAAATCCACCCCTGTCGAACGGGATAGAAATGTTGTCGCACTTTAGAAAATGTCATCCTATATCTGCCATTTCCATTACACATGTCATAATGTTTTTTTTTGCAACATTGCTTTTGTTGAATAAACCTGGGTCAATGGAAACCTGCCTAATGTCTACATGGATAGCTCGTTATGCCATCAATGCTGCTTGCTTTTTTTTTATAGCAGTTCCACTGATGTATGAAAGAATTCATGAGCCTTTTAATATGTTTGTAAGTATAAGCTAAATTAATGGAATAAATAAATAACAGTCCAGATGATAAGTCACTACTGGAGTCCTCTAAGGACATTTCAAATGCTAGTTTGGAAAAAAACTATCAAAAATAAGACTATAAGAGAGAACCAAAGAGGAATAACCAAACAAGACAATCAATATGCACCAGAATTATTTACCAGGTGCAATCAATAAAGCATTAATAATTCAAGTTAAGAACCAGAAGTCTAAGAGAATACAAAGTTGGTGAGATTATACTACCCTGACTTGAGAGCAAGGTGTTCACTTGTTTAAGAAATTGTTGTTTGGAAACCGCATTAAGAAAATGACCATATCCGTTAATTAGAAACATTTGAAAGGTAGAGGTAAAGAATGCATAATATCAACTGCTGAACTGCCTATTGTAAATGTATAAATGTATGTTTCACTTTTTGATAAAATGTATTAGCTTTTATTCACATTACTGTATACCAGTGTTCAATAATATCCACAAGTAAGGGTTTATAATACATCCATGTAATTTACTGTATTCTGCAACTCAGTTAACTAATTATACTCTACTCCTGAAGATGCATTATTGCATTTAGTTTACCTATTGCTTTTAGATTGTCACAGTGCATCACCGCGTCAGCCAGAGTACCTGTAGGGCTGAGCATGCACTTTTTCTATTGATTTTCTCCGCAAGTAGCAACGGCATACAATTATAGCACCGAAACAAAATCAAGGGGAACGGGCGACTTGTGTTTAACAACAGTGTACCTCATATGACAATGTAGGTCAGTCTGATTAAATTTCCCACAAACAACTGTCAAAAGGGGGAAATCAATAGACAATTTTGGGGCTGGACTAGGGTGGTTAGAGTCTATATCCTGGACCAGGCTATCTATTGGGGAGCCCCGAGGAGGCCTGGTAAAAGGATTAGCCTTCTGCAATGAGCTCCCCACTCCATAATTATCTTAGAATAGTGATGAAGATTACAAGCAGGTGTCATTTTGTCATCCAACCCCGTCATCAGATATCCTTCAAAAAAATCGATATGTGCTAAAGCTGTAACACCACAACTTGGCTGTCCATAGCTTATTTACAGAACATTTAGATTATGTTTTAGCAATGTGATAAAGGAAACCCTGGTGTCCTAGCCAAACTCCCATAAACTGGTCATCATTCAACATTTCCCTACCTAAGCATACCCAGATTTAGATTGACATACTGTATAAACTATCCTTGGGATAGAGAATTAAGTTACACTTTAGAGGTCTTGTCACATCTCTGTGCTTGTAGTATGTAGCCATTGCAACTAAAGTTGTATTATGTCATATTGTGTGCACCTTAAAGGCAACTTCAATGAGTAAGTCCATGTCAAACAACCACAGATACAGGCCAATGTACAATCAAAGGTTCTTTATTCAATTCAAAGTTTACAAAAGGTGACAATATCGTAAAAAGCATATGTTTGAGTGGTTAGTTTTAAAACTACTAAGAGCCCAGTTAGAAACATATAGGGAGGCTAGGAGAGGACTGTAAGTAACACTAGCACTATGAGCACAGGGGCAAAACTAATACAGCAGTTCCGTCATTCACAGAGCGGTGGCCAATGTTGGTTGGTTCGTTCGGCTCTACCCGAGCAGGGTTTGTTCATTTGGCTCTACCCGAGCAGGGTTCGGCTCTTCCTCCCGAGCTGGGCTCATTAGTCGATGGCTGGTCCGGTGAGTCGATGGCTGGCTGCTGGGCTATCTTCACCTCCACTGCAAGCCGGGCCGAGCCGGGGACAACAAACAAACAATTAGAGCATGTACTGATCTACAACTTGGAATCACACTTACACATTAGGCATAAGCATTTTCCTTTAGTAGTGCTACAGCGAGCGTTGTATGAGTTTCCTAATCGGTAGCTGGCCTCATAGTTGATGGCTGGATGGATGCCGTCTGTCCCTCTCTCAGCGACCGGCCTGCTGAGCTGTGTTGTAGCTTCGATAGCCTCTCGCAGCTGCGTTGAGCGTGTCCCCCATGTCTGCAGTCGCGGGGGACAAAAAAACATACATTAGAGTATGTACTGATCTACGATGGAAGTCACGTTCACACGTTCAAAATAAGCACTTTCCTTTATAAAGAGCATTGTAAAGGAGTCTTTTTCCCACAAGCACAGGTGATCAGCGGAGAGGGACAGTGGTCGAGGAGCAGCGAGGAGTCAGACATCCGTCCGTGGAGAGGTTTCCGAGGGAATTTGGTAATTAGTTCGAGGAGGGAATTGGCAACGTCTGTCTCTTAGTCAATGTAGTCCATTCCAATCTGGGGAATCACAGAACATCATGTATACCAATTTGTATACATCTGGCCCTTCATTGGACACTGTGTTAACAAACCTCCAAACGACCTTCAATGCCATACAACACTCCTTCCGTAGCCTCCAACTGCTCTTGAACACTAGTAAAACTAAATGCATGCTCTTCAATCGAATGCTGCTGGCACCCGCCCACCCGACTAGAATCACTACTCTACGTGGGTCTGACCTAGAGTATGTGGACAACTACAAATACTTAGGTGTCTGGTTAGACTGTAAACTCTCCTTCCAGACTCACATTAAGCATCTTCAATCCAAAGTTAAATCTAGAATCGGCTTCCTATTTCGCAACAAAGCCTCCTTCACTCATGCTGCCAAACATGCCCTCGTAAAACTGACTATCCTACCGATCCCTGACTTCGGCGATGTAATTTACAAAATAGCCTCCAACACTCTACTCAGCAAATTGGATGTAGTCTATCACAGTGCCATCCGTCTTGTCACCACTGTGACCTGTACGCTCTTGTTGGCTGGTCCTCACTACATATTCGTCGCCAAACCCACTGGCTCCAGGCCATCTATAAATCACTGCTAGGCAAATCTCTGCCTTATCTTAGCTCATTGGTCACCATAGCAACACCCTCCCATAGTATGCGCTCCAGCAGGTATATCTCACTGGTCATCCCCAAAGCCAACACCGCCATTCCTTCCAGTTCTCTGCTGCCAATGACTGGAACGAACTGCAAAAATCTCTGAAGCTGGAGACTCTTATCTCCCTCACTAACTTTAAGCATCAGTTGTCAGAGCACCATACCGATCACTGCACCTGTACACAGCCCTTCTGAAATTAGCCCACTCAACTACCTCATCCCCATATTGTTATTTATTTTGCTCATTTGCACCCCAGTTTTTCTATTTGCACATCATCTCTTGCACATCTATCATTCCAGTGTTAATACTAATTGTAATTATTTTGCACTATGGCCTATTTATTGCCTTACCTCCATAACTTGCTACATTTGCACACACTGTATATATATTTTCTGTGGTATTTTTGACTTTATGTTTTGTTTTACCCCATATGTAACTCTGTGTTGTTGTTTTTATCGCACTGCTTTGCTTTATCTTGGCCAGGTCGCAGTTGTAAATGAGAACTTGTTCTCAACTGGCTTACCTGGTTAAATAAAGGTGAAATAAAAACAAATAAAAATCATGCAAGCAAATAGTTCATGCAATTCAATTTCACACATGAGAATGTCAGAAGTTAAGTAAAGGCAATCGTTGTAAATAACACAGCACACGAGTGAAAGGCACTCGAATAAATAGGGGATGATAGCAAAATAAATACTACAATAAACTTGCTGATAAAATAAATAGAAGGTAGAATGGCAGTCTCTAATTTAGCCCAAGTCAGTGTCATTTGTGACATATTAACCTTTTATAAACCCTTTATGAATGATACTTTAATGCGAAGTGTTACCTTGTTACCATAAATGTAATACCTAATCCTTCTGTAAGCAATGTTTTTGTTCTGCTCATGTCTTTTCTTGGTTGGCTGTGCCACTTGATGTCCACACATCAGTCAGGAGTTTTGGATCATTAGCCAAAAAGTGGATCATGCCCGTCTCCTCAATTAATTCTCTACCAACTGCTCATCAACTCATCTCATAGTAAAATAACATCCATATTAAATCTCCATCATCTACCACACATAATACATTGGGTTTCTGTTCCTGAAGGCAGATATACAGTGGGGAGAACAAGTATTTGATACTTTTATTTATTTATTTTATTTCACCTTTATTTAACCAGGTAAACCAGTTGAGAACAAGTTCTCTTTTAAAACTGCGACCTGGCCAAGATAAAGCAAAAGCAAAAATCCAGAAAATCACATTGTATGATTTTTAAGTAACTAATTTGCATTTTATTGCATGACATAAGTATTTGATACATCAGAAAAGCAGAACTTAATATTTGGTACAGAAACCTTTGTTTGCAATTACAGAGATCATACGTTTCCTGTAGGTCTTGACCAGGTTTGCACACACTGCAGCAGGGATTTTGGCCCACTCCTCCATACAGACCTTCTCCAGATCCTTCAGGTTTCGGGGCTGTCGCTGGGCAATATGGACTTTCAGCTCCCTCCAAAGATTTTCTATTGGGTTCAGGTCTGGAGACTGGCTAGGCCACTCCAGGACCTTGAGATGCTTCTTACGGAGCCACTCCTTAGTTGCCCTGGCCCCTGGCTGTGTGTTTCGGATCGTTGTCATGCTGGAAGACCCAGCCACGACCCATCTTCAATGCTCTTACTGAGGGAAGGAGGTTGTTGGCCAAGATCTCGCGATACATGGCCCCATCCATCCTCCCCTCAATACGGTGCAGTCGTCCTGTCCCCTTTGCAGAAAAGCATACCCAAAGAATGATGTTTCCACTTCCATGCTTCACTGTTGGGATGGTGTTCTTGGGGTTGTACTCATACTTCTGCTTCCTCCAAACACGGCGAGTGGAGTTTAGACCAAAAAGCTCTATTTTTGTCTCATCAGACCCATGACCTTCTCCCATTCCTCCTCTGGATCATCCAGATGGTCATTTGCAAACTTCAGACGGGCCTGGACATGCGCTGGCTTGAGCAGGGGGACCTTGCGTGCGCTGCAGGATTTTAATCCATGACGCCGTAGTGTGTTACTAATGGTTTTCTTTGAGACTGTGGTCCCAGCTCTCTTCAGGTCATTGACCAGGTCCTGCCGTGTAGTTCTGGGCTGATCCCTCACCTTCCTCATGATCATTGATGCCCCACGAGGTGAGATCTTGCATGGAGCCCCAGACTGAGGGTGATTGACCATCATCTTGAACTTCTTCCATTTTCTAATAATTGCGCCAACAGTTGTTGCCTTCTCACCAAGCTGCTTGCCTATTGTCCTGTAGCCCATCCCAGCCTTGTGCAGGTCTACAATTTTATCCCTGATGTCCTTACACAGCTCTCTGGTCTTGGCCATTGTGGAGAGGTTAGAGTCTGTTTGATTGAGTGTGTGGACAAGTGTCTTTTATACAGGTAACGAGTTCAAACAGGTGCAGTTAATACAAATAATGAGTGGAGAAGAGGAGGGCTTCTTAAAGAAAAACTAACAGGTCTGTGAGAGCCGGAATTCTTACTGGTTGGTAGGTGATCAAATACTTATGTCATGCAATAAAATGCAAATTAATTACATACAATGTGATTTTCTGGATTTTTGTTTTAGATTCCGTCTCTCACAATTGAAGTGTACCTATGATAAAAAGTACAGACCTCTACATGCTTTGTAAGTAGGAAAACCTGAAAAATCAGCAGTGTATCAAATACTTGTTCTCCCCACTGTAAGGCATATTTACACAGCAACAAATATCTATTGTCAAATTAGGAATGTTGTGATCCTACCACAAACTGTTGTAGTTGTGAAGAAATGTATATATAGTATATTTAGCTAATAGTGTACTGTGGCGACAACTCTACAGTGTATAGGCTATGTGTGACAAAACACCAATTGATTCTAGTATCTTAAAACACATTCACAGTTTACATTGCTCACAGTTTACATTGCTAGCTGTCCCTCCTCCTGAGCACGTACCGCAGCCCGTTTTCCACTAGCCATCTCCAGACCAATGTCCATGTGACATCAAATGGAAAAGTGTGTTCACGTAACAATAACCTCCTGAAAATGTTCAATAATCCCAAGGTTAATAATACTATTCATATTGGACTAAGTAGAGAATAATCAACAGTCTAATCAAGGTCTTTCATAGAGGGCCTTTGTTTGGTGATGTATGCTGGGCGTTTGTTCCCTATAAAAGGGGTCCTGTCTAATGCAAGATGTAATTCTTGTGCTATGATATTCACTTTGTTTCACGGAGGGCAATGAATGGGGGACATTCAATGAATCAAGCTCTATTGCGAACATTATCCTTCAGAAGTTTGTGCCTCTCAACTAATGTCTGTCTCAATGGAGCTGGAATGAAGGTGGCTGATTTTATTGTCTATGACAAGCACTTCTTTTCGCCAATGGTCATAGTTCACACCACTGCCATTTTATAATGGAAAGTAAGTATGTGTGACAAATGGACTGGAAGGCATGTCTGAAGCATTCATAGTACATTGTGCACTGTAATGGGAAGACTGAACTAGACTAACCACGTGGATACTCCCTGAAAAGTGATTGGAAATCAGAGCCACTGAAAAACGTGTGGCGAGTCAGCATTTGGTGATTATTCGCAAATGTTTGTGGTAAACAACATACAAATTCAACAACAGACGAGCAATAGAGAATCAATCAATCAATCAATTTTATTTTATATAGCCCTTCTTACATCAGCTAATATCTCGAAGTGCTGTACAGAAACCCAGCCTAAAACCCCAAACAGCTAGTAATGCAGGTGTAGAAGCACGGTGGCTAGGAAAAACTCCCTAGAAAGGCGAAAACCTAGGAAGAAACCTAGAGAGGAACCAGGCTATGAGGGGTGACCAGTCCTCTTCTGGCTGTGCCGGGTGAAGATTATAACAGAACCATGCCAAGATGTTCAAAAATGTTCATAAGTGACAAGCATGGTCAAATAATAATCAGGAATAAATCTCAGTTGGCTTTTCATAGCCGATCATTAAGAGTTGAAAACAGCAGGTCTGGGACAGGTAGGGGTTCCATAACCGCAGGCAGAACAGTTGAAACTGGAATAGCAGCAAGGCCAGGCGGACTGGGGACAGCAAGGAGTCACCACGGCCGGTAGTCCCGACGTATGGTCCTAGGGCTCAGGTCTCTCAGTTGGCTTTTCATAGCCGATCATTAAGAGTTGAAAACAGCAGGTCTGGGACAGGTAGGGGTTTCGTAACCGCAGGCAGAACAGTTGAAACTGGAATAGCAGCAAGGCCAGGCGGACTGGGGACAGCAAGGTGTCATCATGCCTGGTAGTCCTGACGTATGGTCCTAGGGCTCAGGTTCTCAGAGAGAAAGAGAGAACGAGAGAATTAGAGAGAGCATACTTAAATTCACACAGGACACTGGATAAGACAGGAGAAGTACTCCAGGTATAACCAACTAACCCCAGCCCCCCGACACATAAACTACTGCAGCATAAATACTGGAGGCTGAGACAGGAGCGGTCCGGAGACACTGTGGCCCCATCCGAAGAAACCCCCGGACAGGGCCAAACAGGAAGGATATAACCCCACCCACTCTGCCAAAGCACAGCCCCCGCACCACTAGAGGGATATCCTCAACCACCAACTTACAATCCTGAGACAAGGCCGAGTATAGCCCACAGAGGTCTCCACCACAGCACAAACCAAGGGGGGGCGCCAACCCAGACAGGAAGATCACGTCAGTAACTCAACCCACTCAAGTGACGCACCCCTCCCAGGGACGGCATGAAAGAGCACCAGCAAGCCAGTGACTCAGCCCCTGCAACAGGGTTAGAGGCAGAGAACCCCAGTGGAGAGGGGAACCGGCCTGGCAGAGACAGCAAGGGCTGTTCGTTGCTCCAGAGCCTTTCCATTCACCTTCACACTCCTGGGCCAGACTACACTCAATCATATGACCTACTGAAGAGATAAGTCTTCAGTAAAGACTTAAAGGTTGAGACCGAGTCTGCGTCTCTCACATGGGTAGGCAGACTGTTCCATAAAAATGGAGATCTATAGGAGAAAGCCCTGCCTCCCGCTGTTTGCTTAGAAATTCTAGGGACAATTAGGAGGCCTGCGTCTTGTGACCGTAGCGTACGTATTGGTATGTACGGCAGGACCAACTCGGAAAGATAGGTAGGAGCAAGCCCATGTAACGCTTTATAGGTTAACAGTAAAACCTTGAAATCAGCCCTTGCCTTAACAGGAAGCCAGTGTAGGGAAGCTAGCACTGGAGTAATATGATCAAATTTCTTGGTTCTAGTCAGGATTCTAGCAGCCGTATTTAGCACTAACTGAAGTTTATTTAGTGCTTTATCCGGGTAGCCGGAAAATAGAGCATTGCAGTAGTCTAACCTAGAAGTAACAAATGCATGGATTAATTTTTCTGCATCATTTTTGGACAGAAAATGTCTGATTTTTGCAATGTTACGTAGATGGAAAAAAGCTGTCCTTGAAACAGTCTTGATATGTTCGTCAAAAGAGAGATCAGGGTCAAGAGTAACGCCGAGGTCCTTCACAGTTTTATTTGAGACGACTTTACAACCATCAAGATGAATTGTCAGATTTAACAGAAGATCTCTTTGTTTCTTGGGACCTAGAACAAGCATCTCTGTTTTGTCCAAGTTTAAAAGTAAAAAAAATTTCAGCCATCCACTTCCTTATGTCTGAAACACAGGCTTCTAGCGAGGGCAATTTTGGGGCTTCACCATGTTTCATTGAAATGTACAGCTGTGTGTCATCCGCATAGCAGTGAAAGTTAACATTATGTTTTCGAATAACATCCCCAAGAGGTAAAATATATAGTGAAAACAATAGTGGTCCTAAAACGGAACCTTGAGGAACACCGAAATGTACAGTTGATTTGTCGGAGGACAGACCATTCACAGAGACAAACTGATATCTTTCCGACAGGTAAGATCTAAACCAGGCCAGAACTTGTCCGTGTAGACCAATTTGGGTTTCCAGTCTCTCCAAAAGAATGTGGTGATCGATGGTGTCAAAGGCAGCACTAAGGTCTAGTAGCACGAGGACAGATGCAGAGCCTCGGTCTGACGCCATTAAAAGGTCATTTACCACCTTCACAAGTGCAGTCTCAGTGCTATGATGGGGTCTAAAACCAGACTGAAGCATTTCGTATACATTGTTTGTCTTCAGAAAGGCAGTGAGTTGCTGCGCAACAGCTTTTTTCTAAAATTTTTGAGAGGAATGGAAGATTCGATATAGGCCGATAGTTTTTATATTTTCCGGGTCAAGGTTTGGCTTTTTTCAAGAGAGGCTTTATCACTGCCACTTTTAGTGAGTTTGGTACACATCCGGTGGATAGAGAGCTGTTTATTATGTTCAACATAGGAGGGCCAAGCACAGGAAGCAGCTCCTTCAGCAGTTTAGTAGGAATAGGATCCAGTATGCAGCTTGAAGGTTTAGAGGCCATGTTTATTTTCATCATTGTGTCAAGAGATATAGTACTAAAACACTTAAGTGTCTCTCCCGATCCCAGGCCCTCGCAGAGTCTGTGCAGATCCAGGACAGCTAAGCCCTGGAGGAATACGCAGATTCAAAGAGGAGTCCGTAATTTGCTTTCTAATGGTCATGATCTTTTCCTCAAAGAAGTTCATGAATTTATTACTGCTGAAGTGAAAGCCATCCTCTCTTGGGGAATGCTGCTTTTAGTTAGCTTTGCAACAGTATCAAAAAGAAATGTTGGATTATTCTTATTTTCCTCGATTAAGTTGGAAAAGTAGGATGATCGAGCAGCAGTGAGGGCTCTTCGGTACTGCACGGTACTGTCTTTCCAAGCTAGTCGGAAGACTTCCAGTTTGGTGTGGCGCCATTTCCGTTCCAATTTCCTGGAAGCTTGCTTCAAAGCTCGGGTATTTTCTGTATACCAGGGAGCTAGTTTCTTATGACAAATGTTTTTCGTTTTTAGGGGTGCAACTGCATCTAGGGTATTGCGCAAGGTTAAATTGAGTTCCTCAGTTAAGTGGTTAACTGATTTTTGTCCTCTGACGTCCTTGGGTAGGCAGAAGGAGTCTGGAAGGGCATCAAGGAATTTTTGTGTTGTCTGAGAATTTATAGCACGACTTTTGATGCTCCTTGGTTGGGGTCTGAGCAGATTATTTGTTGCGATTGCAAACGTAATAAAATGGTGGTCCGATAGTCCAGGATTTTGTGGAAAAACATTAAGATCTACAACATTTATTCCATGGGACAAAACTAGGTCCAGAGTATGACTGTGGCAGTGAGTAGGTCCAGAGACATGTTGGACAAAACCCACTGAGTCGATGATGGCTCCGAAAGACTTTTGGAGTGGGTCTGTGGACTTCTCCATGTGAATATTAAAATCACCAAAAATTAGAATATGATCTGCTATGACTACAAGGTCTGATAGGAATTCAGGAAACTCAGAGAGGAACGCTGTATATGGCCCAGGAGGCCTGTAAACAGTAGCTATAAAAAGTGATTGAGTAGGCTGCATAGATTTCATGACTAGAAGCTCAAAAGATGAAAACGCCATTTTTTTTTTAGTAAATTGAAATTTGCTATCGTAAATGTTAGCAACACCTCCGCCCTTGCGGGATGCACGGGGAATATGGTCACTAGTGTAACCAGGAGGTGAGGCCTCATTTAACACAGCAAATTCATCAGGCTTAAGCCATGTTTCATTCAGGCCAATCACATCAAGATTATGATCAGTGATTAGTTCATTGACTATGACTGCCTTTGAAGTGAGGGATCTAACATTAAGTAACCCTATTTTGAGATGTGAGGTATCACGATCTCTTTCAATAATGGCAGGAATGGAGGAGGTCTTTATCCTAATAAGATTGCTAGGGTGAACACCGCCATGTTTAGTTTTGCCCAACCTAGGTCGAGGCACAGACACAGTCTCAATGGGTATGGCTGAGCTGACTACACTGACTATGCTATTGGCAGACTCCACTAAGCTGGCAGGTTGGCTAACAGCCTGCTGCCTGGCCTGCACCCTATTTCACTGTGGGGCTAGAGGAGTTAGAGCCCTATCTATGTTGGTAGATAAGAGGAGAGCACCCCTCCAGCTAGGATGGAGTCCGTCACTCCTCAGCAGGTCAGGCTTGGTCCTGTTTGTGGGTGAGTCCCAGAAAGAGGGCCAATTATCCACAAATGTTATCTTTTGGGAGGGGCAGAAAACAGTTTTCAACCAGCGATTGAGTGCTGAGACTCTGCTGTAGAGCTCGTCACTTCCCCTAACTGGGAGGGGCCAGAGACAATTACTCGATGCCGACACATCTTTCTAGCTAATTTACACACTGAAGCTATGTTGCACTTGGTGACCTCTGACTGTTTCATCCTAACATCGTTGGTGCCGACGTGGATAACAATATCTCTATACTCTCTACACTCGCCAGTTTTAGCTTTAGCCAGCACCATCTTTAGATTAGCCTTAACGTCGGTAGCCCTGCCCCCTGGTAAACAGTGTATGATCGCTGGGTGATTCGTTTTAAGTCTAATACTGCGGGTAATGGAGTCGCCAATGACTAGGGTTTTCAATTTGTCAGAGCTAATGGTGGGAGCCTTCGGCGTCTCAGACCCCGTAACGGGAGGAGTAGAGACAAGAGAAGACTCAGACTCAGACTCCGACTCGCTACATAATGGGGAAAACCGGTTGAAGGTTTCTGTCGGCTGAATGAGCGACACCGGTTGAGCATTCCAACAGTATTTCCCTCCAGAAGCCATGAGAAAGTTGTCCGGCTGCGGGGACTGTGCGGGGGATTTATACTAACGTTACTGTCTGTACTTACTGGTGGCACAGACGCTGTTTCTTCCTTTCCTACACTGAAATTACCCTTGCCTAACGATTGCGTCTGAAGCTGGGCTTGTAGCACAGCTATTCTCGCCGTAAGGCGATCGTTCTCCTGTATATTATGAGTACAGCGACTGCAATTAGAAGACATCATGTTAATGTTACTACTTAGCTTCGGCTGTTGAAGATGTTGACGAACCATGTCCAGATAAAGCGTCCGGAGTGAAAAAAGTTGAATAAGGGAAAAAAGTTGCGATGGAAAAATGGAAAATAAAGTAAAATTGGCAGCTAAAACGCACAGGAAAATGACTCTTCTGTCTCGGGATAAAACGTCCGGGGTGAAAAAGTTTAACGAAAAAAGATGAGTGAGGACAAAACTAAAAAGTTGGTAAATTTGTTGAACACAGAGATTGATTAAACGTTTATTAAAAGTAAAACGTGAATAGTTTGGCAGGTAGCCAAGTAGCAACAAACAGCACAGCAGCACGGAGACAATGCGGAAGCGAGACGGAAGTCACGTGTCAGGTAGCTTCTCTCAGGAATTCTATCAGAACAAAAGAGGAAAGGAGTTTCTCAATGTATAAGTACTCCCATTACTTTGATTTGGTAGGAGGACAAGATTACAAGAATATAGCTGTAAAATGTAAACTGCCCAGGCAAGAAACACTCTCCACTACTAGAATCACAACTTCCAATCTCTTGAAGCACCTGCAAAAGAAACGCACCAAGCCAAAACGTGTAGCGAAAGACCCCCGAGGCCTGACCACTGCTGCTGAAGACGACTCTAGGCCTACTTAATCCAAACAACCAAGGCTTGATTTTAATATTTCAGGAGGACAGGCTGTAACCTAGGGAGAGCTGAACAAGCTTGTAGTAGACATTGACATTGTTTACATTGAGTAAGGACGCGCAACGTTTTGGGGTGTTAAGCAAAAGTAATATAACGAGCAGTGTAAACTTTTCCCAGGGAGTAATAATTAAAGTAATTTGTTACTGTTGAAATAAGTAACGAGTAATAGGTAATATGTTACTTTCTTTGAGTAATGACCCCATCACTGATTTGTTCTCTTTTGTTGTTTTCAGTTAACCCTTTTGGTCAAGTCTTGCCTTTTTGGGGGCGAGGCGGTGGAAATCCAAGCCATAGATTGACACGGAGCCACTTGAAATGAGGTTGACTGACCTGGGAAGGGAGCACAAAGCCAGCATCAAATGAAAGAAATGAAAAGAAAGAGAAAAGCTTATTAGTACTGAATAGTTTTACTTTGTAACCGACAGGGATTGGATAGCGAGTGAGATCAGACTGTGATTCGTAATTTGTTGTGCAGTATGAATGCTCCAAAGGAGCTCAGACCCCTCAAAAGAGCCCCCGAAGCAAGCCGAACTGAGACAATTTTGAAAGGTGGTCTGAGTTCGGTTCACTTGAACTCTGTTTTAGTGCAATGTGAACACAAAGATCGCCAGGTTCACTTATCATTATTCCCACACCAAGCACTAGGCTACTAGAACACAGTTTCCCCTGCCATAGCCCCTCACATTAATGCCACAAACTGATACATTAGTGCCATAAACTGCTGTAAATATGCTGGTTGGCGTTACAATTTGGAGTACACCATTTTCAATTAAAGCATTATTTATTCTGCAATTTTTCTTCTGCCATTTATCCTATAACCAGTCATTTTTGAATTTTTACAGTCACATTACATTTTGATTATAATTTGTATGTCTTATTTTTTTACTAAATGCAAACTATTAGCTTTCAAAATGTACACTGAGTATACAAAACATTGCTCTTTCCATGACATAGACTGACCAGGTGAAAGCTGAGATCCCTTATTGATGTCACTTGTTAAATCCACTTCAAATCAGTGCAGATGAAGGGGAGGATACAGGTTAAAGAAGAATTGAGACATGGATTGCTGCAATGCTGCTGGGTTTTTCACACTCAACAGTTTCCCGTGTGTATCAAGAATGGCCCACCACCCAATGGACATCCAGCCAACTTGACACAATTTTGGGAAGCATGTGACAGCTTCCCTGTGGAATGCTTTCGAGACCTTGTAGAGTCCATGCCCGACGAAGTGAGGCTGTTCTGAGGGCAAAGGGGGTGTGGGAGTGGGGGGGTGCAACTCAATATTACGAAGGTGTTCTTAGTGTTTGGTATGCTCAGTGTATGTAAGTACATCCCTGGCTGTTCGATAACAGGTTGTGATGGTATGGCTTGTCCTGCACTGTGTATTTACTCAGAGTGCATTGAGTGAATGTTGGAAAAGGATCTTGGTTCCTTTCTAAACATAGCGATGTGAATGCAAAGAGGACTCGGACCACAAACATTATGAAGTGAATTGGGAAGAGAGCTGAGTCCTAATTTAAGGGCAGTGTGAATACAAAGACAACTGAGTTCTTTTGCTTTTTTTCACCCCAGAGTTCACTTTCAAGTGGACTGAGATCGTTATTTTTTTTACAGTTTTTCCCAATTGTTTACACAATTAAACTGGTCCATGAGGCACAATATCCCAAACCTGCAACTCATTTAGCGGAACCATACAACAAATCTGCAATACTACTGGCACATGTTTTGCTTTACACTAAGACAAGCTAAGCTCAATTACCAATTGATCACTTTCACTCTTTACATGTGCAAACACTAATTGCGTAAATGTTAACTTTGCAATCAGAGCTTTGGTATGGATAAAAAGGCCACAGGTGAGTACTCCTGTGTTTGGAGAACTTGGCAGAGAGAGGTAGAGGTGGAGGTGGAGGTGGAGGTGGAGGCTGGGGTGGGGGTAGAGTTGGAGGTAGAGGTGGAGGTGGAGGAAGACCAAGGACAAGGAGAGTAATCTCTGATGAAATTCGGGCGACTGTGGTGGACCATATGGTCAACCATGGTTTGACCTTGATCGGGACAGAGAGTGCAGCCCAATCTGAGCCGCTTCACCGTAGCATCCATCATCGGGACGTTCCAAAACGAGAATAGGTATGTACTGCAGACATTGGACCTATCTACAACTTTTACTACTTGACAGTAGTACAACATAAAGCACAGTAAAGACTGTAAATTCCAATACATACTGTAAGGGGAAACAAAGTAAATGTTTCATGTATTACTATATGTATGAAATTGGGAGCTATACTACTTTGTAACATGTTTGTAACTTTGTATACTACTTTGTAACTGTATTACTGTAGTGTTTACTGTACTGTATGCTATGTTGTTTTTGTAGAACTGAAAGATGACAACCACGTGGTGGTGGAACATGTCTATTTACAGACGAACAGGAGGCTGACATTGTGCAAATGGTAATTGAAAATAGTGCCATAAGACTGCGAGAAATCCAAAAACAGATTATTGAAAACCTTGCCATCTTCCATAACATCAGAGCAAGCTTATCAACCATAGCCCACATCCTTAAGAAACACCATCTCCGGATGAGGCAAATCTACAAATCTGAAAGTCCCATTTGAAAGGAATTCCCAAAGAGTGAAGGATAAACGGTACGAATATGTACAAGTAAGTAATGTACTAGTATTACACTCTTGAAACATTAGAGACTCATTGATGTTCCCAGTGAACTTTACTATACAGTAATTACGTTATTTACTGTAATTTCAGAGAATCATGGAGTTGGATGCAGGTCTCATCCCCCAGGAACTCATATTCATAGATGAGGCTGGATTAAATTCAATTCAATTTAACGAAGATGAGGAGGAGAGGAAGGTACATCATTGGTCAACGCACCATCATTGAGGTACCTGGCCAGCGCAGGGGAAATGTCACCATATAGTATGCGCAGCTATGAGCCACAGTGGCATCCTCCACCGCCATTCCACCCTTGGACTGCCCATCTCCTTAATTTCCTCAACACCTTACATGACATGACTTTTTCAGCCAGAGCAGAGCGGGCCAGGTGATCCTGAGTATGTTCTAATTTGGGACAACGTGAGTTTCCATTGGGCTGCTCAGGTCCGCAACTGGTTCCATGACCACCCCAGGTTTACAATTATTTATCTTCCACCATATTACCCCTTTCTCAACCCCATTGAGGAGTTGTTTTCAGCATGGCGGTGGAAGGTGGAAGGTGTGTGATCGCAAACCCCATGAACGTATGGCCCTTCTCCAGGCAATGGAGGAGGCCTGTGGTGACATTCCAGCAGAGTCCTGTCAGGGGTGGATGCGTCATGCCAGAAGATATTTCCCCCGCTGTCTGGCCAAGGAGAATATCGCCTGTGATGTTGATGAAAATCTGTGGCCGGACCAAAACTACAGACATGACTGATTTTGTTTTCGCAATGGATCATTTGTTTCTTGACTTATGATTTTACTGTATTTTGACAGTTTCTTTATCTATTCCGTACAATTGATCTAACATACAATACAGTAGTACAAATAGGCCTATTTTTATTCCATTGCTATGTATTTACTGTATGTTTGCCATTTTACTGTATGTGTGCTTACAGTATGCTGTTTGACATGTATTGAGTCACGTTGAAATATAAAACTTTTGCATCTGTGTTCCTTTCTTGTTTGAGTACACACAAACAATATACAGTATAACAACAAAATCTGAGTCTTTACACTGAAATAGGTTCTGATAGTAGTGTTGTGAATATGTTACATTATTATGATCTCGGCTGTCACTAAGTTGGATTCATTTGATGTGTGTGTGTGTGTGTGTGTGTGTGTGTGTGTGTGTGTGTGTCTCATTTTGAGCAGGGAGTACATGATTTTGATTGCTGTGTTTCATTTTGCAAGATTTCTGTGTGGTGTGGGGAAATTGGCTAACTGTTTTGTGTTTTGTGTTTTGAGTTTTGAGTACCTGAGATGTAGTTTTAGCAAACGCGTGTTAACAATTGGGAAAAATTGTAAAGAAGATTATATGTGAAAACACCGTTTTTATGTCCTATTGTTAGAGACACCATAGACACTGAAGAAGAAACACACATGCACGCAAGCACACAGTTGTTTTGGGGGAAAATGTTAAAGATGATGCACATTATCTTAAAAGAGCGCAGTTAGTTAACTGAATAGCATCATAAAGCTTAAAAGCATACAGTGGGGGAAAAAAGTATTTAGTCAGCCACCAATTGTGCAAGTTCTCCCACTTAAAAAGATGAGAGAGGCCTGTAATTTTCATCATAGGTACACGTCAACTATGACAGACAAAATGAGGAAAAAAAATCCAGAAAATCACATTGTAGGATTTTTAATGAATTGATTTGCAAATGATGGTGGAAAATAAGTATTTGGTCAACAACAAAAGTTTCTCAATACTTTGTTATATATACCCTTTGTTGGCAATGACACAGGTCAAACGTTTTCTGTAAGTCTTCACAAGGTTTTCACACACTGTTGCTGGTATTTTGGCCCATTCCTCCATGCAGATCTCCTCTAGAGCAGTGATGTTTTGGGGCTGTCGCTGGGCAACACGAACATTCAACTCCCTCCAAAGATTTTCTATGGGGGTTGAGATCTGGAGACTGTCTAGGCCACTCCAGGACCTTGAAATGCTTCTTACGAAGCCACTCCTTCGTTGCCCGGGCGGTGTGTTTGGGATCATTGTCATGCTGAAAGACCCAGCCACGTTTCATCTTCAATGCCCTTGCTGATGGAAGGAGGTTTTCACTCAAAATCTCACGATACATGGCCCCATTCATTCTTTCCTTTACACAGATCAGTCGTCCTGGTCCCTTTGCAGAAAAACAGCCCCAAAGCATGATGTTTACACCCCCATGCTTCACAGTAGGTATGGTGTTCTTTGGATGCAACTCAGCATTCTTTGTCCTCCAAACACGACGAGTTGAGTTTTTACCAAAAAGTTCTATTTTGGTTTCATCTGACCATATGACATTCTCCCAATCCTCTTTTGGATCATCCAAATGCTTCAGACGGGCCTGGACATGTACTGGCTTAAGCAGGGGGACACGTCTGGCACTGCAGGATTTGAGTCCCTGGCGGCGTAGTGTGTTACTGATGGTAGGCTTTGTTACTTTGGTCCCAGCTCTCTGCAGGTCAATCACTAGGTCCCCCCGTGTGGTTCTGGGATTTTTGCTCACCGTTCTTGTGATCATTTTGACCCCACAGGGTGATATCTTGCGTGGAGCCCCAGATCGAGGGAGATTATCAGTGGTCTTGTATGTCTTCCATTTCCTAATAATTGCTCCCACAGTTGATTTCTTCAAACCAAGCTGCTTACCTATTGCAGATTTAGTCTTCCCAGCCTGGTGCAGGTCTACAATTTTGTTTCTGGTGTCCTTTGACAGCTCTTTGGTCTTGGCCATAGTAGAGTTTGGAGTGTGACTGTTTGAGGTTGTGGACAGGTGTCTTTTATACTGATAACAAGTTCAAACAGGTGCCATTAATACAGGTAACGAGTGGAGGACAGAGGAGCCTCTTAAAGAAGAAGTTACAGGTCTGTGAGAGCCAGAAATCTTGCTTGTTTGTAGGTGACCAAATACTTATATTCCACCATAATTTGCAAATAAATTCATTAAAAATCCTACAATGAGATTTTCTGGATTTTATTTCTCAATTTTTCTGTCATAGTTGACGTGTACCTATGATGAAAATTACAGGCCTCTCTCATCTTTTTAAGTGGGAGAACTTGCACAATTGGTGGCTGACTAAATACTTTTTTCCCCCACTGTAATTTCTCTACTCTTCATTTCTAACCCTCACCAGATTATTCCTTTACAGCGTGGTATTCATTCCTCTGATGTTCCAGGTGGGCATGGCAATGTGTGTACTTCTTCATTGCATACAAATGTGTGGGCGCCACACCTCCAAATATCCATTAATAACAATTTCTTATAGATAGAATGATAATATATGCATTATTCATAGCTCATGGATGCAGAATATTTGTGCAGGAGAATTATTTATTTCTTTAAGGTGTTTTGCCCAATGGAGAGTCACATATGACTGTATATTAAGAACATCCATGCCTGAAGTCACATTTAACCCATTAACAGGCAGTTCAACAAATGTAAATACAATTAAATATATGAACTTTGTATGGCATATTTTATCATCTCAACCAATGTCATTTAGTAAAATGCTCATGTGGTTTTCATTATCGGACTCCCATATTTTTTAAACATTAATTCAAAGATGGTTGATATCCAGGAAGTGAACATAAGCAAAACCGAACCTCATTTACCACCATTTTTGTTGTACTAATTGTGTATAAAATGTACTAATTGTGTATAAAATTTGTAAAATCTTGTTGACCTTTAAAACATAATTTAACAATGATTCAATGACTAATATGCTATTGTTTTACAATTTTAGGAACTCTTGAAAATTGTGCTCTACCAGGCGATTGAGTTGACCACTAATGGAATGCTATTACGTCTGTGCAAATACATAAATCCTTTCAAATCCATATAATTATTTACTGTCTGCCTGTTATCTTCAACATGTTTCACAATATCATAAAGTACATGTAATTTTACTGGTATTCTAAGCATATAAACTGTAAACCCATTCATTTACATGCATTTGTCTATTCATATTTTGACACACAAATGTATCATATTTTATTAATATTTATATCAGTCCTCATCTAACTAGGCCTATCTTCCATTATAAGTAAATGAAGCAGACATAATGTAAATTCATGTATACTTTTTTGGATGATTTAAAAAGTCTAATTCCAATAGAAAATCAGTTTTCTCTAATTGGGCAACCCAACCAGCTGGTTGAGATGTTTGTGATGCGTTATCTATCAAAGTTTAAGTAATGCAAACAAAACATTTATCATTTATGGCCTATACTGAGGCTAAATACAAATATTTTTCTGATATGTTTTTATTGGTGTGCCAGTTAAAGGGTTAATGGTCTTTATCCTCAGCAACCCAATCGATTTCTACACCCCTACAGCCACTTTTAACGACAAATAGATTTTGAAACATTTACTTTGTCACTTGTCAGTCCTGCCTCTGAATACTTTGGCTTGCAGTGTTGGAACATAGTACAGTAGAGGTAATATTTGTGACAATGATATCCTTTACAGTGCTAAATAACATCTGTGAAACTTTATGTTGTGTCTTAACGTATCCACAGTTGAACATGCATTTAAAATAGTTTCTACTTTACCCTTCCCCAAAACGTTCTGTATCCTAAAGTTATCTTACTCTGCACTGTAGGTCCACCTATCCATGATGCAATGTCCTGAGTCCGTTTTTTATGATCCCCATCATCAATTCTAATAATGTATTTTCTCTTAATGTCTCACATTGTGTTCTCTGTTCTCAGCATGACTCAGATGGCTTTCTGGGGAAATGGTTGCTGTGTTGGATTGTACGTGCCCAACCTACTCAGCTGCCTCAATTAAAACTAGGAATGTACATAGGACATATTTCTCCTTAGACTATTCAAACATTGACATTTACTGTCCTCATATTTAGCTGCATGCTCAACACTTTCAATGAACTGGACCTGTTGGTATTTTTGGATGGCAACATTATATTTTCGCCAGAAGCAGATACTATAAAAGTAAGAGGATGTTTGGTGGCAACACCTGAAGTGTGCAGAGACAGGAGTTTAGGTAATTGTCACGTTCGTTCAATGACGGGACAGACCAAGGCGCAGCGTAATATACGTACATGTTTATTCAACTTAATAAACACACGACAAAACAAGAAACGAAACGAAACGTGAAGTCCAAGGTAGAACACACAACATACCTTACAAGGAACAAGATCCCACAACTACACAGTGCCAATAGGCTGCCTAAGTATGATCCCCAATCAGAGACAACGAGCGACAGCTGCCTCTGATTGGGAACCACACCGGCCAACATAGATCTATACATACTAGAGTACAACATAGAATATATACAACAAGGAATATACACACCCTGACTCAACATATACGAGTCCCCTGAGTCAGGGCGTGACAGTAATAAAAAACGACAGTCTGGAAATCCCACTTAAATTGCAAGTAAACATTTACAGCTCTAGCCGATGGAGGATTTTTATTTGGTAGAATATTGAGGGGTTATGTTATGAAATCTCTTTTCATATTAAAATGTTGACCTTCATCAAATTATAAACATCCTTGGCATGCACAGTGATGTGTGTGCATTATCACTGAATTGATGTGCAATTGGGCCAGATTCAATGAACACTTTGTTCAGCAGTCCCCTCAGCAAATCATTTCCAATTATGTATTTCGATAAGTGTAATAACAGCATATTGTTGACTGGGAGAAAAGGAGCAACACAGCATTTCTCCAAATAAAAATGCCTCTGACCATTACCATACAAACAAAAATTGCTTGCAATTGTCATGTCTCGTACACACATACTGAAATTGGCACAATTTACAAGAACATGGTGATTTTCAACACACATTCAAATGTAATCATCACACTTCTTTAGAATGGAAATGGATTGAGAATAATTACAAACATGAGAAAGAAAGAGAGATAGAGAAAGATACAAAGAGAAAGAAAATAGAGAGAGACCGACAGAAGCAGAGATGGAGAGAAGGGAAAGAGAGAGAGAGATTTGTAATTAATTTGAGAAATAGAATATGGGTAATAGAGGACTGATATATGCAGCTGAAAATAAACAGTCAGGCTGAATACAATCTTATCAGGAGGTGGCTATAATCGGAATATGGCCCATTTATCACTTGACAGAATAGAGCAGGTTTTGATACCCCGCTGAGACAAAATCAAACTAAATATGAAAAGGGAGAAAGATTAACAAGACATTTTAATCTTGAGGTAGGATTTCTGCTATATCAATCCTATAACCAATACTAATGTTGAAAACTGAAGGTAGCAACTACTAGCAAATAATACCTGACTATGGTGATTTGCTATGCCTTCATATATCAAATAAAATCTATCCGGTACCGCTTGCCATGTGGTAGCAGAGAGAACAGTCTATGACTTGGGTGACTGGAGTCTTTGACAATTTTTTGGGGCTTCCTCTGACACCGCCTAGTACATAGGTCCTGGATGGCAGGAAGCTTGGCCCCAGTGATGTATTGGGCCGTACGCACTACTCTCTGTAGCGCCTTACGGTCAGATGCTGAGCAGTTGCCATACCAGGCGGTGATGCAACCGGCCAGGATGCTCTCGATGGTACAGCTGTATAACTTTTTGAGCTACTTAAAGAAGTATTAATCAACTAATGAGTGTGTGTATAAAGTTCAGGACCTAACTAAGTGCAAGACTCACTGACCATCCAGAACTTGCAACTTTAGCAGATTCTCCTCCTTAAAAAAGTTTAGGCCGAGATAGAGGAGCTGCACAGATGGTGGTTAACTCTCTGCAAGCAACATGGGACAATTAGCATGTGAATTGATGATGATGCAGGCTCAGTACTAATTGGAGGCTGGTAAATGAATGCAATTTCTCCCTACATCTCAGTGAGCAGAAACATCAGGTAGCAGTGTTATAAGTCTATTTCCATAACCAGCTCTGGCAGCATATAATAGGTTGATCATATGCGATGTGCAGCCAATCTGCACCTCGACCAGGAGTACTAATCACACACAGATTGCATTAGCAAGGCAGGATTTGGCTTTAAAATAATTAGCCAGAGACAGTGTCTCATTTTACTCACTGGATCTATTCAGGAGACAACGATTCTAATGTTTGGGGAATGGAAACTAATCTTTGGAGATTACATTTTTATAGAATATGCCATTCCCTGTACTGCCAGTCATCTGCCCCCCGTCTCTATTTGAGTAAATGCTTGTTCACACCACATATAAAAGCAGACCCAGGTTTGAATTAATTTGACACCAGACACTTCAAAAGTAATACATATTGATGCCGCTGCGTATTCCCACTCCAGCAATCTTATGAAGGTATTTGGTAGTCTTCCAAATCTCATACATAAAGTAGCATTTTCCCATTTGGAGACAAAGTGTGTGCGTGTGTCTTCGATAATTTAAGGTATGATGGAATATCAGTACAGGCAACAGATGTTTGAATAAGTGTGCAAGCGTTCAGGTAGCGACTGCAGAGCAGCTGTTTGAACTGCTTGACAACACAAATCTCCATATATAACCTGCTCTTAACTGGCTCCTCTCTGTATTACCTAGCAGACAGAAATGACAACTCCTTCTTCCAGTTTAAATTAACATCTGCTGCTGCTCATGCATTCATGACCATACCATGCATTTATGTTATGAATACTTAGTGTAAGTGTAAAAACTGTAAGGCGATCATTGCGCCTATTGCCGTTCAACTTCATTGTAAAGCGGCCATTGCTGTTCACCTTCATTGTAAAGCACCTATAGCACCCATTACTGCTCCCCTTTATTGTAAAGCAGCTATAGCGCCCATTGCTGTTCACCTTTATTATAAAGCGCCTATAGCACCCATTGCTGTTCCCCTTCACTATCAACTCAGGATTGAAGTGACCAATGTAGCTGAATGAAGCTGTGGTGTGTATTTGTTATCCCTCAGTGTCAACAAATACTTTCTCTACATTACAGAATATGGGGATCTGTTTGGGGAATCCCTCTCATGGATATGTTTCTCATCACACTTTCATTTAACTGATGATATTATAGTGATAGATGTAAATGTAAAAGATGTCACGCTGCTTGCTTAGCGAGTACCACGTCCTCCTGATTCAGCTCACACGAAGCTCAAACACGGGACCTCTGCCTTACCAGCAAACATGACCACCCTCCTGAAGCGTCTTACCAGTCGGTGCCATACGAAAAGCTAGCTATTCACTGCCGCAAGTGGGGACACTTCAGGCTGAGGAGTAAGTTGCATACGTCCAAATGTTCTACATTCACCCCTCAAACTTACTTAATAGCAACCCCAGCGTTGAGCTGAGCGCAACAGTAAATATGTATCACAGCACCACTGTAAAGGACGTCACGCTGTCTGCTTAGCGAGTACCACTTCCTTCTGATTAGTCTCGCACCGAGGATCGAACCCGGGACCTCTGCCTCCTGAAGTGTCTTACCAGTCAGCGCCATGTGAAAAGCTAGCTATTTGTTGGCGTAAATGGGGACACTTCAGGCTGAAGAGTAAGTTTCACACATCCCCATATACTACATAGTCAAAGCAAAATAGGTGAGCCAGGACTAATGCACAAACACCAGAAAACAAACAACTCTGACATTCCACGGTCGAATGGATATTGCTCAATTAACATTATTGCGCATGTATTTATTGTTTATTTATTCCATCCTGATTGTGCTAGTGGCTGGCAGTCGAGCCACTTGGGAAGCCAGGCCTGGGAACCTTTCCTCTGCTAAGCAGTCGGGCATTTCTCAGAGCTCGCGGTCCCCTCCAGGAAACAAGCAGCAAGAAGCAGTAAATCAATAGGAGCGCCGCGAGGGCAAATGACAACCCGTTCAGGTTGGCGGCCTACTTTGTTTCACAACATGTGGCCTGGCCTTCTAAACCAATAGCAGGGTCTCGTGGAGAAAATATTTCCCTGCACTAAATCAGATTTGGCGGCAGGTGGTCCAGGAGTTTGTGAGTAAGCTGCCTATACACTCCTGCTGCCGTGATATTACAGAGGAGCCGAGAGAAAACACTATTTTTGATCGACCACTATTTTCCAAGCCTACCTTTCCACCACAGCTCCATCAGTTCAATGGATCAATGATATTTGCTTTGTCATGGTCTTTATTCATCAGTCAACACAATGATAGCTTGATAAAGCACCATTTATTATTAAAAACGGTGTTTAGGCTGCAGTGTATCTTATTCGTATTCTACAGACTGTTGAACTGAAGTCATACAATATGTTATTAATAGCCTAATAGTGGGTTTTTTGATATTCACATTATATATACAAATAATGAAGTTATTGATTTACTGTTGATTTACGACCACAACCACGATCTATCTGCCATTCTAAGCTTCTCTAAATACGGCATAGGCAGTAAACACAGTGTCTCTGTATTTCCAGTATGACTTTGAATGCATTTATATAGTGTGATTGAACATTACAGAGAAGACTTAGAGGAGATGACCACCTCAAGTTTTAGGGTTCAAAGAAAGGATAAGAGGGTGCTCCAACTACCCCACTAAAATAGATGACCCTTTTACTTTTATGAAACCGGTGTGAAAGGACCATAACCCTCGGGGCCCAAATTGAGGCATGGGCGACAGAGGAGAAATACATTCAGGCCATGTACCCAAATCCACAACAATTTGTCCTAAGCAGCAAAGTCACCCCCGCAAAAGAGGCATAAAAGCTAACTGAGGGATGAATAATGTATGTGAGGCAAAACTCGATTATATAAACGTTATTTATCTGATTGACTGGTGCTGTGGTGGCGAGGTTCAATTTCCAGTCCCTCGCTCACACTTCATAGCCTCTCACTCTGTGATCTATAATCTTTACATTTCAAAAAAGTGCAGGACCTTTTTTCTCCCCCTCCCTCCCATTCCTTATAGTCAGGGTGGTTGTCTCCTGCTGCTGTCTTGAAGACCCCTGTTATATTTATCATATGCAAATTAACCTAACAGCAAATAGCATTATCATGGCTCCTCTCATTTTCCTTGAACCTTAACAAAATTACACCTCTACCATCTGGGAACATCTGGGAGATTTGTCCAGTGTCTGATTTTCTTTTAGAACTCTCTCATATGCTTGTTATCAGTAACTCCTGAAATTAGCAGTTTCACAGAGAAAATGATAAGAGAGGCAATCAAATAAACTGTAATACATTTACAGGTGCATATATAGGCCTATACTATGGCCAAAGTTGATAGGCATTGAAGGCTTTGATTGGTGGAGAACAATGCAATCGCTATGTGATTGATGCATATGGAAGTTAAACTTGCAGTGTGTTATAGCCAGAAGGTAGCATGACAAAATGGGATCTCAGCAAATCTATTGTATTGTACAGTAGTTCCCAGCATCACTCTGAAAAGTCCCTCTGCATATTGTTTCCTATTTAGTTTGATTGAGTTGTTAATTAAGCTCTAATTTGTGGAGTTGACATGCTTTGTTGAGTCTTTTGCATAGATACCTACTATACATAGCAACTCGATCCACTGAGGACAAATGAAAGAATGGTGAAATGGAAACGTCTGATTGACCTTCACAATACAAACTCTCCAGTGATCACTGCCAATAAATGATGTATTTCGCTCTGTACAGGCAAAATGTATTTCATGCTACACTGTTTAAAGTGAAAATGAGTGGATCCTCAATTTAACAGATTTTTTGGATTAATTTTATTTAGCATTGTTCTTTAGTGGTTTCAACCTATTTCTTGTGGATTCGCTTAATCAAAAAAATGGAATTCCTCCCTCGACCTATATTATTCATGATTTAATGAGAGCATACAAATTGGGTTTATGTCATCATGCTTGCAAATGCATATCTATGATGTCATGACGCCAAATCGACACTCTGTGGCAGCAGGATTCTTTTTCCAGCGCCATTTTCGTTTGCTCTCTCCAGACCACATTCCGAAGTCAGCGCACAGTAAGTTGAGACACAAAATCATATTTTCGCACAAACAGTATGTTAGATGTCAGTATGTTTGATCATTTAAAGCTATGTTGTGAGTATTTTAAAATGATTGCGCCCGCGTAACGTTGGCTAGCATTGCTGGTTTTATGTCAGTCACTTATGGCATTGGTAGCTAACGTTAGCTAGCTAGGCAACATCATCATCCAAAGTCAATGTATTTTCTCCAGGTACTTTTGTAAAAGAAAAATGACAGTTTTTTGCGGCCTCATGATGTGGTAAGATTTGTTTTGATAAGTGTCCATCTATGGATTGTGCATAGCTAGGGCCTGTTGGCTAGCTAGCTAGTTCAAGGATAACTTTACTTTGATTGCAATGTTGCTACTAATGTGAGCTAGCGGCTACCCAGTAGGACTTGTTAGCTAGCTAGCTACCTAGTATCTAAGTTCACAATACATTTACATTTACATTTACGTCATTTAGCAGACGCTCTTATCCAGAGCGACTTACAAATTGGTGCATTCACCCTATAGCCAGTGGGATAACCACTTTACATGTTTTTTGGGGGTTTACTTTTTCCTATGCCGGGTATTCCTTAAAGAGGTGGGGTTTCAAATGTCTCCGGAAGGTGGTGAGTGACTCCACTGTCCTGGCGTCGTGAGGGAGCTTGTTCCATCATTGGGGTGCCAGAGCAGCGAACAGTTTCGACTGGGCTGAGCGGGAACTATGCTTCCGCAGAGGAAGGGGAGCCAGCAGGCCAGAGGTGGATGAACGCAATGCCCTCGTTTGGGTGTAGGGACTGATCAGAGCCTGAAGGTACGGAGGTGCCGTTCCCCTCACAGCTCCTTAGGCAAGCACCATGGTCTTGTAACAGATGCGAGCTTCAACTGGAAGCCAGTGGAGTGTGCGGAGGAGCGGGGTGACGTGAGAGAACTTGGGAAGGTTGAACACCAGACGGGCTGCGGCATTCTGGATGAGTTGTAGGGGGTTTAATGGCACAGGCAGGGAGCCCAGCCAACAGCTAGTTGCAGTAATCCAGACGGGAGATGACAAGTGCCTGGATTAGGACCTGTGCCGCTTCCTGTGTAAGGCAGGGTCGTACTCTCCGAATGTTGTAGAGCATGAACCTACAGGATCGGGTCACCGCCTTGATGTTAGCGGAGAACGACAGGGTGTTGTCCAGGGTCACGCCAAGGCTCTTCGCACTCTGGGAGGAGGACACAACGGAGTTGTCAACCGTGATGGCGAGATCATGGAACGGGCAGTCCTTCCCCGGGAGGAAGAGCAGCTCCGTCTTGCCAAGGTTCAGCTTGAGGTGGTGATCCGTCATCCATACTGATATGTCTGCCAGACATGCAGAGATGCGATTCGCCACCTGGTTATCAGAGGGGGAAAGGAGAAGATTAGTTGTGTATCGTCAGCGTAGCAATGATAGGAGAGGCCATGTGAGGATATGACAGAGCCAAGTGACTTGGTGTATAGCGAGAATAGGAGAGGGCCTAGAACTGAGCCCTGGGGGACACCAGTGGTGAGAGCACGTGGTGCGGAGACAGCTTCTCGCCACGGCACTTGGTAGGAGCGACCGGTCAGGTAGGACGCAATCCAAGAGTGAGCCGCGCCGGAGATGCTCAGCTCGGAGAGGGTGGAGAGGAGGATCTGATGGTTCACAGTATCAAAGGCAGCAGACAGGTCTAGAAGGACAAGAGCAGAGGAGAGAGAGTTAGCTTTAGCAGTGCGGAGAGCCTCCGTGACACAGAGAAGAGCAGTCTCAGTTGAATGACCAGTCCTGAAACCTGACTGGTTTGGATCAAGAAGGTCATTCTGAGAGAGATAGCAAGAGAGTTGGCTAAAGACGGCACGCTCAATAGTTTTGGAAAGAAAATAAAGAAGGGATACTGGTCTGTAGTTGTTGACATCAGAGGGATCGAGTGTTGGTTTTTTGAGAAGGGGGTGCAACTCTCGCTCTCTTGAAGATGGAAGGGACATAGCCAGCGGTCAAGGATGAGTTGATCAGCGAGGTGAGGTAGGGGAGAAGGTCACCGGAGATGGTCTGGAGAAGAGAGGAGGGGATAGGGTCAAGCGGGCAGGTTGTTGGGCGGCCTGCAGTCACAAGTCTTAAGATTTTATCTGGAGAGAGAGGGAGAAAGAAGTCAACGCATAGGGTAGGGCAGTGTGAGCAGGACCAGCAGTGTCATTTGACTTAACAAACGAGGATCGGATGTCGTCAACCTTCTTTTCAAAGTGGTTGACGAAGTCATCCACAGAGAGGGGGGGGGGGGGAGGATTCAGCAGGGAGGAGAATGTGGCAAAGAGCTTCCTAGGGTTAGAGGCAGATGCTTGGAATTTAGAGTGGTAGAAAGTGGCCTTAGCAGCAGAAACAGATGAAGAAAATGTAGAGAGGAGGGAGTGAAAAGATGCCAGGTCCGCAGGGAGTCTAGTTTTCTTCCATTTCCGCTCAGCTGCCCGGAGCTCTGTTCTGTGAGCTCGCAATGAGTCATCAAGCCACAGAGCTGGAGGGGAGGATCGAGCCGGCCGGGAGGATAGGGGACATAGAGAGTCAAAGGATGCAGAAAGGGAGGAGAGGAGGGTTGAGGAGGCAGAATCAGGAGATTGGAGGGAGAAGGATTGAGCAGAGGGAAGAGATGATAGGATGGAAGAGGAGAGAGTAGCGGGAGAGAGAGAGCGAAGGTTGCGGCGGCGCATTACCATCTGTGTAGGGGCAGAGTGAGTAGTGTTGGAGGAGAGCGAGAGAGAAAAGGATACAAAGTAGTGGTCGGAGACATGGAGGGGAGTTGCAGTGAGATTAGTAGAAGAACCGCATCTAGTAAAGATAAGGTCAAGCGTATTGCCTGCCTTGTGAGTAGGGGGGGACGGTGAGAGGGTGAGGTCAAAAGAGGAGAGGAGTGGAAAGAAGGAGGCAGAGAGAAATGAGTCAAATGTAGACGTAGGGAGGTTGAAATCCCCCAAAACTGTGAGGGGTGAGCCATCCTCAGGAAAGGAACTTATCAAGGCGTCAAGCTCATTGATGAACTCTCCAAGGGAACCTGGGACATAGCATCCAAGGATATTAAGCTTAAATGGGCTAGTGACTGTGACAGCATGGAATTCAAATGAGGAGATGGACAGATGGGTTAGGGGAAAAATTGAGAATGTCCACTTAGGAGAGATGAGGATTCCTGTGCCACCACCCCGCTGACCAGATGCTCTCGGGGTATGCGAGAACACATGGTCAGACGAGGAGAGAGCAGTAGGAGTAGCAGTGTTTTCAGTGGTAATCCATGTTTCCGTCAGCGCCAAGAAGTCGAGGGACTGGAGGGTAGCATAGGCTGGGATGAAGTCATTCTTGTTGGCAGCAGAACGGCAGTTCCAGAGGCTGCCTGAGACCTGGAACTCCAGGTGTGTGGTGCGTGCAGGGACCACCAGGTTAGAGAGGCAGCAGCCACGCGGTGTGAGGCGTTTGTGTAGCCTGTGCGGAGAGGAGAGAACAGGGATAGGCAGAGGCATAGTTGACAGGCTGCAGCAAATGGCTACAATAATGCAGAGGAGATCGGAATGAAATGAACTAAACATCTGGGAAAGGAGAGAGCGGGGCCTCCCTCACCACAACTCCCAAATATAACTCTCCCAACTTCCACCTCAGAAACTATAATTGTTTCACTGAAACACCCGAATATAACTCTCCCAACTTCCACTTTAGAAATTAGAATTGTTGTAAACTACAGCGGTTCAATGTTTCTAGGAATAGACTCTAACTTACTTTATTCAGCTAGCTAACTTGGTACAGTATTCTTCCATGAAAACCGCCCAGGGCTCCGTATCCTATGACGCCATAGCTAACTAGCATGCTAGCATCCAATAACACACGGTTTAGCACCAATACTTGGTTACAACAAACTACCAATAGTGTGTTAACACACTAAACAGATAATTCGTGTCCAGTTCCTTTCATAACGCAGCAATAATTAAACGTTGGCTAGCTAGCACAAAGTCAGTCATGCTAGCTACACAAGTGGACTACACATCTCGAATGTTCAGAAAGGGAAGCTTTATGTTGCAAAATTCTCATTGACTAAAATTATATTGTATTTAGCTGTTACAGTACTGCTAGCTGGTAGTGTTGGCTAGCTAGCAATAGCTGCTGTGTTGACTTTGTTTGAAAAACGGCGTCGCTGTGAACGAATGTAGCTGGCTAAAATGATATTGTATTTAGTTGCTACAGTGCTGCTAGCGTTGGCTAGCTAGCAATGGCTGCGGTGATGACTTTGTTTGAAAAACGGCGTCGCTGCGAACGAATGTAGCTGGCTAAAAGGATATTGTATTTAGTTGCTACAGTACTGCTAGCTAGCAATGGCTGCGGTGTTGACTTTGTTTGAAAAACGGCGTCGCTGCGAACGAATGTAGCTGGCTAGCTAACCTCGATAGTTTCTCTATACTACACCTTTATCTTTGATACAAATACAACTATGTAGCTAGCTAACATTACACTAATCAAATCGTTCCATTTTAATGTAATGTGTCATATTACCTGCGGAGCGAAGTACAGCATGACTACTCACCTCGCCTCCTCTAATACAGCTATTACGTTTACTTCTATACCAATGTTGCTAGCTACCTAATTCCAACTCTTCACCTCCACAACTGGGGTGGGTATCGTAGCTTACTAGCTGGCATTCCACGTGGTTGGTTGGTTGTTGAAGTTACTAGCTAGCTAGCTAACCAACCACATGCAATGTCATATCAGAGTGTTTAAGCGGGCTAGCACAACTTCAACATCCAACCACATCCAACGTTTTTTTTAAACAGTGTTGATCACATCTGAGCATCATAGAGACTTTTCTGTTCTCAACATTGAAAAGTACTTGGCATTTTCTCCCCAGGTTTAAATTCACCCAACACCTGTTGGAAGGTTGGACATGTTCCTTTCACTGCTGTTAGTAAGTCATTATAATATAAAGTAGTACTTGGTATGATAATATTGTTGCTTGTGGTGGTCACAAAAGCTAGTAAAAAATGATGGATTATATCAAACAAAATAGCCTAACGTAGTAACATGCTATGTGTCACAGCCTATTCCTAACCATAACCTGGATCGTTCAATGGCTGCTATGGTTGGAAACAAAGACTTAAGCACAAAATGGGAAACTACAGGACCCAGCTCAAATTACACAGGTGTCCTGAGCTCTCAGTTAACTCACTGAAATCCAAAGCTTTCCCTGCAAAAAAAGGTTAAGAAGCCAAAACGAGCCGAGGCTAACTACTACCCATCCAACCCTACTGGTCAGTCTCCCAAAAGCCTTGATTGGTTTTAGTTACAGTGGGATACATTTGTCACAATGTGGGAAGATTGAGAGGAAATATTGATTTTTTATGTACATTTAGGTTGGATTTGTTGTACTGATTCCAAAGCTCTGTGCCATGTTATTTGTTTCAGATCAATGCCGAGTTCCTGAGGATCACGACTGTTCCCTGGAAGCGAAGTTCATGGCCCAGTTAGACGCGCATTCAAGTCAGTTGCTCAAAGTAATCCGAGCCAAAGGAGGATAACTCAGGCTGGTTTTGCAGGGAATTATTATGGGGCACATGTCACCAATCAGCACAGAGGAGCAATGGTTGATATGATCACCCATGTTCCCTTCCCACTAAAACTGAGTCTCCCCTGTCATGACTCTCATGTGATGGTCCCACGTGAGAAGCCCAAGATCAGAATATAGAGAAGCAACAGTCTACAGATGTCTCTCTCTCCCGTGGTCATTTTTATGAACACAGGCGGGATTGATGGGGGGGTTAGTTATGACCCCTCGTGCCAATCCTAAATAGTTTGCAGCAAACGACTCCCTGTTGGTCCCTAGTATTGGTGATCGAAATGTCTCTGTGTTACAGGGACAGATTGCCACCTAAAAACTTTACATCTAAAGTTTGGACATTGAAACATTGTGATTGAGATCCAAATGTTTGGAATGGTCGGTGGGTATCTAAAGGACAATCATGTCATATTGTTTATTGTTTTGTGATGTCATTAAGGATGGTATTACTAAATAACTGTATCTCTGGAAGTGTATATATTTCAGTTATCAGGTTCGCGTCTAAATGTTGTATAAAATATATGATTAAGTATGAGAATACGTTTGTGAAGATAGCAATGTGATTTTTTTCTATGTTTTTCATAGAAACTTTTGCCAGTCAGTAACCACGCCCAAGTAAGCACAGACATTGGGTCGGCGTGATGGAATGCCCCTTTTTACCCAAGCATAAAGGCTCGGGGGCCAGTATGAAAAATGTATGCACTCACTAACTGTAAGTCGCTCTGGATAAGAGCGTCTGCTAAATGACTAAAATGTAAAATGTACACAAGGTGAAGAAGCAGATAAACGCACTGGAACTTATCATATCAGTCTGCAGCTGGCATGTATAGTTGTCTAGAGAACTTTCACTAAAGACACGAGTTGGGAAGGACAATCCATCTCAGAAAATCATTGGTACATCTGAAGTATCTATCCTAAGACACTCAAACCCTTTTTGAGAAAGTGGTTCAACAGAGAGACGACGATCAAGGACAGCTCCGAGTAAATATATAAATTGCATTTCTTATCCGAATGAGCAGTGGTTAGGGTGCTAAGTATTATGATTACTAAGCAAATGTAACAACGATAGTTTGAATCTGTGTCTCTCCCTTCCACTCTCTTTCTACTGACCCCTCCTTCCCCTAACCTTTTCACTGTATTACATTAGTAATCAGTAACCTATCCCGTGTGTGTGGGTGTTTGTATTCTGTGTTATTATTTAGTTAGTTAGTAAATAAATAATGAAGCCAATTTGTGTATTGCTGATTACTCAATAAGGTTAGGGTTCTTGCAGATTCAAGGATTATGCGACGTTCAGAATGTGACTGATGAGGTCATTATTTAATGAGTGACTGTTATCGATATAACATACAGTGAGGGAAAAAAGTATTTCCCTGCTGATTTTGTACATTTGCCCACTGACAAAGAAATGATCAGTCTATAATTTTAATGGTAGGTTTATTTTAACAGTGAGAGACAGAATAACAACAACAAAATACAGAAAGACGCATGTCAAAAATTTTATAAATTGATTTGCATTTTAATGAGGGAAATAAGTATTTGACCCCCTCTCAATCAGAAAGATTTCTGGCTCCCAGGTGTCTTTTATACAGGTAACAAGCTGAGATTAGGAGCACACTCTTAAAAGGAGTGTTCCTAATCGCAGCTTGTTACCTGTATAAAAGACACCTGTCCACAGAAGCAATCAATCAATCAGATTCCAAACTCTCCACCATGGCCAAGACCAAAGAGCTCTCCAAGGATGTCAGGGACAAGATTGTAGACCTACACAAGGCTGGAATGGGCTACAAGACCATCGCCAAGCAGCTTGGTGAGAAGGTGACAACAGTTGGTGCGATTATTCGCAAATGGAAGAAACACAAAATAACTGTCAATCTCCCTCGGCCTGGGGCTCCATGCAAGATCTCACCTCGTGGAGTTGCAATGATCATGAGAATGGTGAGGAATCAGCCCAGAATTACACGGGAGGATCTTGTCAATGATCTCAAGGCAGCTGGGACCATAGTCACCAAGAAAACAATTGGTAACACACTACGCCGTGAAGGACTGAAATCCTGCAGCGCCCGCAAGGTCCCCCTGCTCAAGAAAGCACATATACAGGCCCGTCTGAAGTCTGCCAATGAACATCTGAATGATTCAGAGGAGAACTGGGTGAAAGTGTTGTGGTCAGATGAGACCAAAATCGAGCGCTTTGGCATCAACTCAACTCGCCGTGTTTGGAGGAGGAGGAATGCTGCCTATGACCCCAAGAACACCATCCCCACTGTCAAACATGGAGGTGGAAACATTATGCTTTGGGGATGTTTTTCTGCTAAGGGGACAGGACAACTGCATCAAAGGGACGATGGACGGGGCCATGTACCATCAAATCTTGGGTGAGAACCTCCTTCTCTCAGCCAGGGCATTGAAAATGGGTCGTGGATGGGTATTCCAGCATGACAATGACCCAAAACACACGGCCAAGGCAACAAAGGAGTGGCTCAAGAAGAAGCACATTAAGGTCCTGGAGTGGCCTAGCCAGTCTCCAGACCTTAATCCCATAGAAAATCTGTGGAGGGAGCTGAAGGTTCGAGTTGCCAAACGTCAGCCACGAAACCTTAATGACTTGGAGAAGATCTGCAAAGAGGAGTGGGACAAAATCCCTCCTGAGATGTGTGCAAACCTGGTGGCCAACTACAAGAAACGTCTGACCTCTGTGATTGCCAACAAGGGTTTTGCCACCAAGTACTAAGTCATGTTTTGCAGAGGGGTCAAGTGCTTATTTCCCTCATTAAAATGCAAATCAATTTATAACATTTTTGACATGCATTTTTCTGGATTTTTGTTGTTGTTATTCTGTCTCTCACTGTTCAAATAAACCTACCGTTAAAATTATAGACTGATCATGTCTTTGTCAGTGGGCAAACGTACAAAATCAGCAGGGGATCAAATACTTTTTACCCTCACTGTATATATATATATATATTCTAAGATTTTAATTAGAGAGATGGTAACTCGTTAAATAACTTATTCCGTGGTGCCCCAAATTCCTAATGACTTAATTGTTACATGATTAATTTAATCGAGTGCCAATTAAACATAGTTAGTTGATTCGATAAATAACAGTCATCACATTAATGTAAGTCACGTCACGACACCCCACAGTGCCATTAGAGAACTTGGGTGGAAGCACCCTAACTCCACCCATTCACGTGTCTCTGGTACCTGTGTCTCTGGTACTCTTTTTTGGAAAAAATGGTTGAACGTGTCATAGAACAGATTGTTGAATGTGACCTCTGGTCTCTGTTCACCGTGTGTAAGGTAGCTCCTACAAACTACAGTTTTATTGAAGTTAAAATATGACTACCTAGAAATGTTTATGGGATTCCAGGTTTTGTTTATTCAGGTTATCATTAAGGAAAATGCACTACCCAACTAACGTGGACAAAATGTTTTGTGTACATTGTTTTGATCGCTTGATGACTCAGTTAAATCTGTTTTACAAACTACAAAACCCACAATAACAAACACTATTGCTCCTCTGTGCTGATTGGTCAAAATTTTTATGTTTATTTTAGGACTTAAGGTGATTTTGTTTGAATGGGTTTTAGCTTTTACCTATGTAAAACACAAACCTCTCTCTCCCTCTCCTCTCCCTCTCCTTAATCTCTCTCTCCCCCTACTCTACTTTCTCATCCTCCTCTATTTCCCTGACCTCCTCTCACTCTCCTATCTCATCCTCCTGTCCTCTCTGCCCAAACCCTCCTCTCGCCCTATTCTATCGTACCCTCCTCTCTCACTCTCCTCTGCCTTCTCATCCTCGACTGGGCCAATTCCAAATTGTCCCCTAAACCTACGCCCTATGCACTTGTGAAGATCTGAGAGGATTTGTTTGGTATTCAAGCAATACGGTATAACTTCAACCTAAGGAGGCAAGGTGGAGCTATTACCAGATTAATTACACCTGTCAAATCATTTACGATCTACACAAGTACATAAGGCATAGGGGATGATTTGATTGGGCCTGCCCAAACTCTCTTCCCTCATCCTCTCATCTCTCCCGCTTTGCCTCCACTCTCGGAACCCACTACACTGAAGATTTTTATGTTGAGATTTTGTTGTACATTCAGATTGTGTTGTACATGCAGATTGTGTTGTACATGCAGATTGTGTTGTACATGCAAGTTGTTGTTGTATATGCAGGTTGTATTGTTGTACATGCAGGTTGTGTCTAAAAAATTTGTCATTGTGAAAGAAATGCTACATTTGAGTCATGATGTTTTTGAACCAACCTAATATTTAGATTTGCAGGAACTTCATTCAATTAGATGTTACAAGTTGAAATAACTCAATTATGGTACTCCAATCCAATAATTTGCTTTTCTTGAAGCCTAATTATAAGGTTGTATTTGCATAGTATTTTAGTTTTCAGTAAAGCAACCAAACAAGTTTAAAACATATGAGGTGAATTATTGATTTGATTGTAACAAGTGTCCTAATTACATTTAATCGAAAGTTTTTACTTTACCTGAAAAAACTCAACTCATTTGCTTGTTACCAGTTGAAGTAATTAAATTAAGTTGATCCAACGAATCACTTTTTATAGTTTAGTACAGTAATAATACAATGAAAAACCTAACTGGATCAACATTATGTATTTTCTGAATATGAATAACCCCTTGAGTCATTGCATACCACAAAAACAACATTTTCTGTATATTCCACAGTAGATTTCAAGACTTCCGGAAGGAACGGCTTCCTTGTTTTGCCTGCCTTAGCTGATAACAAGGCCTCGCCACGCTTGTAAACTGTCAAGAGTGCAGCACATTGTCTATTTTCTTTTAAGGGCCTATGGTAACTGAACTATTGCTCTCGAACCTCCCCCGATTATTCAATCTCAGTCCTATTGCTGGACTGAGATAAGAATGAGAATCCATGCAGCCAAGGCTTATCTGAATTTAACATGCGCTCTCAGGTGTATGAGATTTCACCCCAAACTCCTTCACCGGGTCCATGCATCAGGTATGACCCAATTCATGTGGGAATTTGCTTTTTTCTCCTTAACCACGAGTGAAGCCACATCAATAAGCGATAAGAAGTTTCACTCAATTTCGATTAGAGGCGGGGTTAGAACTTTTAGCACAAATATCGATTTAGGGTTCTCAAGAATGTTTTTCATTTCTTGGTATTTTGACTGGGATGACTCAGGCTTCTGAGCCTCTGCATTAGTTTGTTCACTAATAGTCAATATTACTTTTGGTTATTTACTAGATTTAATGACTTGAGGGCTGCATTCAGTCACATTGTAAATGAAAATGTGAAAACAGTTTCCCTCATCTCCTGCTTATATCAGTGAAGATGGTAACATTACTTTCCATAGGCCAAAATAATCACCTGTAACTCAAAGGCACTCAGGGACAGTTAGTGCACTGTACTTTTAGCATGTTTTTTTTGTTCTCTATATATGGATCCCTGCTGTCCTTGTAGACATGTATAACAAAATGGGTATACAAGACTTGGCTTTGTTCTTTGTTGCTTCTTTGCTCAGTATGATCATTATTGTCATTAGTGCTAATCTAGGGGCAAATGCCTGAGCAGATGTCTGTTCTGAGGGTAAAACAGAGAAAGGATTACTGGCAGTAAGAGAGTCCCACTGCTCAGAGAACATGCCATGAGTGATGGTCAGAGGCTGAACACTGCCAAAACTCAATAATTACATACTGTTGCAGTCAAAATAGCAGAAATAAGAAAATAATGACCACTGCAGGTGTTTCGGAGCGCAACTATGAACATGACCACCAATAACTATCAGTAGGAAGCTTGTATTTGTGTTTTGTGAGATATGAGACTGTTACTTCATGGCACAAACATAGTAATGTGTTATAAAATAAAGTTGGTTTTTGACTTACATTGTTGCCATTGATCTATGTGGCTCAGATCTCAAAAGTACTTTCACCAAGTCACATGACTCTACTTACACTAGCTGAGTGTGTCCTAAAATATGCATCATATCAGAGGTTAAATTATATGTGGACGCTAAACCGCTATAGCAGTGTTGACACTGCTTTCTGAAGAAGGCTTAGGACAGCTTATACAGTGAGGGAAAAAAGTATTTGATCCCCTGCTGATTTTGTACGTTTGCCCACTGACAAAGACATGATCAGTCTATAATTTTAATGGTAGGTTTATTTGAACAGTGAGAGACAGAATAACAACAAAAAAATCCAGAAAAACGCATGTCAAAAATGTTATGAATTGATTTGCATTTTAATGAGGGAAATAAGTATTTGACCCCTCTGCAAAACATGACTTAGTACTTGGTGGCAAAACCCTTGTTGGCAATCACAGAGGTCAGACGTTTCTTGTAGTTGGCCACCAGGTTTGCACACATCTCAGGAGGGATTTTGTTCCACTCCTCTTTGCAGATCTTCTCCAAGTCATTAAGGTTTCGAGGCTGACGTTTGGCAACTCGAACCTTCAGCTCCCTCCACAGATTTTCTATGGGATTAAGGTCTGGAGACTGGTTAGGCCACTCCAGGACCTTAATGTGCTTCTTCTTGAGCCACTCCTTTGTTGCCTTGGCCGTGTGTTTTGGGTCATTGTCATGCTGGAATACCCATCCACGACCCATTTTCAATGCCCTGGCTGAGGGAAGGAGGTTCTCACCCAAGATTTGACGGTACATGGCCCCGTCCATCGTCCCTTTGATGCAGTGAAGTTGTCCTGTCTCTTTAGCAGAAAAACACCCCCAAAACATAATGTTTCCATCTCCATGTTTGACGGTGGGGATGGTGTTCTTGGGGTCATAGGCAGCATTCCTCCTCCTCCAAACACGGCGAGTTGAGTTGATGCCAAAGAGCTCGATTTTGGTCTCATCTAACCACAACACTTTCACCCAGTTCTCCTCAGAATCATTCAGATGTTCATTGGCAAACTTCAGATGGCCCTGTATATGAGGGCGCTGCAGGATTTCAGTCCTTCACGGCGTATTGTGTTACCAATTGTTTTCTTGGTGACTATGGTCCCAGCTGCCTTGAGATCATTGACAAGATCCTCCCGTGTAGTTCTCGGCTGATTCCTCACCGTTCTCATGATCATTGCAACTCCACGAGGTGAGATCTTGCATGGAGCCCCAGGCCGAGGGAGATTGACAGTTATTTTGTGTTTCTTCCATTTGCGAATAATCGCACCAACTGTTGTCACCTTCTCACCAAGCTGCTTGACGATGGTCTTGTAGCCCATTCCAGCCTTGTGTAGGTCTACAATCTTGTCCCTGACATCCTTGGAGTGCTCTTTCGTCTTGGCCATGGTAGAGAGTTTGGAATCTGATTGATTGATTGCTTCTGTGGACAGGTGTCTTTTATACAGGTAACAAACTGAGATTAGGAGCACTCCCTTTAAGAGTGTGCTCCTAATCTCAGCTCGTTACCTGTATAAAATACACCTGGGAGCCAGAAATCTTTCTGATTGAGAGGGGGTCAAATACTTATTTTCCACATTAAAATGCAAATCAATTTATAACATTTTTGACATGTGTTTTTCTGGATTTTTTTGTTGTTATTCGGTCTCTCACTGTTCAAATAATCCTACCATTAAAATTATAGACTGATCATTTCTTTGTCAGTGGGCAAACGTACAAAATCAGCAGGGGATCAAATACTTTTTTCCCTCACTCTATGCTGCAGTGCCTGCAGCACTGTCAGCCAATTGCCACTTTGCTACAAGTTGGTGTGAGGGCATGGAGGGTGGGGGAGAGTAGAGAGATAGCGATGTGATTCCACCATGCAGATTCCCATTCATTAATCTAACCTGGCGTCTACTATTGATTTCCCATCAGCCAGGCAGAATCAAAATGCTGCTCACACGACAACATGTCAAACTGGGGTAAGGAGGGTCATTTTAACTCCAATGTTCTTCGGTTAGGTCTGCGCAGGTTTGTGTGTGTGTGAGTGTGTGTGTGTCTGTGCTTGTGTGCCCCCAGGATCCTTACGATCAATGCCAAGCAGAGGAAAAGTGCACAAAGAAATAAGTCAGCCGAAGGAAATGAACCAAATTAAATTTCAGCCTGCACTTCTTTAGCTGTCCGCCACACAAAGAGGAAACGTATTATGAGGGGGGTGCCACAATCATTATTATTCAGACCCTGATGAGCTACCCTCCATTTGATAGCACTTTTCAATTTACCTCACCTAACAACAATCCCTGTATTATCAACATGCACTGTGGATTACCCTCCATTTCAATGAAGAGAGTTGCATGAATTTCTGGGGTCTAGATTGAGGGGTGCAGGTGAGGGTATTGATTTGCTCAACAGATAAGAAATCTCACTTGTTCAAGCATTTTATGTGTGTACTTGTGTGTGTGTGTATGTTGGTTACTTGTATGCTAAGGAGCTGAATAAGCAATGTGATGACTCGTGCAGACAACATAGATTCAGGAAATTGGTTTGTCGGGGTGTAACAAAAGGCTTGTCGTTCACTGTAGTGAAATTGCTTTAACCTGTAATTCTCTCACACTCTCCCTCACATAAACACACAAACACATTCTCTCTTTCGCTCACTCTCTCTTGCTTTGAGATGTGTGTGTGTGTGTGTGTGTGTGTGTGTGTGTGTGTGTGTGTGTGTGTGTGTGTGTGTGTGTGTGTGTGTGCGTGTGTGTGTGTGTTTGTCTAAACACTGGTGCTATACGTTTCAGAGGCTGTGTGAAGACTTGAGAGGTGGCTCACTTCAGACCCTTTGTGATTAAGTGATAAGGGCATATGAGTGGTGTTTTGATGGTGGGAGAAAAGCACTGCATCGCTGATCTAACAGCACAATCTCAGCGGCCATGTCTACAGAAGATACAGTTCTTAAACCATGTCGTGACTTTCATTATTTTGATGACAATTATTTATCGAATAATATGTTTAATTGTTACTAGATTAAATTAGAAAACACTTGCATACACATGGACCTACGCTCACAGTAATCCTAATACCTTGCCCCGAACTGCCGCCCGTTTGGTAAGAAGTAATGCATGTATTTACTTGTAGGAGGTTATCGTCGTGTATCACTGTTGGACCCAGGCCTTTGTGGGAACGGGTCGATTGGGCCTTCTCTTTCGGATGGCCTTTTAGATGTAAGGCTCAGATTGTCAACAAGAGGTCACAATGTCCTTCTTCTTAGTTGTCTGTTAACTTTCACTCGTTCTGGAAGTGGTCTTCTGAGGACGGCTAATCAGCTGTGTCGATGATCCCCTGTGGGGTGATGAGAGCAGTGCAGTAGACAATGGTTTGAAGAGAGTAACAGGATGGTCCCACTTAAATTCGCCTTCTTATAAACAGTACTTAGAACAGCTACTCAGCCGTGTTAGTGGAGGCAACTTTGTCGTCTTCACCTCGTGTTGATTTTCAGGGTCGGGACCAATATGGACCTCGCTGCAGCTTGAGGTCTGTCTAGTCTGATCTGATAATTCTTAACTCAATCTTTTATGCACTCTGGTAAAGAGGGGCATTGCCATCATATTTACACACTCTCTGAGCTGCCTCGGGAGTGGCTAGTTACGATGTAAAAGTATTATCATCAGTATGATCTTGTTAGAAAGCTAAAATCACATTCATATCTTCACGAAAACATTGTCTTCCTCCACAAGGTAAAGGATGTAAACCTGATATACACAGTGTAAAAGCACTTCAAGTCACTTCAATGTTTTAGTTATAACGCCTTTATACCATTTTTAATGACATCACAAAATATACATTAATTTTCCATATTCCATTTGTCATCATTCCCAATATTTGGATGTTGAAATATATTGTCCCAATGTTCAGTGTTAAGGTGACCGGCACAGCCCCCCGCATTTGTGCCAGGCTAGCTATCACATAGTTTTGTTTCCAAGGGCAACAGTGTGGCAGAAAGGGATGCTAAAAAAATACCAGGCTTGATCATAGCTTTACCTCCACCTCAGGTCTCTCTCTCTGTGTCAGTAATTAACAGGTCAAAGCTCTCACTAGCTGTTTTTATTTCAAGGGGGAAATGCATTTATCCTCTCCTCCCTTCTTTCCATCTCTCCAGTAGCAATGCTAATGGGGTCATATGTAAGTATCTTTCATCTTTCCTGCTGGCCATGTGAGCATGGCAGCACACCCATCTCCAGTGCTGCACTGTAAATATGTTTCCCTGTAAATTTACAGCATTATACTGGCACCACAGTTGCCAGGTTAATACTGTAATTTTGCATTACAGCAGGGAAGCTGTAATATGTTTTACAGTCCTATTTTCCTTACTGTAAAGGTATATTACAGCATCCTTGCTGTACATTTATAGTAATGTTTTACAGTAAGGATAATAGTACTGTAAAGCAAAATTACAGTATTAAGCTAGCAACTCGGGTGCCAGGATAATGCTGTAAATTTACAGTGAAATTCTACCAGAAATCTAAATGTAAGAAAAACATTACCTGTACATAAAATACATTTATTCAAATTCGTAACATTAAAAATGAATTAACAACGTAATTGACAATAGAAGAAACAATAAGTTAACACATACAGTGCATTTGGAAAGTATTCAGACCCCTTGACTTTTTCCCCATTTTGTTACGTTATAGCCTTCTTCTAAAATTGATTAAATAGTTTTTTTTACCGTCATCAATTTACACACAATATCTGATAATAACAAAGCAAAAACAGGTTTTTAGAAATACTGAAATATCACATTTACATAAGTATTCAGACCCTTTACCCAGTACTTTGTTGAAGCACCTTCGGCAGCGATTACAGACTCCAGTCTTCTTCGGTATGATGCTACAAGCTTGGCACACCTGTATTTGGAGAGTTCTCCCATTCTTCTCTGCAGATCCTATCAAGCTCTGTCAGGTTGGATGGGGGGCGTTGCTGCACACCTATTTTCAGGTCTCTCCAAAGATGTTTGATCGGGTTCAAGTCCAGGGCTCTGGCTGGGCAACTCAAGGACAACTTGTCCCATGTCATGCTTCACCGTAGGGATGGTGCCAGGTTTCCTCCAGATGTGACGCTTGGCATTAAGTCCAAAGAGTTCAATCTTGGTTTCATCAGACCAGAGAATCTTGTTTCTAAGGGTCTGAGAGTGCTGCAGGTGCCTTTTGGCAAACTCCAAGCGGGCTGTCATGTGCCTTTAACTGAAGAGTAGCTTCCGTCTGGCCTCTCTACCATAAAGGCCTGATTGGCGGAGTGCTGCAGAGATGGTTGTCCTTCTGAAAGGTTCTCCCATCTCCACAGAGGAACTCTGGAGCTCTGTCAGAGTGACCATCGGGTTCTTGGTCACCTCCCTGACCAAGGCCCTTCTCCCCCGATTGCTCAGTTTGGCTGGGCGGCCAGCTCTAGGAAGGGTCTTGGTGGTTCCTAACTTCTTCCATTTAAGAATGATGGAGGCCACTGTGTTCTTGGGGACCTTTAAAGCTGCTGACATTTTTTGGTACTCTTCCCCAGATCTGTGCCTCGAAACAATCCTGTCTCTGAGCTTGGTTTTTAGACTGGTGTGTGCCTTTCCCAAAACATGTCCATTCAATTGAATTTACTACAGATGGACTCCAATCAAGTTATAGAAACATCTCAAGGATGATCAATGGAAACAGGATGCACCTGAGCTCAATTTTGAGTCTCATAGCAAAGGGTCTGATTACTTATGTAAATAAGATATTTCTGTTTTTATTTTAAATACATTTGTAAAAATGTCAAAAAAACTGTTTTTGCTTTTTTCATTATGGTGTGCTGTGTGTAGATTTATGCTGATTTCTATTTATTGAATCCATTTTAGAATAAGGCTCTAACAATTTTTGTTGTTGTTGATAAAGTCAAGGGTTCTGAATACTTCCCGAATGTGCTGTATGTAACCAAATAAGATAATCATTACAACACTGTCCATGTGGGCAGTGGGGGAGAGAGAGACAAAGAGAGAGAGGGAGACGCAGTTAAAATTAGGATTGGGTACAATCCTAGATCTTCAGATTCAAAGCTCTGAGCTCCAACATGCAGGACCAGTGAAATAAAACAATGACAATGGAAACAAGAAAAATTGAAATAGTACTACATGCATAATAACAACTGTAGCGGTGATTAATAAATACATGTGTGTGGCTATTCAGCAGCCTGATGGTCTGGGGGTAGAAATGATTGGCCAGTCTTCCAGTTTCCGCCATAATGCTCCTGTGCCACCCTCTGAGTAATGGAAACGGGGAGAACAGGCCATGGCATATTCTTGGCCTTCCTGTGACACCTGGTGTCCTGGAGGGCAGGCAGTGTGCACCCAATAATGCGTTCGGCTGCACGTGTCACCCTCTGAAGCGCCTTGCGGTCCGCGGTGGTGGAGTTGCTGTACCAGGCTGTGATCTATGATCAGGCGCAACTCAGTTTGGGGTAAGGGGGTCCAGAGGCGGTGAAAAACACAACAGGACAGTTTGGGCCGGAGATCATCCAGGAGAGAGATGTCAGAGCAGCATCAGGTGTTCCTCATGGGGCTCCGTAACAAAACTCCTCAATTCTGATTTGTCAGCTCTTCTCACCCCTAGGACATAGCATAGAAAAATAAATAATAGAATGAGAGACAGAGAACACCAGGGCTGTTACTTTGCGTGTAAAAAGACAGGGGACCAGGGACATAACCAAGCCATGAGGTCAGAGGAATTGTCCGTAGAGATCCGAGACAGGATTGTGTCGAGCCACAGATCTGGGGAAGGGTACCAAAACATTTCTGCAGCATTGAAGGTCCCCAAGAACACAGTGGCTTCCATCATTCTTTAAATGGAAGAAGTTTGGAACCACCAAAACTCTTCCTAGATCTGTCCACCCGGCCAAACTGAGCAATCGGGGGAGAAGGGCCTTGGTAAGGGAGGTGACCAAGAACCCGATGGTCAGTCTGACAGAGCTCCACAGTTCCTTTGTGGAGATGGGAGTACCTTCCAGAAGCACTCCACCAATCAGGCCTTTATGGTAGTGGCCAGACGGAAGCCACTCCTCAGTTAAAGGCACATGACAGCCCGCTTGGAGTTTGCCAAAAGGCACCTAAAGGACTCTCAGACCATGAGAAACAAGATTCCCTGATCTGATGAAACCAAGTTTGAACTCTTTGGCCTGAATGCCAAGCGTCACGTCTGGAGGAAACCTGGAAGCATCCCTACGGTGAAGCATGGTGGTGGCAGCATCATGCTGTGGGGGTGTTTTTCCAGCGGCAGGGACTGGGAGACTAGTCAGGATCAAGGCAAAGATGAACGGAGTAAAGTACAGAGAGATCCTGCTCCAGAGCGCTCAGGACCTCAGACTGGGGCGAAGGTTCACCTTCCAACAGGACAACAACCCTAAGCACACAGCCAAGACAACGCAGGATTGGCTTCGGGACAAGTCTCTGAATGTCCTTGAGTGGCCCAGCCAGAGCCCGGACTTGAACCCGATTGAACATCTCTGGAGAGACCTGAAAATAGCTGTGCAGCATCGCTCCCCATCCAACCTGACAGAGCTTGTGACAGCTAAGGAGGACACTGTCCTGGTGTTTTTGCCGTCTAGATGGCTACCAATATTAGCAATTTTTTGTGTAGGCTGCTATCCTACTTGAAATACTGTATGATCCTGAGAGGTGAAAACATTTGCCAAGTTACTAAGTTCTGCCGCCGACACTGTGTTAGGCTACAGCTGACCAGTGGCACTGCACCTTAGATCGGCAGGCACCTCGACACAACATTGTGCACTGGTCATTTGCATCAGCTTTAGCAGCTCGCAGGTACGGCCCACAACGTGGTTAATGCATAAAATGTGGCCCGTCAATCCGAAGAAATATGGGTTATCTTTTGAACTGCTAGAAACAATCCATTTTCCCTGTAGTAATGGTGGAAACATAATGGTCACGAATCTGCGCTCAGTGTATTCTCTATGGCACTCAGAGGCTGCAATACAGCCTATAATCACAATATTCTCTGGGTGCTGTTTTTCTAGGTCGCACAGCTAGATATTTATGAACAATTTAGAGCAGACCGAAATGGCTTTTGTCAATTTGAGCTAGCTAGCTAGCACACGTTTCTCAGCTATCTAGCTAGGTTAGCTAAGGAAACATGCAATAATTCAACGTTGGCTAGAAATAAATATACTTATAAACAAGGCAAGTTACCTACCCTGCAGCTGCTGAAAATATTCTTCCACTTCACAGCCGCTTCAAGAAGATATTCATTAAAATAATCTGAGATTCATGTGTCTCAATATCGCAGATTGTAGCTATCTGTGAAATAGAGGGGGAAATGCAAGATGTTTCCACACCAGATTGAGATTTACATTTACAAGCCCCTGCCCAACGAGCTGAATAATAGCTCAAGTCCATGGCTGGAGAATACTAAGTGCACATTTGAGTTCTGTTTCCAAATGCTAAAAAGGAACATGTGAAAATGTGAGGTATTTATGGATGTATTGTCCATTAAAAATAGAGATGTACACTACCAGTCAAAGTTTGGACACACCTACTCATTCAATGGCTTTTCTTTATTTTTTACTATTTTTTTACATTGAAGAATAATAGTGATGACATCAAAAATATGAAATAACACATATGGAATCATGTAGTAACCAAAAAAGTGATAAAAAAATCAAAATATATTTTATATTTGAGATTCTTCAAATAGCCACCCTTTGCCTTGATGACTGCTTTGCACACTGTTGGCATTCTCTCAACCAGCTTCATGAGGTAGTCACCTGGAATGCATTTCAATTAACAGGTGTGCATTGTTAAAAGTTAATTTGTGGAATCTCTTTCCTTCTTAATGCGTTTGAGCGAATCAGTTGTGTTATGACAAGGTAGTGGGGTATACAGAAGATAGCCCTATTTGGTAAAAGTCCATATTATGATAAGAACAGCTCAAATAAGCAAAGAGAAATTACAGTCCATCATTACTTTAAGACATGAAGGTCAGTCAATACGGAACATTTCAATAACTTTTAATGTTTCTTCAAGTGCAGTCGCAAAAAACATCAAGCGCTATGATAAAACTGGCTCTCATGAGGACCGCCACAGGAATGGAAGACCCAGAGTTACCTCTGCTGCAGAGGATAAGTTCATTAGAGTTCCCAGCCTCAGAAATTGCAGCCCAAATAAATGCTTCACAGAGTTCAAGTAACAGACACATCTCAACATCAACTGTTCAGAGGAGACTGTCTGAATCAGGCCTTCATGGTCGAATTGCTGCAAAGAAACCACTACTAAAGGACACCAATAAGAAGAAAATACTTGCTTGGGACAAGAAACACGAGCAATGGACATTAGACCGGTGGAAATTTGTCCTTTGGTCTGGAGTTCAAATTTGAGATTTTTGGTTCCAACCGCCGTGTCTTTGTGAGACGTATATGTAGTTCCCACCGTAAATCATGGAGGAGGATGTGTTACGGTGTGGGGGTGCTTTGCTGGTGACACTGTCTGTGATTTATTTAGAATTCAAGGCACACTTAACCAGCATGGCTACCACAGCATTCTACAGCTATACGCCATCCCATCTGGTTTGGGCTTAGTGGGACTATCTATCTGTTTTTCAACAGGACAATGACCCAACACACCTCCAGGCTGTGTAAGGGCTATTTTACCAAAAAGGAGAGTGATGGAGTGCTGCATCAGATGACCTGGCCTCCACAATCCCCCGACCTCAACCCAATTGAGATGGTTTGGGATGAGTTGGACCGCAGAGTGAAGGAAAAGCAGCCAACAAGTGCTCAGCATATGTGGGAACTCCTTCAAGACTGTTGGAAAAGCATTCCAGGTGAAGCTGGTTGAGAGAATGCCAAGAGTGTTCAAAGCTGTCATCTAGGCAAAGGGTGGCTATTTGAAGAATCTATACTTTGATTTGTTGAACACTTTTTTGTTTACTACATGTTTCCATATTTGTTATTTCATAGTTTTGATGTCTTCACTATTATTCTACCATGTGAAAAATAGTAAAAAATAAAGAAAAACACTTGAATGAGTAGATGTGTCCAAACTTTTGACTGGTAGTGTATATATGAATATATGACCGATTATATATCCATGAAATATCATCATCAAATGTGTGTACACTAACAAGGCTTTTTATCTACTCAAAGACAGAAGTCTAATTTCATATAAGACAAACCAAATGTTTTCTGGTGTAGTAGTCACATAGTGAAGAACTCAGTAATCCCAAATATTAATGAGGAGTATTTTGGAGCTGTGAGGACTTAATTAAGTGTTCAACCCTTCGGCTAGTGGGGTTTAACACGTCAAACCCTTATTCACTCTGGCTTTCTGGATCCCTTAATGTGTTATGACATACTGGGAACCCCAAGGAGTGACCCTGTCAGAGTATCGCCCTAGAGGGACAAGACCCTTTTACCAAGGCCCAGGCCTCTCTGGCCTACTCCTCATGACAAGGCCTCCTACCCTCCAGCGAAGACCCAGAAATTAAGTGAGTGCTAAGAAGTGAAAGTCACAGCTCCAAGTTCATGATCTGACAGGCACAATGGCCAGGACTCAGCTCTAGGCTGTTGTTTACAGTACAAGTGGAGACCAATACAGCATGTTCAACAAACTCAACTTCGAGCCCATTGGTACTAAGAAGGAAGGAAAATGGCTAATTCCTTCTTTCCCTTCTGAAGGTATAGCACTTATCACTGTAATTCAATTTGTTTTCCACTCTCCAATGTCGTGACACTACAGCGGAGGCAATCGTGTATTTAGTTTTGAAATTGAGCCATCATGTCCAAACATGTTCACCTAAATACACAGATTCTGGCATGTTTACCCCTCTCACTCACATACAGTCATGTTCAAAATGATTGGCACCCTTGCTAAAGATGAGCAAAAATGACTTTATGTGAGTACAGACCGATATTGAATGCGAAAAAAATAATTATTATATTCAGGTATACTAATGCAATTGCTCAGAGAAATAGATTTTGTTCAACAAGTAATGTGTTTCTTCTCTCAAAAAGATAAGGGTGACAATCATTTTGACCCCCCTTTTTTCAATACCTTTCATACCTCACCTTACGAGAATAACAGCACTGAGCCTTTTTCCAAAATGTTTTATGAGATTGGAGAACACAATGGAAGGGATCTTAGACCATTCCTCCATACAGAATCTTTCCAGAACCTTGCTATCCTTCATCTGCGCTTATGGACTGCCCTCTTCAATTCCAACTACAAGTTTTCAATGGGGTTCAAGTCCGGAGACTGAGATGGCCATTGCAAAATGTTGCTTTTGCGATACCAAACCCACCACTGGTGTGCGTGGCCAAAGAGCTCTGGTTTCTGTGACCATAGCACCGTTCCAATCCAGGTGCCAATGCCGTTTAGCAAACTCCAGGCATTAACATTTGTTGGATGACATGAAAATAGAGCTCTTTGGCCACACACCCCAGTGGTGGGTTTGGGGTCGAAATAAGGATGCATAAGCAGAAAATAACCCCATACCTACTGTAAAATATGGTGGTGGATCTTTGATGTTATGGGGTTATTTTGCTTCTACTGGTCAACAGCATCATGAACTTTACTCAGTACCTGGACATTTTAGCCCAAGACCTGGTTGCCTTTGCCAGGAGACAATAACGCCAAGACAATAACCCCAAGCACACATCAGAATCCACAAAGAAATGGCCACAAAATCAACATTTTGTAATGGCCATCTCAGATTCTGGAATTGAACCCCATTGAAAACCTATGTTTTTAATTGAAGAGGGCAGTCCATAAGCACAGACGAAGGATATTAAGGATCTGTTAATAAATAAACCAAAATAAGTTATTACTTTTGACAAAAAAAAATCTCTTTCTCTGAGCAATTGTATTAGTATAAAATAATATAATTTTCATGTTTTTTTTACTACAATATAGCTCAGTCTTTGTATTATTTATTTAATACAGTATTTTTTGCTCATCTTAATCAAGGGTGCCAATAATTTTGGACCTGACTGTATATTTGAAAGAAAAAACAACAACAATGATTCCCTTCAATAAAGCAGCATTTTCTCATGTTAAATCAGAACAATTATTTCACTGCATGCATCAGTAAGGTGAGGCGCTGTGGGATTACCTAAGTTCTTAATGAAAGCAAAGATAAAAGGTTGAAAATGGAGAAATTGTTGGTACAGTATATTTTCCAGATTATCGCCTTAGCAGAACTTTGTCAATACAATGCAACCACCTGGATAGCAGATGACATAGCCGTCACCACTTAGCAGCAGGTAACAATTAATGATGCTTCTCGCCTTATTATTTTGCTGGTTTGCAGAAATGGGTTTTCAGCTGAATGCTAATGAGCTGCCAAGGTCATATGGCTGATGTTGCTAAACATGCCTTTAGTTTTAGGCCTACTGCTTGTAGTATAGAGAAATAGACATTATAATAGGCACAATAGCCAGTTTCTTAATTACTATCTTCCGGAGTAATTCCACTTCTTAAATTAATGGATGCCAATATCTCTCAGAAAAGTAAAATACTGATTAGTAATTAATCAAGCTTTACTGTAAGCTAGGTATGGAGGAAATATGTCAACATTTTTAGTTTTTAATATTTTGAAAAGCACCCAATAAAACAAAGTGCACATTAAGATATGGTCATTGGGGTAGAGAAAATTACATATTCTCAAACTGTAATGGCCATAGTCACGTAACCATAACTGCTGTTGCCTACCATTTATCTTTATCAATATTTAAATACAAGAAACAACTACATGGTGCATTGTATCTTAGAAGATGTAAAAAAAAGATTGAGGAAAGGACATCAATGGATGTCAGCCAAAGTACCCAGTTGGGAGGCAGACTCGTTTTTCATTAAGATTAAGTGTGTAGCGGGGGAGGCCTATCTTTCTGTGCCTCCAGCTGACACTTTTCTCCCGTTCCAACAGAGAGCTTGTGTGTGTGCGCGTGTGATGGTGTGTGATTGTGTGTGTGTGTGTGTGTGTGTGTATGTGTGTGTGTCACCACGGTTTCAAACAATGGGAATGTTATCAAAGGTTGCCAACAGTAAATGACAGACACAGAGGAGAATATTTGCCCCAAATCTGTGTTTTCCTAAAGGAATAACAACCATGTAGTAGGGCGAACTGAAATTCAAAAAAGAAGCCTCAGTCTTTACTCTAAACGTTTGGACTAATGGAACTATTATACAAATATCCCACTACATTAAAACGTGTCTTGATTCAGATGTGTAACACAATGGAGTGTAACTTTGTGACGATATGCTAGTACAGTAAACATATTCACTTCTAGATGCATTTATTGTTGAAAGGCTTTGGCAACCCCATTGTGATTGTTTTGTAGGATGTGTTAGCAATCAAATGCTAATAAAATGCTGTAACCCTTTATTTTACAGCCCGGAAAGTACTAGGTACTTACATTTTAGTCTGGCCCAACGCTCTTAACCACAAAGTACCTGCCGCCAATTTACTAGGTAAATACTTGGTAACAGAATATACTTAAATATATACTTATAAAGAAACAGTAACTAAGTACTCTGAAGATACGCATTAGTTGCAGAGAAATACCGGTTGTTACCCATCAATTATGTCAAGTACCATGAAGTTTACCTAGTAAATACCTACTACGTACCAGGCTGTAAAATAAAGGGTTACTGAAAACGCAATATAGGTTAATCCTTGTGACTCATACAGATCAGTGATCATTGTTGATGGAATGAAACATGCCAAGAGAATCACACCATTCCCTCCATTCTCACTGAGAACATTTTCAACAAGAAGACAGCAAACAGTGAAAAGTCAGCACAATGTAAAGAGAAGTGTTTTCTTTACAATCCTCTCAACAAATACCAGTCTCATTACATTCCTCCCATCTACCAACAGATGCTATCTATGGAGTCAAAGAGAAGGTCAACCGTAGAACAGAGATAGTGACTGAATAAAGCTCCAAACAGATTTTTTTTTCAGTTACACTTCACAAATGCTACAGTGGGGGAAAAAAGTATTTAGTCAGCCACCAATTGTGCAAGTTCTCCCACTTAAAAAGATGAGAGAGGCCTGTAATTTTCATCATAGGTACACGTCAACTATGACAGACAAAATGAGAATGTTTTTCTCCAGAAAATCACATTGTAGGATTTTTTATGAATTTATTTGCAAATTATGGTGGAAAAAAAGTATTTGGTCAATAACAAAAGTTTCTCAATACTTTGTTATATACCCTATGTTGGCAATGACACAGGTCAAACGTTTTCTGTAAGTCTTCACAAGGTTTTCACACACTGTTGCTGGTATTTTGGCCCATTCCTCCATGCAGATCTCCTCTAGAGCAGTGATGTTTTGGGGCTGTCGCTGGGCAACACGGAATTTCAACTCCCTCCAAAGATTTTCTATGGGGTTGAGATCTGGAGACTGGCTAGGCCACTCCAGGACCTTGAAATGCTTCTTACGAAGCCACTCCTTCGTTGCCCGGGCGGTGTGTTTGGGATCATTGTCATGCTGAAAGACCCAGCCACGTTTCATCTTCAATGCCCTTGCTGATGGAAGGAGGTTTTCACTCAAAATTTCACGATACATGGCCCCATTCATTCTTTCCTTTACACAGATCAGTCGTCCTGGTCCCTTTGCAGAAAAACAGCCCCAAAGCATGATGTTTCCACCCCCATGATTCACAGTAGGTATGGTGTTCTTTGGATGCCACTCAGCATTCTTTGTCCTCCAAACACGACGAGTTGAGTTTTTACCAAAAGTTATATTTTGGTTTCATCTGACCATATGACATTCTCCCAATCCTCTTCTGGATCATCCAAATGCACTCTAGCAAACTTCAGACGGGCCTGAACATGTACTGGCTTAAGCAGGGGGACACGTCTGGCACTGCAGGATTCGAGTCCCGTTCTTGTGATCATTTTGACCCCACGGGGTGAGATCTTGCGTGGAGCCCCAGATCGAGGGAGATTATCAGTGGTCTTGTATGTCTTCCATTTCCTAATAATGTGACACTCTGGCTCCATGGACTTTGATTATGGAGCCAGGGTTGTTCATTTTCCTTGTTTGGGTGTATTTCTATGTTGGGTATTCTGGTTGTTTCATTTCTATGTGTGGTGATTGTTCGTGATTATTCAGGTGACTCCCAATCGGAGGTAACGAGTGACAGCTGTCGGCTCGTTATCTCTGATTGGGAGCCATATTTATACTGTGTGTTTTCTCGTGGGTATTGTGGGTTTTTGTTCCATGTTTCTGTCAGTGTTACAGAGGACTTCACTATCGTCATTTGTTGTTTTTTCGTGGTTGCTTTATTAAATAAAGTCATCATGTTCACTCCACGCGCTGCGTATTGGTCCGCTTCCTCAGACGATCGTGACAAATAATTGCTCCCACAGTTGATTTCTTCAAACCAAGCTGCTTACCTATTGCAGATTCAGTCTTCCCAGCTTGGTGCAGGTCTACAATTTTGTATCTGGTGTCCTTTGACAGCTCTTTTGTCTTGGCCATAGTGGAGTTTGGAGTGTGACTGTTTGAGGTTGTGGACAGGTGTCTTTTATACTGATAACAAGTTCAAACAGGTGCCATTAATACAGGTAACGAGTGGAGGACAGATGAGCCTCTTAAAGAAGAAGTTACAGGTCTGTGAGAGCCAGAAATCTTGCTTGTTTGTAGGTGACCAAATACTTATTTTCCACCATAATTTGCAAATAAATTCATTAAAAATCCTACAATGTGATTTTCTGGATTTTCTTTTCTCAATTTGTCTGTCATAGTTGACGTGTACCTATGATGAAAATTACAGGCCTCTCTCATCTTTTTAAGTGGGAGAACATGCACAATTGGTGGCTGACTAAATACTTTTTTTCCCCACTGTAGTTCTACTGGGTGTCACGCCCTGGCTCTGGGGACGCTTGTATGTTGAGCCAGGGTGTGAGTGTTCTTTGTGTTGTTCTAGTTTTGTGTTCCTGTGTAGGTTTGTGTTTTGCACCTTTGGACGTCGCGTATCGATTTGTTGTTTTGTTCGTGTAATCATTTAAATAAATAAGTATGTTCACCTTCCACGTTGCGCCTTGGTCCTCTGTATCCGACGATCGTGACAGAAGATCCCACCAAAACTGGACCAAGCAGCGTGTCCAGGAGCCATCGCCAGGGGAATCTCTAGCGGATCTCCGTTGCAACCTCGACTGGGCCAAGCCAAGTGAAGAGCAGAGAGGTTGGACTTTGGAGCAGTGGGGTGAGAGTCTGGCGAGAGATAGGGAGGCCTGGTCCACGGGGAGGAGAGACACCCAGAAAATGTTTAGGGGGGGCTCACGCCGTGGACGACGGGGCAGCAGGAGGCCGCGATAGAGCGGTCCAGCGGGTTGGCAGAGGAGGCCGCCAGGTTAAGGGGCCACTGGTCACAAAGGGGAAGGAAAGTGTAAAGGCACGGCGAGAGGTTCTGGGGTGTGTTACAAGTCCGGTCCGGCCCGTTCCTGATCCCCGCGTAGGGCCAGTGGTGTGTGTCCCCAGTACGGTCCGGCCTGTTCCTGTCCCTCGCACCGAGCCTGTGGTGCGCGTCACCAGCCCAGTCCGGCCTGTTCCTGCTCCCCGCACCAAGCCTATGCTGCGCGTCGCCAGCCCGGCCCGGCCTGTTCCTGCTCCCCGCACCAAGTCAGTGGTGCGCGTCGCCAGCCCGGCCCGGTCCTTTCCTGCTCTCCGCACCAAGTCAGTGGTGCGCTTCGTCAGCCCGGTCCGGCCTGTTCCTGCTCCCCGCACCAAGCCTATGGTGCACGTCGCCAGCCCGGCCCGGCCTGTTCCTGCTCCCCGCACCAAATCAGTGGTGCGCGTCGCCAGCCCGGCCCGGTCCATTCCTGCTCTCCGCACCAAGCCTATGGTGCGCGTCGCCAGCCCGGCCCGGCCTGTTCCTGCTCCCCGCACCAAGCCAGTGGTGCGCGTCGCCAGCCCGGTCCGGCCCGTTCCTGCTCCCCGCACCAAGACAATGGTGCGCGTCGCCAGCCCGGCTCGGCCTGTTCCTGCTCCCCACACCAAGCCAGTGGTGTGCGTCGTCAGTCCGGCACAGCCCGTGCCTGTTCCACCGGTGCCTGGTCCGGCACCGGTCAGCTGCTCCACGCCGGAGCTAGAGCAATCCGCTCCACCAGTGTTCAGTCCAGCTCCGGCCAGCAGGGCCAGACCGGACCAGGGGTACTGTGGGGGGTTAGAGAGGGAGTGGGGATCATGCCCGGAGCCGGATCCGCTGCCAAGGCGGAGTGCCCACCCGGTCCCACCCCTGTGGTGTTCTGTTGGCGCGGTCGGAGTCCGCGCCTTTGGGGGGTACTGTCACGCCCTGGCTCTGGGGACGCTTGTATGTTGAGCCAGGTTGTGAGTGTTCTTTGTGTTGTTCTAGTTTTGTGTTCCTGTGTAGGTTTGTGTTTTGCACCTTTGGACGTCACGTATCGATTTGTTGTTTTGTTCGTGTAATCATTTAAATAAATAAGTATGTTCACCTTCCACGCTGCGCCTTGGTCCTCTGTATCCGACGATCGTATCCCTAAACTGGGCTTCTTGCCAAATAAGGCAGACGTTGTTTCTTGAGACATGGTAAAGCCTTGGTCCTCTGTATCCGACGATCGTGACACTGGGAGCATACATAATTCTTTAAAAGCCGTTACCACAAAATTATGTTCTGAAACCTATTATAGGTCCTTACACCAACTTCTATTCAGTTTTAAGGTTTCTACATAAATGTAATCTGTCTGTCCTTTAGTTGAATCTGTGATACAAAGGAAATCTGAAAAACAAAATCTACAGGATTTCACAAGAATCCATCTTGTGAAGATCCCTCAGCTGTTGGGTATTTCACTTGACAGGATAGGTCAGATGACTTTGGTAGACTGAAATAACTCTTCATTTCTATTGTGGAAACATGTTTAGGATGGATTCTTATGAGAAATATGTAAGTTATCAGGCCTGTGTTTTCTTGAAAATGATCAGTTCAGAATGTTTATCGATGTTCGTTGGCAAATTCATTGATCCTGCTATGTGAAATATCCCACAGATGGTAGTTTGGTTTCAAGTGTTTCAAAACAGTTTTTATCACATTTCTGTTGATTTTCACACCTTTTCCCATTCACCATATGCTAAGCCCTCAACACGAAACTCAATCAGTTTTAACAAAACTTCTACCTAGGCTGCTATACTCTTTCCATTTTCACAGGGCTGTATTTAAATTCCCTGCAGTGCTAGATGGAGCTTTGAGCGAAAGGCATGAAAGTGTATGGCCCTGACTTTGTTATCTTATGCAACTGTCAATCAGCATAAATGTCAGACTTCTCCCAAACTAACACTGTGCTCTGAGAACATTTAGTGTTATCATGTCAAATCTTCCTTCATGGGTCTGGTAAAAGCACTCCAAGTTAATAAATGTTAATGCTCTCCTCAGGATAATTAAGACAAATGCTACTCTCAGACACTTTTATGCACTCAGTGTAGCCAGCGTTGTCCTCCATACATCACCTGAGAGTACTAAGTTGAGAAATGTGCCATGCCGCTCTAAGTGATTTAGGATGGAGTTCAAAGAGCCTTACAACTCTCTCTCCCTCTACTCCTCATCATGTTTTATGGTTTTCATAATAGTGACTCACCAACACCAAATACACAGATAGTGAGGGTTTAGGAGAGAGAGAGATTGAGAATATGAAGGATGTGTTCAAGAATATTGATCAGAGAGAAAGAGAGAGAGCCCACTGGGCACAGACGTCAATTCAACGTCTATTCCACGTGTAAACAACGTTGATTCAACCAGTGTGTACCCAGTGGGAGAGAGAGAGAAAGAGAGAGAGAAAAGAGAGAGAGATATGCCAATATTTGACATCGTGGTGTATTCATTTTTTATGAAGTGTGCAAGAGTCTGGTATATTTTGCAGCAATAATATAAGCAACAACACAAACTATATAATCTAATTGTGATCACATGTAAATTAGACACAGCAGTGAGAAGGGTATCCCTAAACTGGGATTCTTGCCAAATAAGGCAGACGTTGTTTCTTGAGACATGGTAAAGCCAGGTTTGGTGTCGTATTATCGTTGTTGCTGGTAAGAAAGTTAAAACAGGTTTCATACCAGCACCATGCCTCAGAACTAACAATAAACATATCCAGTTGGAACACTATGAGTCACACCAGAAGTCAGATGGTGTGCCAAGAAAGACCATACTTTGAACAAACAAACAGAACTTTGGAGCAATAGTAAGACAACCAAACAGCCCCATTATATAGAAGGACATCTGGTGGGTTTCTGTGCTATCTGCAGATTGTCAACACACAATGTAGGCAACAAGGAACTCAACAAGCAGATACACATGTATAAATTCTGATGCACCTAATTTTGAACATTACACAACTATGAGTGTCTTTACTTCAAAACACTCGTTTACCTTACTGCCCTGTCATTGAATGGAATACTTAAGGTTAGAAGAGAAATAGAGATTGTTCAGAATGAAAAGCGGATGTATTTTTCTAAAACAAAAACAACAATGTTTTAGCTGCAAATGGCCTTCATTTGAATTGAATGGAATAGCAGAACATTCCACTGTAAGGGGAAAATATGTGGTGTATGCATTGGACTTGTTAAAAGGTGCTGTCCACAGTGCTGATTTGTGGTGGCAGAGTTGAAATGGTTGAGTATTTATTGCCTGATCGGGATAAGTGATGAATCACGTCTGCTTTGTGTGGAGCATGCTCTTCTTGCCAATTAACTCAAAAGAGGACATGCAATCAATTCCATTCATACTCTGAATATAGGAATATATAGACATTAAAAGTTTTCTGGCAGGCATAAGTATAGCTTACTATTGAGGATCCTGTGATGTATGTCCATTGACGACACAAAACCATCACTTCTTGAAAGGTAATGTGGTAGAAAATGCGGGTAAGAAATTGTCATGTCCTATTTCAGTGGTTTCGAACAGAAGGACTTAAAATGGAGTCATTTCACTGACGATGGCGCAAAGGTTAATGGTTGCCATTTCTCTACAGTGTTTGTTCATTATCCAAATGCCAAACAGGCAAACTTTAATCAACGCTCGACGCCACCACACTTGGGTTATATGCCAGATTCTGAATATGTTCATTAGATTTCTCATGTGTTATTAAAGTAATCAGAACATAATCTATTCCTATTCAAGGCGGCAAGTGGACACTTTTGATCGACAAACAAGAGAGAGGAATGAAGTTTATTATTATAGGCAATATAACATCTCTACTCAGAGATGATGAAGTAGGAGTGTTCAGTTTGGGGGAGAAATGTTCAGTTGAATAAAAAATCAAGCCTGATCGTGTTTGTACTAAGTCTTATTTACGTTTGTATTTTATGATAATTGACTTATAAGACTACACCTCAAAGGGTAGAGATTGTTAAAGCAAACTTCAAAATGTTTATAAAAATGGACATGGACCAGATAGTTGCATTTGAACATTTATTACAACTTTTTGCTACAAGATCCCAATGTCGTTGGATAATGTAACTTATTTTAGGCAATTAATAGTCTGTATTACATACAATGTTACTTGTATATTGATTGACCTTCAAGATATTAGCATAATGTATAACTGTTTGTGATGACAACAACCATATCAATTCATGGATTCAACAATAAGATTTAGATGCTTGGAATCAATGGCGTGCCATCAGTGAATTTATATTTTCATTCATGGGCACCTACAATGAGGCAAGTAATGAAATTAAATCAAATCATTTTCTGCAAAAATTGACTTTGCTCCTTTTTTCCAGAACACTCACAATATTATGATACCACTGAAAAAGGTGCAATCGACAGCTTTAGCGCCTCTCTGAGCTGTTAAGAGTACACATTATGCAAATAGGAAGAAATGAATAAGCAAGGGCCAAATCTGTTGAGCAAAATAAACATACAGTGTTATTCTAAGCTTTCTCTCTCTTTCCATCCTGTATCTCTTTAATAAACCAAAGGAGACTCATTACATTTCCTTGAGTTCCAGGACATCATCTTTTGTCACATATTCAGATACAATAATGCATTTCAGAATAATTGTATGTACTGATTGATCATTGTTTTATTTATCTATTTTGACAGGGTCAATTCTGTCAAGGTTCCAATTGGTATCATCCAAAACTAGGAAAGAAATATTGGGTATGGAACAAAAAATTAGAACCTTAATTTTTGTCCCATGAAATCGAAATCTCCACAGAGACTGTCGAGATCCACCAAATGTAATCAATGCATTGAACTTGGTGTGATTGCATTTGTATTTCGGTAGTCACATATTTCCAGCAAAAACATAGTTTACACAATAGAGTTAAATAAAGCCCCGGCATTAGCATTAAAATGAAAGTTAAGGCAAAACTCTTGGTGAATATAAATCTTCTCCTCGGAATGTATCCGCTGACAGAATCCATCTGAGGCATAATGCGTTTTGTAATTAAGTAAAAATTGCTAGGAATGTGTGAGAAGGACGGAGAACTGGAAGTAAAATCCCTCATCTGAAAAGATGAATGCCATTATGGAGAGACTCTGAAGCGGCTGGTCCAGAATAATAACTTCCCCCTGCCGCATTATGTTAGAGCACTTCTGATAAGATCGTTTGAAAATGGCAGCTGTTGGAAATAATGCAATTCATTCTGTATTGCTCCGGGACACTACTGGGACCTAAATGAAGCATGTCTTCTATTAGACCCCTAAAGAAACAAACTAATAGCCTGAAAATATTTGTCATTTGTAATTTGACTATAATTCACATGATTCATTAAGCAAAAATGGAAAGTGATAGTATATTCTGATTAAAATAGTCCTCTGGGGAAAGTCCTATGTTAATTTATTCTGAAAATCTTTCATTGACTAAGCAACTGTGTAGATTAGCACCCTGGGTCAGACTGTATTGTTTTCTCTCACTGTCTATACATTATGTAAATCAGATTAATGTAATTTACACATGTTTAAAATAGTTCATTTATGTCGGGATTGTACAAATTAGTCCTTCTACTACCTAGCTACCCTGTGTTGTTGACAGAGGCAGATTGGAACTCCATAAAAACAATACATTTGGCAAAAAGATTATTCACTTTTCCTCACACACAAAGCAAAGGATGTCCATCTTAAGTGTGTTACAGGTTTTGGTTTTTCCATTTATGTTTTGAGGTTGGACTTTTAACACGTATAGCTTTTTAGCACGTAGGGCTCACATATTGATGTCACCTCGTCAGTCATTAAGTGTTACACCTGTGCTGGTTGCCATCTCGTTAGTAGGAAGGTGTTTCACCTGTGTTTGCCCAGGTGGTATTTAGGAGTGGCTGGCCCAGTGCTCCGAGCTTGAGAGATGTTGAGAGAGCTACACTTCAGCTGAGGTGCGATTTCAAGATCAACCTACATAAGTTTGAAAGAAGCCTGAGTTTTGGTTTCCCCTGTTTGTTTAGCTCTATATCATTTTTACTCGCCATCCTATATTGTTGTGGGTTTATCGTTTAGTTTGTATTTTCGGCATCCGTGGTGGGTGTCTTTTAGAACCCCTTACTAGTGGCTTTGTCAGCGTTCAGTGGGCACCCACATGGGTGCCTTTCAGAACCCCTTTTGAACCCCTTTCTGTTTTGTTTGGTTTTCTGTGATTATCTTTGTTAGTTCCTTTTGTTGTCAGTGACATTTTGAGTTTGTCTTGTGGGAACGTAACAAGTGTGATATACATTTGAAATGCTTTCACTCTGTCCTAGTTTTTTTAATCCCATAAAAGGTTTACTAACAATTCTGCAAACTCAGTAACGTGTATTCATTGATGCCATGGGAAGCCAGGCATCCTCCAAAAATTGACCCCACCCAAAAAAATCTAATCCTTTATCTTTCGTCTCTCTGGGTTTCATAATTTGTAAGAGGCTAAACAGCGCCACTCTGTCTCTGTAGCCCATCTATCTGATGCTGTCTGGTCAAGAATAGTATATTGTTGCTGCCCGTAGCATTGAATGCAAGGGAAGCCAGTGAGCATTTGGCCGCCCTTGATATACACTACCGGTCAAATGTTTTAGAACACCTACTCATTCAAGGTTTTTTTTTATTTTTACTATTTTCTACATTGTAGAATAATAGTGAAGACATCAAAACTATGACATAACACATAGAATTATGTAGTAACCAAAAATGTGTTAAACAAATCAAAATATAGTTTATATTTGAGATTCTTCAAATAGCTACCTTTGTTGATGACAGCTTTGCACACTCTTGACATTCTCTCAACCAGCTTCACCTGGAATGCTATTCCAACAGTCTTGAAGGAGTTCCCACATATGATGAGCACTTGTTGGCTGCTTTTCCTTCAATCTGCGGTCTGACTCATCCCAAACCATCTCAATTTGATTGAGGTCGGGTGATTGTGGAGGCCAGGTCATCTGATGCAGCACTCCATCACTCTCCTTCTTGGTAAAATACAGTGCCTTGCAAAAGTAAGCATTCCCCTTGGCGTTTTCCTATTTTTGTTGCATTACAACCTGTAATTTAAATGGTTTTTTATTTTGATTTCATGTAATGGTCATGCAAAAAATAGTCCAAAATGGTGAAGTAAACAAACAAACAAAAAAACTTGTTTCAAAAAATTCTCAAACATAAATATCGGAAAAGTGGTGTGGGCATTTGTATTCACCCCCTTTGCTATGAAGCCCCTAAATAAGATCTGGTGCAACCAATTACCTTCAGAAGTCACATAGTTATTTAAATAAAGTCCACCTGTGTGCAATCTAAGTGTCACATGATCTGTCACATGATCTCAGTGTATATATACACCTGTTCTGAAAAGCCCCAGAGTCTGCAACACTACTAAGCAAGGGGCACTACCAAGCAAGCGGCACAATGAAGACCAAGGAGCTCTCCAAACAGGTCAGGGACAAAATTGTGGAGAAGTACAGATCAGGGCTGGGTTATAAAACAATATCAGAAACTTTGAACATCCCACAGAGCACCATTAAATCCATTATTAAAAATGGAAAGAATATGGCACCATAACAAACCTGCCAAGAGGGGGCCGCCCACCTAAAACTCACGGACCAGGCAAGGACGGCATTATTCAGAGAGGCAACAAAGACACCAAATATAACCCTGAAGGAGCTGCAAATCTCCACAGCGGAGAATGGAGTATCTGTACATTGGACCACTTTAAGCCGTACACTCCACAGAGCTGAGCATTACGGAAAAGTGGCCAGAAAAATGCCATTGCTTTAAGATAAAAATAAGCAAACACGTTTGGTGTTTGCCAAAAGGCATGTGGGAGACTCCCCAAACATATGGAAGAAGGTACTCTGGTCAGATGAGACTAAAATTGAGCTTTTTGGCCATCAAGGAAAACGCTATGTCTGGTGCAAACCCAACACCTTTCATCACCCCGAGAACACCATCCCCACAGTGAAGCATGGTGGTGGCAGCATCATGCTGTGGGATGTTTTTTCATTGGCAGGGACTGGGAAACTGGTCAGAATTGAAGGAATTATGGATGGTGCTAAATACAGGGAAATTATTGATGGAAACCTGTTTCAGTCTTCCAGAGATTTGAGACTGGGACGGAGGTTCACCTTCCAGCAGGACAATGACCCTAAGCATACTGCTAAAGCAACACTCAAGTGTTTTAAGGGGAAACATTTGAAGGTCTTGGAATGGCATAGTCAAAGCCCAGAACTCAATCCAATTGAGAATCTGTGGTATGACTTAAAGATTGCTGTACTCCAGTGGAGCCCATCCAACTTGAAGGAGCTGGAGAAGTTTTGCCTTGAAGAATGGGCAAAAATGCCAGTGGCTAGATGTGCCAAGCTTAGAGAGACATACCCCAAGAGACTTGCAGCTATAATTGCTAAAACATGTGGCTCTACAAAGTATTGACTTTGGGGGAGGGGGTAGGTTGTAAGCCACAGTAGCCTTTACACAGCCTGGAGGTGTGTTGGTTCATTGTCCTGTTGAAAAACAAATAATAGGCCCACTAAGCCCAAACCAGATGGGATGGCGTATCACTGCAGAATGCTGTGGTCGCCATGCTGGTTAAGTGTGCCTTGAATTCTAAATAAATCAGACAGTGTCACCAGCAAAGTACCCTCACACCATAACACCTCCCCCTCAATGCTTTACGGTGGGAAATACACATGCGGAGATCATCCGTTCATCCTCACCACGTCTCACAATTATACAGCGGTTGGAATCAAAAATCTCAAATTTGGACATCAAACCAAAGGACAACTTTCCACCGGTCTAATGTCCATTGCTGGTGTTTCATGGCCCAAGCAAGTCTCTTCTTCTTATTGGTGTCCTTTAGTAGTGGTTTCTTTGCAGCAATTCGACCATGAAGGCCTGATTCACACAGTCTCCTCTGAACAGATGTTGAGATGTGTCTGTTACTTGAGCATTTATTTGGGCTGCAATTTCTGAGGCTGGGAACTCTAATGAATGTATCCTCTGCAGCAGTGGTAACTCTGGGTCTTCCATTCCTGTGGCGGTCCTCATGAGAGCCAGTTTCATCATAGTGCTTGATGGTTTTTGCGACTGCACTTGAAGAAACTTTCAAAATTCTTGATATTTTCCGTATTGACTGACCTTCATGTCTTAAAGTAAAGATGGACTGTCGTTTCTCTTCGCTTATTTGAGCTGTTCTTGCCATAATATGGACTTGGTCTTTTACCAAATAGGGCTATCTTCTGTATACCACACTACCTTGTCACAACACAACTGATTGGCTCAAACACATTAAGACGGAAAGAGATTCCACAAATTAACTTTTTTTTAAAGGGGGTGAATTTAAGAAGGTACACCTGTTAATTGAAATGCATTCCATGTGACTACCTCATGAAGCTGGTTGAGAGAATGCCAAGAGTGTGCAAAGCTGTCATCAAGGCAAAGGGTGGCTATTTGAAGAATCTCAAATATAAAATATATTTTGATTTGTTTAACATTTTTTTGGTTACTACATGATTTCATATGTGTTATTTCATAGTTTTGATGTCTTCACTATTATTCTACAATGTAGAAAATAGTACAAATAAAGAAAACCCCTTGAATGAGTAGGTGTTCTAAAACTTTTGACCGGTGGTGTGTGTATATATATATATATATATATATATATATATATATATATATATATATATATATTTTTTTCTTTCTTCAATAATAGCCAATCAGTGTTGAGCTAAACTGAGTGAACTGATCTGTAAATGGTCATGGCGCACCACAAAAAAGTGTAAAGGGAAAACAGTGTGGATTTAGCTTCACACCAATCACATTACATAAAAAACCAAACGTCATTGACAGAAAAAAACTTGAATTATTGCATCTCGTTGTGTGGTTGTCTTCCGGTGGCCCGTTCCTAAATTAGCCATGGATGGAGATAGGGATTTGGACTCATGGTTGTACTTAAATGTCCGTGCTGGCCAATGATTAAAACTGCGATTCTGATCCAACCATTCATTCATACATTGTTCCTCTGGCCTGAGAGGATGGAAGTTCAATGTTGTAGGCTATTGTTAACTAGCAAGCTTATCTTTGCCCATGAAAGGAAGTTAGGCTAGCGGGCAAGCATATTAGCCAGAAGCCTACGACAACAAAAACTAAAAGTGTATACTGTATGACAGAGTCATAGATCATTTCGGCAACATGAAAGAGAGGAGGATCATGGCATTGGCATTTCTCTACAGGTAGGGTGAGTCAACATGTATGTTATACTTACACACACATACAGATATCAGTACCATGGACAGCCACATTATATTTAGCTTACATTGATTGGACTAAATTGTTTTGGATCTTTTAGTTGTCAAATTATTAGACTAAGCATAGGTGATTTGATGATGTTGAAATGTTGAAGTTGAAATGGTGCTGGAATAGTGGAGGCAACTCCTGTTAACTCTAGTGTTCTAAAACAATAGTTTTTTTGTAGTCTGAAAATGTCTGAAACATTAACTTGATTGACCATGCTGTAGGTCATGTAACTGTTTGTTACATGCAATATGCTTTGTGGACTCCAAACAAAGGTGTGGTTGAATTTATTCTGACACTGTGTCTTCTTATTGTCTCGGCCTTAGGCCTATATACACTGCTCAAAAAAATAAAGGGAACACTAAAATAACACATCCTAGATCTGAATTAATGAAATAATCTCATTAAATACTTTTTTCTTTACATAGTTGAATGTGCTGACAACAAAATCACACAAAAATGATCAATGGAAATCAAATTTATCAACCCATGGAGGTCTGGATTTGGAGTCATCCTCAAAATTAAAGTGGAAAACCACACTACAGGCTGATCCAACTTTTATGTAATGTCCTTAAAACAAGTCAAAATGAGGCTCAGTAGTGTGTGTGGCCTCCACGTGCCTGTATGACCTCACTACAACGCCTGGGCATGCTCCTGATGAGGTGGCGGATGGTCTCCTGAGGGATCTCCTCCCAGACCTGGACTAAAGCATCCGCCAACTCCTGGACAGTCTGTGGTGCAACGTGGCGTTGGTGGATGGAGCGAGACATGATGTCCCAGATGTGCTCAATTGAATTCAGGTCTGGGGAACGGGCGGTCCATAGCATCAATGCCTTCCTCTTGCAGGAACTGCTGACACACTCCAGCCACATGAGGTCTAGCATTGTCTTGCATTAGGAGGAACCCAGGGCCAACCGCACCAGCATACAGTCTCACAAGGGGTCTGAGGATCTCATCTCGGTACCTAATGGCAGTCAGGCTACCTCTGGCGAGCACATGGCTGTGCGGCCCCCCAAAGAAATGCCACCCCACACCATGACTGACCCACCGCCAAACCGGTCATGCTGGAGGATGTTGCATGCAGCAGAACGTTCTCCACGGCGTCTCTAGACTCAGTCACGTCTGCCACATGTGCTCAGTGTGAACCTGCTTTCATCTGTGAAGAGCACAGGGCGCCAGTGGCGAATTTGCCAATCTTGGTGTTCTCTGGCAAATGCCAAACGTCCTGCACGGTCAGGCCCTCATACCACCCTCATGGAGTCTGTTTCTGACCGTTTGAGCAGACACATGCACATTTGTGGCCTGCTGGAGGTCATTTTGCAGGGCTCTGGTAGTGCTCCTCCTGCTCCTCCTTGCACAAAGGCGGAGGTAGCAGTCCTGCTGCTGGGTTGTTGCCCTCCTATGGCCTCCTCCACGTCTTCTGATGTACTGGCCTGTCTCCTGGTAGCGCCTCCATGCTCTGGACACTACGCTGACAGACACAGCAAACCTTCTTGCCACAGCTCGCATTGATGTGCCATCCTGGATGAGCTGCACTACCTGAGCCACTTGTGTGTGTTGTAGACTCCGTCTCATGCTACCACTAGAGTGAAAGCACCGCCAGCATTCAAAAGTGACCAAAACATCAGCCAGGAAGCATAGGAACTGAGAAGAGGTCTGTGGTCACCACCTGCAAAACCAGTCCTTTATTGGGGGTGTCTTGCTAATTGCCTATAATTTCCACCTGTTGTCTATTCCATTTGCACAACAGCATGTGAAATTTATTGTCAATCAGTGTTGCTTCCTAAGTGGACAGTTTGATTTCACAGAAGTGTGATTGACCTGGAGTTACATTGTGTTGTTTAAGTGTTCCCTTTTTCTTAGCAGTGTATTATGGTGGCAAGGCATATGAACTAATAGGTATCGAGCAAACAACGCAATTAACACAACACATAGGTTGTAATATGGCTTTTTTTCCAGGCTTGGCTTCCCCAGTGATTTTAACCACGCAACGCTACTGTGCAAACTACGGCAAGTCTCTCATGCCTTCTCCAAATACTATATTTAAGTAAAATCACAGGAAACTACTGTATGTTTTCTTAAGCATCCTTTTCTGATTTCACATGCAAGGCATAAATACTGTTTCTGATGCATACCATTACGAGAAGATTTCCACAGTAAACTATAAAGCTACCATGTAAGCATAACAGTATGGGAGGTAAATGTACCTTTGAGGTGGGCACTTCGTAGCATGAAGAGGCTGAGACTGCTATGAGGAGGAGGTGGAGTTATCCGTCATCAGCATCCGACAGCAGCATAGTTCCAGACCTCAGCAAGAAAAATGATCAGGCCTCCCGCATCCCAGGTCATTCATCTGAAGGATAATTGGTCTCCTCTTTGCCATCTTTCACCTTGCATCCATACACACTCTCCATAAGGGGTGATGTTTGCGTGCTTTCTGCGGTGTGTGTGTGTGTGTGTTGGCGGAGGGATGGGGGTCCACCTGCTTGGTCCAGGGGCCACAGTCCATTCATCAAACTCTATTAAGCGGCACCCTTTTGTGGGTCTAGCTATGGGGCTCTCTCAATGTGATGCATCCCCATCAAGGCCATGCTTTGTTAGCCAAAACATCATTTGTAAATTACCTTGCAAGACTACTCGAACCATACATCATACATTTTCTGCTGTAAACACCATAAGGTGTGGAACTGTGAAAGATCACCCTTTCCCCCTATGTCATCCAAGGTCGAAAAAAAGAGCCCAGGCCATAATTTGCACTGTAAGTCTTAAGTGTAAAAATAGCTAAATAAAGATAGTGGGTAGAATTCCAATGTCATGTCTGCAGGGAGTCCAACGATTTCAGATGTTCTATCAGTGTGTAACAATATGTCGTTTTATGGCATATGTTAAATGTTGTATTAACTATTACTTAGGGCTAGATTCAATCAGTTCTGCCTTAACCCGCGATAACTGACAACTGCATAGCAGTTATATGTTTTTATTTAGGTGTTGGACTGTGTTGGAGCTATCAAATCAGAAAATGGCTCCCAATGTTATAACTATAACGGACATTGCCATTGGACGTGCCAAGTCACGTTAGTAATAATCTCATGCAGTCTTGTTATTAATTCAAACACTGGAATGTGTGTTGTAATGTACTCCTCGGTTAGGCTGATATAAATCCTTATAATTTATTTTTTATGACTTTCAATTTGAGTGTCATTATTTCTATACAGCCTACACTTTCTCGTTCTGAACATCTAACGCGAGTAGGACGGTGTGGCTTTCTGACAACTACACGAGCAACCGATCACCGATTTGACAGCTCTAAAGCAGTTACACCTCCAACACAGCCAAAACACCAGCTATGTGGTTGTCGGCTATTGGCAGTTAACGCTTGATCTGATTGAATCTAGGCCTTAAGCTTTGTCCCCTCTAAAGTTCTCTCTTGAACAAGATGGCGCCAACAGACATGGTCACCCTGTTTCTAGCTCCTAGCCAACTTCGTAATATTTAGTTTTTTTAGTTTGTTATTTTTTACATGATTTTCTCAATGTTTCTAGTACTATTACCTACAGCCAAATATAACTTTTGGATAATAGATCAGAAATTCGACTTCCCAGACCTGGATCCTTTGTTTGAACTGCCCGAGACAGCCCCATTCATCCCGGGTGATACTCCAAAACGTCGCCACCGGAGAAGAGGCAGGAGTGGGGTCCTAGTCAGACTCAGGAGGCGTGCACACCACCCACCACTTCCGAGTATGTTACTCGCTAACGTTAGATGAGCTCAGGGTGAGGATCTCTGTTGTCTCCACTCGCTTCAAGATTTCCACCATCGTTCCTGTACCCAAGAAAGTGAAGGTAGCTGAACAAAATTACTATTGCCCTGTAGCACTCACTTCTGTAATCATGAAGTGCTTTGAGAGGCTAGTTAAGGACCATATCACCTCTATCTTACCTGACACCCTAGACCCACTACAATTTGCACACCGCCTCAACAGATCCACGGACGGCGCAATCGCCATTGCACTGCACACTGCCTATCCCACCTGGACAAGAGGAATACCTAGGTAATAATGCTGTTCATCAACTAGAGCTCAGCCTTCAAAACATAGTGTCCTCCAAGCTCATCACTAAGCTCAGGGCCCTGGGTCTGAACCCCTCCCTGTGCAACTGGGTCTTGGAATTCCTGACGGGCTGACCCCAGGTGGTGAAGGTAGGCAACAACAACTCCGCCACGCTGATCCTCAACACGAGGGCCCCACAGGGATGCTGCTCAGCACACTCCTGTACTCCCTGTTCACCCATGACTGCGTGGCCATGCACGTCTCCAACGCAATCAGTTTACTGAAGACACAACAGTGGTAAGCCTGATTACCAACAACGACGAGACAGCCTCCAGGGAGGAGGTGAGTGCCTTGGAAAAATGGTGCCAGGAAAATAACCTCGTCAACAAAACAAATGAGCTGTGGTGTGGTGAAGAAGGGGCAACAGCACCTCTTCAACCTCAGCAGGCTGTAGAAATCCGGCTTGGCCACTAAGACCCTCACAAACTTCTACAGATGCACCATTGAGAGCATCCTGTCGGGCTGGATCACCTCCTGGTATGGCAACTGCACCATCCGCAACCGCAGGACTCTCCAGAGGGTGGTGCAGTCAGTCCAACGTATCATCGGGGTCACACTGAGGCCAAGAAGATCATCAAGGACTTCAGCCACCCGGGCCACGGCCTGTTCACCTCACTACCATCTAGAAGGCAGAGACAGGACAGGTGTATCAAAGCTAGGACAGATAGACTGATAAACAGCTTCTATCCCCAGGTAACAAATAATGTAAAAAATATATTTAAATGAAAAAATAGAAACTGTCTCGATCAAGTCAAACCTTTTGATAACTGATTACTGATGTGCCTCCTGGCATTTGTGTTGTACACAGGTGTTGCTCATAATGTCTGATTGCATTGACGCACATTGTCTACTGTATATGTGGCCTCTGAAATTGTGTGTTTTTGTATGCTCTGAAGGTCTGACGACGGAAAGCTCAGCCTAAATAAATGTGACTCGTTTCAGGAAACTATGCATATGTCGCAGGAGACGCATTTGAACGTAAACATTAATTTTTTATCAAAATTAGTTTTGGGGCAGAAATGCCTTCTGGAACATGTGAATTGCATGTGCCTTAATAACAAATGTGTATGCCATCTGTAAATACGAATACAATTGTTAAATTACGAGCCTAGTTGGTTTAGCAATGGAAAAAGACCGGAACCTTCCCCGCTAGCCCTGATTGGCTGAGATAATGGATAGGCTGGATATGCAGAGAGATGAGTTTGGATTGGTATGCCATGTAGCATGCTTCTGAAATGGCGATCAACAGTGTTGTTGTTACGGAAGAAGTTGACCGAGTTTTGAAATCAGTGGAATGTCCAGTTCAATGTAACATTGATAGGTTTAGGCTACTACATTACACTCACATTTTCCCTGTACCCATCATGAGGTTGCTACAACCTAGCCTATGAATGAAAGTTTACAACGTAGGCACACACAGGTCGAGAGAAAAATTTGAGGTGACACATAGACAGACAGAGACACATTCAATACCGCCTTGCATACTCTTGCCTACATCTAGTTATCTAGGGTGAAATCATTAGTCCAACAGTTGCAAACAAGAGTTTCTATTGGACAAATTCAGGTATTTTTATCCCTGTTTCGTTTGCTTCCTAAAAAAAAAAATTGCAACACAATCGGCGTAATGAATACACCCCTGATCACACGTAAACACAGTTCACTTTCATAGCAGACACGTTGTATTCCTTCTTGCCTCCTCCTCTCACCTTTTCCCTTCGTTTGTGGACTTCAATGCACAACACATCAGCTGTATGTGACAAGGCGAAAAAACCTTTCCAAACCATGTCATAACCGCTACACACAGCCTACATCATTGTCCCCATATTAGCTAAAGTAGCGTCGTCGTCAACATAGCTAATACAACTAATGCGTTAGTAAACCCGCTACAATCATGCAGTAACGTTACAATGTATAGTAAGTAAGCAGTTTATCAGTTACACCGGCGGGCCCCGGTGGCAATAAATTAATACAACCAAAAGCTTACCTTGACTTGGAAGAGTTCCAGTGTTGTGTTGGATAGTCATAGCCAGCTAGCTAACATTGCATCCCTCTGTTTGAGCTGGGTGTTTGAGTAGGCTAAACTAACCAACAGCATTCGCTAGCTAAGTAAGTGAAACTGAAAGTGAAAAAAAATCTCTCTCTCTTCATTTTTTAAGAGATTAATTTGTTAAACTGTTCAACTATTGTCTTTCTCTCTCTTTGAGTCAACTACTCACCACATTTTATGCACTGCAGTGCTAGCTAGCTGTAGCTTATGCTTTCCGTACTAGATTCGTTCTCTGATCCTTTGATTGGGTGGACATGTCATTTCATGCTGCAAGAGCTCTGATAGGTTGGAGGACTTCCTCCGGACGTTGTCATAATTACTGTGTAAGTCTATGGAAGGGGGTGAGAACCAAGAGCCTCCTAGGTTTTGTATTGAAGTCAATGTACCAAGAGGAGGACGGAAGCTAGCTGTCCTCCGGCTACACCATGGTGCTACCCTACATTTTTTACATTTTAGTCATTTACATTTTAGTCATTTAGCAGACGCTCTTATCCAGAGCGACTTACAGTTAGTGAGTGCATACAATTATTTTTTTCATACAGTCTGCTTCATAGACAAACTACCTAGAGTACGGTAGGCCATATTTACAAGGAAAGAGACCTGCTCTTAACCAGCTAGCACAAAACAACCAATGTAATGTTAACCATTTTCTATTATAACTAGCTTGGCTAGCTATTTACTAGCTATTGAGGCTACTGTAGACCTTCATTGCAAAACAGTGTGTTTTAATAAATTATTTGGTGACATGAATATATTTAGTATAGTTTTATCTAAAAAGGATAACTTTTTTAATGTTTTACTATTTTTATTTTTATGAATTTCACTGAGGAGGATGGTCCTCCCCTTCCTCCTCTGAGGAGCCTCCACTGGTGTAGACAAATAAGAGCTAGGTGTACCAAAACATCCAAGGGCCATTTTCTTAAGTGGGGTTACAAGTTTATCAACTTACAAAGCAGAACTACTTTCCCATTGTTCCTCAACGGCAGTGTATGATATACCATTTTCTAGCTTTGAGTCTCTCCTTTTATCCAACGTAAACACAAATTGAAAATTGTGCATTGATCCTGATTGTGCAGAGATTTCGTTTCAATTAATTTCTTCCCCAACATCTGAGTCGGTCATTCGGATGTCGTAGCAATGCTAACGCAGCATGTGCATCCATCCGTCTTGGTCTTCTTGCCATTGTAAATTATGCACGCTCTCACTGTGTACTCCAAGTAGGCCAGAGTAGACTGCTAAGACTGCTAGGATTCGGTGGACTGATATAGGGTACATACCATTTTGAGATTATAATTAAAATAGATCAATACAATAGAATGGCCCACCCTGTTCTTCGTTCACAATTGGTGATTACATAATTATGCACTGTTCGCGTCCCCTTGTTCATCAACTCACCCATTTTCCCCCTTTCTCCCCATCATACTTTTACTTCCTTTATTGCATCTGTTGTAATATGTTTTAAATTAGGTTTGGTATTGTTTAGGTTCAGTTGAGGCAATTATCGGGTTGATTATCAACTGAGCACTGCACCTTCAATGTCAGGAGAAGGAGCAGAGCAGGCCCTACTGTCGGGAGAAGTAGGGGCAGCGGGGGAGAACCTTTTAAAAAATGACATGCCCTCCTAAAACTGGTTATAACTCCAGTTCTGTTTGTGATATTAGGATTCTAACATCGACAGTGTGTTATATAGATTTATTGAGAAAATGACGTAAAAAATTTAAGAGTAATAAAACAATTAAATTCATGAGCAATCCTAATGACTGATTTAGCAGTTTTAGTGTTAAATAGCCACCACTAGACAGCCTCCGGCCAGCACCCTGCCCTCTGCCCAGTACCCTACTCTGCCCCTTAGTCACCAGCCAGCTACCACCATGTACTCTACCCTGCACCTTATGGACAGATGCCCTATGCACATAGTCATAAAATGTAACACTGGAAACTTTAATAATGTTCACATACCATTTATATATCTACTGCTGTACTACATTTTTGATTATTGTGTGCTTGTTTGACATTTATTGCATTTATTGATAGGAACATAAGCATTTCGCTACACCCACCGTAACACCTGCACGCTGGGACAGGACCGCCCCCACTCCGACATCCGAAGCATCGGCCTCCACCACGAACTGGCTGGACGGGCCAGTTTGTACTATCACGTTTCAGGAGAAGACCCAGATGCAGACAGTGTCGAAGTAACAACAGTTTATTACACAAAGAGGGCAGGCAAACGACAGGTCAAGGGCAATCAGAGGTCAATAATCCAGGTTGGTGTGACAAGGTACAGAACGGCAGGTAGGCTTAGAGTCAGGGCAGGCTGAATGGTCAAAACCGGGAAAACTAGAAAACAGGAACTTGAGAAAGACAGGAGCAAGGGGGAAACCGCTGGTAGGCTTGACGAAACAAAACGAACTGGCAACAGACAGAGTACACAGGTATAAATACACTGGGGATAATGGGGAAGATGGGCGACACCTGGAGGGGGGTGGAGACAATCACAAAGACCGGTGAAACAGATCAGGGTGTGACAATAACATTTGATTTGATCTCTTTCTCTCTCTTAACACAAAGAAAAAGATCACTGTAGAAGCTTTCCTGTCCGATTTCCCCTTGTGGCTAGAGATGCGGTGTGACAATGACTGGGGCTTTCACAAACAATGGAAGCCTCTGTGCATATACATCTGACTGGAAGGTAGGCAGTCTGGTCCGAAGGTAGAGAGGCAATTGACCACATATTGACATGATCAAATCCCAGGTGGGTATATTATTGCTTCTTCTCTGCCCTTGACCAAGACACTGAATCTATACTGCCTCGGTAAACACTTCAACTTCATATGTAAAGACCATAAAGGTAGAATATCCCTGATAATATGTGTGCTCAGCAAAGAAAAACAGGAAATCAATTCAGACACGGTAAAATGAAAAGGTCGGTAAACAAGAGATACAGTGCCTTGCAAGAGTATTCATCCCCCTTGGCATTTTTCATATTTTGCTGCATTACAACCTGTAATTTAAATTGATTTTTATTTGGATTTCATATAATGGACATACACAAAATAGTCCAAATTGGTGAAGTGAAATTAAAAAAATTACTTTTTTCAAAAAATTCTAAAAAGTAAATAACGGACAAGTGGTGCGTGCATATGTATTCACCCCCTTTGCTATGAAGCCCCTAAATAAGATCTGGTGCAACCAATTACCTCCAGAAGTCACATAATTAGTTAAATAAAGTCCACCTGTGTGCAATCTAAGTGTCACATGATCTGTCACATGATCTCAGTATATATACACCTGTTCTGAAAGGCTCCAGAGTCTGCAACACCACTAAGCAAGGTGCACCACCAAGCAAGCGGCACCATGAAGACCGAGGAGCTCTCCAAACAGGTCAGGGACAAAGTTGTGGAAAAGTACAGATCAGGGTTGGGTTATAAAAAAATATCAGACACTTTGAACATCCCACGGAGCACAATTAAATCCATTATTAAAAAATTGAAAGGATATGGCACCACAATAAACCTGCCAAGATCCCACCAAAACTCACGGACCAGGCAAGGAGGGCATTAATCAGAGAGGCAACAAAAAGACCAAAGATAACCCTGGAGGTGTAAAGCTCCACAGCTGAGAATGGAGTATCTGTCCATAGGACCACTTTAATCCGTACACTCCACAGAGCTGGGCTTTACGGAAGAATGGCCAGAAAAAAGCCATTGCTTAAAGAAAAAAATAAGCAAACACGTTTGGTGTTTGTCAAAAGGCATGTGGGAGACTCCCCAAACATATGGAAGAAGGTACTCTGGTCAGATGAGAATAAAATTGAGCTTTTTGGCCATCAAAGAAAACGCTATGTCTGGAGCAAACCCAATACCTCTCATCACCCCGAGAGCACCATCCCCGCAGTGAAGCATGGTGGTGGCAGCATCCTGCTGTGGGGATGTTTTTCATCGGCAGGGACTGGGAAACTGGTCAGAATTGAAGGAATGATGGATGGTGCTAAATACAGGGAAATTCTTGAGGGAAGCCTGTTTCAGTCTTCCAGAGATTTGAGACTGGGACGGAGGTTCACCTTCCAGCAGGACAATGACCCTAAGCATACTGCTGAAGCAACACTTGAGTGGTTTAAGGAAAACATTTAAATGTCGTAGAATGGCCTAGTCAAAGCCCAGACCTCAATCCAATTGAGAAACTGTGGTATGACTTAAAGATTGCTGTACACCAGCCAACTTGAAGGAGCTGGAGTAGTTTTGCCTTGAAGAATGGGCAAAAATCCCAATGGCTAGATCTGCCAAGCTTATAGAGACCTACCCCAAGATACTTGCAGCTGTAATTGCTGCAAAAGGTGGCTCTACAAAGTATTTACTTTGGGGGGGTGAAAAGTTATACACGCTCAAGTTTTCTGTTTTTTTGTCTTATTTCTTGTTTGTTTCACAATAAAAAATATGTTGCATCTTCAAAGTGGTAGGCATGTTGTGCAAATCAAAGGATACAAACCCCCCAAAAATCAATTTTAATTCCAGGTTGTAAGGCAACAAAATAGGAAAAATGCTAAGGTGGGTGAATACTTTCGCAAGCCACTGTATACAATGAGACTAAAGAAGAAGGCATCGTTTTCCTTTGCAAGGTGGAATTTGGGAATATATTGGGGAACCTATAGTATTTAACTTATAATAGGGGCCCAGGGGTGGGAACTCATAACCATTATGAGCCTGTAATTTCAAAGTTAATTTAACTTAGACTGCACTAAGAACATCCAATAGACGTGTATTGTTGGCTTCGGGGGGTACTGAACGTTGCGGTATTATTAACCACCAAGGCTGAGGTAATTTGATCAAGGCTAATTTTGTTATTAGCCTATTGTGTCCTCTGCCTGACCCTGAAAAGATGACAGAGATGGATAGGAGTGCCTTCACACAGCTAAATGTGGGTTAATAAACAAATAGCATCCCAGCATTTTTGTGAACAGCAATTCTAGGTTTCCCTAATAGTAAAGTAGCTGAGTTCCTCTAAGGGCAGGGTCTCTTTGTTTGGGGATACACATCATTCTTTGGGGAGCAATAACCATTAGGGGATGACAAAATATCTAATCCTATACCAGTGCATAAGGGCAGATCCTACCTACTCATCTATCTGGGCTCATGTTCTTTCAAAGAGAGGTGCAGATCAAGTCCCAGTTTATCAGGAACCAAAAGCCCAATATCTTAGGTAGTGATGTCGCGAGGAACCAAACGTAGGATTTCAAGAATGTATTAGTTTTGTTGGAAATTTGAGGATTTCTCTCTGATATTGTTGAAACAAACAGGGCTCTTCTGAAATGACTGCAATCAGAGAAATTGATTGGCTCCAATCACACACAGCTGCCTTCCGCTTTGAACGAGTCAAGCACTTCCTCCCTTGCAAGTACCTTTTCACTAATCAGCCGTTTGAAACCGAGCCCCTCAACTTTTCTACAAAGATCTTTGGTTGTCATGGGAACCTTTCATTCTTGAACCCATCTAAAAATATGTATATCCTCTTTCCCATAGGCTTTCACGTGAAAACATAGTTGTACCAACTTCCACTATATCAGGTCTGATCTCTAAATGATCCCCACATTGCACACTCTGTGTGCAGGAAACAATGAGAGGGTAAGCCTCATGAGGACCTGGGCCTATCTTACAAAAATCAAAGTGGAGGCTTGATTCTGCTGCAGAGCGGCAGCGACAGCCAGCTTGCCCCAAGGGTGTGTTGGGAGAGAAACATTCTCCTCCGAGTCTTATCCCACTGCTTCTGCCTCAGCCTCAGATAGGGCTGCCACATTAAATGTTTGCGAGGTCTCAAATCCTCAAGCGATACATTTCCATCGCAACCTAACTTAATATGACATGTATCCCTACAGCAAAACAGATTTAATGCGGCATAATCTGGTTTTACTGACTGCAGGAATTCACTAGCCTATTTAGAATTTAGTGCATTTACCCCCTGAAAGAATACCTTCCTTTAACCAAACTGACAATGCTCAAATTGAATTCTAGGATCTCTTGTACCAATGACAGCTGCAGTGAGTGAAATATCAGCGTGAAAAGTGCTAGAGATGAATTTTGTTTTCTTTTAGTGTGAAATAACTATTCCCTTTATGTTCACCAAGCAAAATGGGAACGGCGGTATTAAAAGCTCAAAGGAATTGATTGTCAATCTCCTGTGAGTCGTATGGCAAATAACAGTTTATGGGAATTCTGCCCCTGGCGTGTTTTTAAGAAGTCTGTCACTTTTTTTTATTTTACTCGAGTGCTGCTGACCAATGACTCTAAGCAGTCTGTCACGGTCAGGGTTATTGGCCATCAAACCCTTGATAAGTTGTATTTGTTATGCTACTGTCCCCACCACTGTTCATAGTGTACAGACAGTCAGACCTGTTGACCATCGCACTACACTTTATAGAACATTGTCTCAGACAGCGGCATATTGTTATGCTGTCTCTACCAATGTTTGTACTGTCGTATACTGTACTGTAGATATTGGCAACAGAGAGACATCATGGATGGTCGTGAAAACAGCAGATGACCACACCTCTATAAAAACATCCATATTACAGTATCCATCAGGGTATGAGCGTCTGTTGAGCAACTAACAAGTAATGTCACCAGGTAATCACAAGCATGATAATCCACATAGTAAAATCAGATCCCCTGAAAGTCATATCACAACATCCTGCTGGGGCCTTGTCCCCCATTCCAGTCACCCCATTACTCTCTGATAGAGATTTCTTATATTTGCTGAGACATGAAATTGTTTCTTCTTTGTAGTCTCAAGAAGTGCAACATCAGCAGCCGAGTCTTCCAAACAAATTCACTGGGAGGTGAAAAGCAATGGGATACAACATCCGCTGTTTACATTTAGATTTATTGCACTTTATAATTACAATAACCAAGGGGCTTTGCTTTGATATGTGATGGTGCAAAACAGCAAGCTGACTTATTTGCTTACAACAATATACTAAAAGCAGCAGTGTGTGTGTGTGTGTGTGAAAGAAAGGGCTGGAGATGGTCTTGAAATTCAAATTGAATGTCAGCAGTTATCAAATTTAGACAAGAGGAACAAAATCAAGTAAGCGTATGATCTTTAGCATTCAGGAAGCTCAGAATCTGACTATCCCCTAGCACTAATCTGAACAGTCCAACTGAGCAATTTAGAACATGAGTTACTGCTATGTTTAATAGATTTAGGTAATCTGAAAATAAAAAAAGCGAAGCCGGTTCAGAAGGGAAACCCGAGTGTGGTGGCATCAGCTGATATGTGTGTTGATCGCATCAGCTGATATTGCACCAATTGGATTCACTCTACTTACATGCAGTCTATTTAAGTTGACCAGTTCTACACATGCTTCTTCGAAGCCGGATGTCTTGCGGACGCATGCGCTGGTGTCTCTTGCTGCCACTGCCGTTGCTGCTGTAACTAGCTGTTACACGCTATGCTTGCTGTTTTCGGACATCCCACCACCACCCCAGCCTCCACCTGTCTGGGTTCTGTTTTTGTTCTTTCAGGGGATTTGGTATAGCAACACCTGTAGTTATTTTATTATCTTTATATGATGCTTCGCTCTGGCAATGAGCTACCCTGAAGGAGCAGAACCAAACGCCAAGACTATCCATTGTAGTCTTTGCTAATAAATGGTTAAATGTACACGTGTTGTTTCCTTTCTGAACTACTGTGATAGCCCAAGGCATATAATGTACATCAGGTAGTTATACTGTCGTAGCCTACTGTGATTGTGTTTTATCCATGATGACTCATGAAACAAAAACATACAGAATATATATATCTTTCTGTCACGCAGACAGCCATGTAACATGCATCTACTTTGATGTTATTTTTATTTTAGACACAGATGTAGATACAAATAGGCTGCTGCTTCAGTATACAGCCAGAATAAACATGGAGCTACTATTCTGCTACTTCTGTCAAAGTTTTAGAAGAAGCAAAGATGAAAATGCTGATGGCATATTCATCAATGCAACGATTTTACAGAGAATTAGGATTGACATCAAACACGATTTTCCACAGAAAACTGAGGCTGTTGCTTTGTTCTCACTTGAGTGCCTTTTTCAAATTATAAAAACCGCATGCTTCCTTGACGTCCTTATTAGATTTGCCAGCGTTGTGTTTTGACAAAGAAAGGTGGTCTGTTTTGGAAAGATAACTCACATATACTGAAACAGTACTTAGAACGCTGAAACAGAGGTTTAGGTAATAC